>NC_064890.1:31490294-31795294 GCF_929443795.1 Astur gentilis | reverse complement strand
ATTTGGACAATGTCCTTAATGATATGCTATAATTTTTCGTCAGCCCTGAATTGGTCAGACAGCTGGACTAGATGATCTTTGTAGGTCCCTTCCAACTAGAACTAAACTATTCTATTCATTCTAGTCTAGTCTAGTCTGAAACAGTAAGATACTTTGGGAAAGGGAATTATTTAAGTGCAGAGAATGATGTAAAAGGCTGAGTGATTGTTTTCCACATGCTAACAGACATTACGTGCGTGGTGCAACTCTTTGGGTTTCTATTGTGGGAGACAAATGGGAAATCATCTGCAGACAAAGAGGGCCCTAAATAACCACTCCTGACCACTTAATGAGAGGAATCAGAGGTGGCCAGATCCCAGACAGCAATAGTGATCATCTTGAGCATGGGGGTAGTGAACTTGTGTATTGTAGGTTGGTGTTGTAAGGCAGGCACCAGGCGCTATCACAGAATGAGCTCTGTGCTCATCGCTGGCTGGGATGCTGTTAGTCAGAGGGGGTAGGTCTCATTCCCTGGAACTTCTGCCCCATAGACAAGTGGGAAGGGAGAAGGAAAAGGGCACAGCTGAACCTGTCTATGCTATGATTTTCATGAAGCGGTGCAGACTCTCCCAGCCGGGAGAGTAGAGGCTGGTGCCAAGGGTAGAGTACGTGCCAAGGAAATGCTCAGCTCACTGCCGCCTTTGCAGCTCACCCTGACATGGTGTCTTGACAGATCTTTGCTCCTGGTTATGCCCTTGTCTGGTTTCCCAGCAGCTGAAGGAGGTCGTCTAAAAATTGACTCTGAGATGCTGCAGAAACTTCATGAATGAGCATAGAAAGAAACAGGTTCTAAAATTTGTTTCAGATAAAATTTGTCTCAGAACATCTCTGAGAATGGCTTACCTGACAGAATGAGCCTCTTTTCTTGATAAAACTGTTTTAAAAATTGTTCAAATAAAAAAAAAATATAAAAATCCTGGCAAGTGTTTTGGAAAAAAAAAAAAAGAAAGAAAATAAAGATACTGAAAGTGTGTAATCCCATTGCTTCCAGAAGCCCAGAGGCCTAATAATGCACCTTCTCTGAGGTAGAAAATGAGCAGATGCCTGTGAGAGAGGCAACTGAACTGGGAATAGGATAAGTGAGGTAACTCACCTACAGCTAAATGACACATCTTACCCTATCTCACGCAATAAATACCAGTGGTTGCTGGGCTGCATCCCCCAGAGCAGTTACTGCTCTAGTCCCGTCAAAATGTTTCGGGTTATTCTGAATTGTGCTGTAAAAAAGTTATTTATACAAATCTGATCTCTGTGGTTGAGGAATCTGGTACTTTTTATGCAAATAAAGAGGTCTCTTTCCCCATTCAGTCTAAACCTCATTTTGTTCTACTTTGTGGGAATTTGTGGCAGGGGGTGGGTGTAAAGCATGTTCAAAGATTCTTACGTATGTGTTGCAGTCCCCGGAGGAGAGGTTTTGTGAACATGGCACAAACATCTAGTACTGCCCATCACGACTTACTCCAGGTCTACTTCCAGCCTAATTTATACCCACGACACAGATGAAAACATCTCACAAATGACATCTACCTTGGGTCGAGTTAGGTGCAGTGCTCTATTTCGGTCTTACAGTTGATGTTCAGAGCTACATTACGGTAGCCCCTGGTACCTGTAAGAAAAACTGCCTTTGTGTTGCTGTAGGGATGTTTTCCTCTATGTTCCTGTGCTCTTCAACTATATTTTCTTAGTACAGTAGGGAACACGGGAGACTTTGCAGTCCGCTAGAGCCCAGAGTGTTTCATGCAAGGAACACATATACCAGTCGCAAATATATAGGACATTAAAATTTGTATTCTTTTACCACTTGTAACAGAAAGAAACCATGTTAAATGCAGTGATATTTACACTTTCCTTCAATTGCTTGTAAGTTTGCCTAAGCAGTAAAACTGTAGTTGTAGACACATTTATTCATACATTAACAGTTATACCCTTGAGAATATTTCAAGCAAAACTGCATTCAAATAGGCTGTTTATTTGTTTTAAGGGCTTTTTAAAAAATCAACAATTAAATAGTCCATCTGTTCCCCAAACACTTCTAGTTAAACATTTGACTATACAGTTTTGAAAAGGCAGTTTTGCCAAATTGAACATTCTGTGTTGGATGTGTATAAATCCTTGACTGCTACAGGGAAGCAACAGAGTAGACAAAAGCTTGGATTCACCAAATTAAAATATGGTGTACATCAGTGGAGTTACACCCACTTAAAGTACATTAGGTTACTCTTTTCCTCTTTCTTCTTAGAAAAGTAGAAGTTAAAAATATTTTGTTCTGAAAGCTGGGTTAATCTTACAATTAGAGATCACAACGAATGGCTCTAAAATCCCTGGGAGAGTACTTTCAGCATGTATTTGTGGAAATCGCTTTTCAAAGTGGGTTTATATCCCATAGATTTCTTGTTCCTGCATTTTAGTGTTGGGCTGGAAATGGCTGATGGTCCTATTAAAATGAGGCTCCACTCTAAAACCAGGGCAAAGACTTGCTAATGTTATAAATGCATACAGACAAAAAAAAAAAATGGGTGATTAAGGATAATTTATATTTTTCATTAAATGAACCTACATTATTCTCGGAACAATGTGCTTTATTATTAATGGAAATTCATGATTGTTATTAATTACACATTTTAAAATGCTTTCATTTTAACTTGTCATTAATTTCCCATAGCAAAATGATGTGTTCCAACTTTGAACATTCTGAACTTTACTTTGCTCTTAAATTGTGTCAAGATTTTCCTTTGGGCAATCGGGTTTTTGGCAGCATTTCTTCCATTTAACACTAACCATCCCTTCAGTCTTCATCTTACTCTCTCAAACTACTACTTTTAACCTTGTTTTATCTTTTTCTAGGGTAGAAATACCTTGGGGATACTGAAGCAGATTTTAAAGTGTTGTTTCATTGCCCCTATTATTATTGGGTGCTAATTTGTGCAATCAGGAATAGGAGATTAATTCAATATCCTCATATTATTTGTTTGCATGCAAGTTAGTTAATTATTTAATGAATTCTTCCTTCAGGAATTTTTTGCATGGACTGGCAACACTTCAAGAAATAATTCCTTGAAATTATTGTTTTGTATTTGACTCGTCAGAGTATATCTCCAGAAATCAATCTGTATATGCAAAACAGACATTGAGGCTGAACCACTTTGCAATCGCAGATGGCAGGACAGATGTTACAAATGTATTACAGTTACAGAGAAACATCAGTACTCTGAGGAATGAATATATTATTTTCAGTGTATCCTGAAGATGCCAAATAGAATTGTGTGAGATGAGGCAAATTGTGCTTTACTGTTATTTTAGAGGTGTTTCATGGTCATGACTAGAAATACTATTTGGTCTGATCTGTCTTTGAATTCCAGTGCAGAAATTAAAAAATACGTGAGCCTGTTCAAAAACCAAACCAAGAAACCAGGAATATTTACATGGGAAAGAAACTAGATGGTCAAAGAATATAATAACAAAAAGTAATAGGAAGCAAACATTTAAACGGGCATGACATCAGTGTGTTTGTCACATACCTTGCTTCTGCCTCAGTGAAAATTGTCCAAATCTTAGCATGCTTCCCAAACTTCCCTAATTTCATTTTATTATTTTTCTTCTTGTATTTTTACTTTTCCTTTTTTGAACACACTCTCTTCTTCTGGTATGTTGCCTTTGACTTTCATTCAATGCATTTATTCATTTCATCTGATTAGGACATCAGTGTTTTTTAACTTGTGCTAGGCTGCAATTCTCTTTGCAAACAAGTACCTGAGCAATCTTCCTTCCTTCTTTCCTTCTTTCCTTCCTTCCTTCCTTCCTTCCTTCCTTCCTTCCTTCCTTCCTTCCTTCCGTCCTTCCGTCCTTCTGTCCTTTGGCCCTTCTCTCTAATCTTATCAAATATTATATAATTTTTAACATGTTTTGAACTCCAGTCATTCATTCAAAATCAACACCTTTCAATCCCCTTCCAGTTTAGCAATGATCCTTCTATTTCTGGATATCTCAATTTTTTAGCTTGTCATGGTGTGGTGTCAGAGTAGGACCACTGGGTGGTGGATGAAGGTTGGTGATTGAAAGGTGACTGCAAAACGACCAAGAAAAAACAAATCTACTTAGGGCAAAAGAAAGGAGAGTCTGGTCCAAGGACTGGGGCTGGTGTGCGACTGGCAAAAGGTTCTGTAGAAGAAGACATAAAGGGAAATGTAAGAAGAAAAGAAAGGAGTAGCCAATCAGTTCTGAAAAGGAGAATAGAAGGGTCTGAAAGCTGACGGGCTGGCAGAGTTAAAATTTGAAGAGATACACAGCAATGTCAGTGGGCTGGAATTTCACATTGAACTGATGGGCAAAAGGGGATGGTATCATGGCCAACCCCGCAGGGTAGAGCACTGGCTCAGTGGCAGCAATGGGAGAGCTGGAAGTGCAGACAAGTTAATTTAGATTTAGCTGGAAGTCTAGGGAGGAAAACATGCATTTTAGTAAGGATATAAAGAATGAAAAAGGTGATTTAATGGCAGGTTGCAGGCTAGGGAAGGAGGACAGAAACGAGACCATGGGAAATCAGGAGACATTGCAAATTAAATTAAGCCTATGAAACACAGAAGCTGTAGGAGGAAATATGATGTCTCATATACTGTGATGACTTCACCTGTTGTCACAGCACTGGATTTAAGGATGAGTCACCAGGGATGAATATTACCTTATTAATTTGAGGAGGACAAAATACTAATCTTGAATGGACAAATAAAACAAGTAAAAAAATTAGCTGCAAGCACTTTAGAGATATTAAATTAAAGGATTTGCTGCTGTTGTGTCTGAGAACTGAACAAAGGAAAACAGGACGTAGATAGGACTTTTTGACTCTGCCTTTTCTCATTTTTGTCTGTGTGGATTATGATGGTTGTAGGATGCTGCTCTACTCTTCTTCCATTTTTGTTTTGCTTTTTTTTTTTGTAGTAACAGCAAAATGAAATGGACTCTTTGCCAAATAGAAAGAACGAGCTAGCTTTGAAAAGTCAGTCTCCTGCTTCTTTTACTTTACACACAGTGATGATAGCAGAGTTGAGCCCAAACATCAAAATCTAAACCCAAACTCACAGCAAAATACCTGACAACAGGCCAACTCCCCAGATAAAAAAGAGGATACATTCTGATTCCTTGCATAACCTAAATTTACCTACCCATTATATTTTATTGTTACATATGTTTTTATTACTATTTAGGGATTTCCCAAAATTGTGTAAGTGCGTGCTTTATGGAATAGATGAAAAGAACGAGGTTCCTCCCCTGAGAAACTGTGGCTCAGATTGCGATGTGAAGCAGCAAGTAAAGAAGCAAGAAAAGGGGTGTGAGGAGGAGGAGGAAGAGCTAACCAACAGAGTAGTCGGGTCGCTTTTCACCTCTAGCGTCAGCTGGCTAGAGTCACACGAGAGAAGGAAGAGTTCACACCTGTCCTAGACTTGAAACAGAATCACACAGGGATAAAAAGTGCATTTTATTTTCTTCCTCTCCTTGGACTTCATATTTTTTAAAAAAGTGCTGAGAGTCTTGTTGTTATATAAGCCTTCCAAAAAGCACTAACTTGGCTAGCAGGGGTTAAAACTACTCTGTGAACATTTTACTGGCCCCTTCTATTATATAATGAATTGAGAAAAAGTATTTATCTCAGCTACCTACAGAACTAGCTCTCCCTTGACATGGAGTATCCACTCTCCCTAACCTACTCAGCAATTTACCTTCCTTTTTTGCCACGGAGCCTCTAGACACCTGGCTTTTTGCACCATGCTTTGAAGTTATTCAGACTGTTTTGGAACAATACAGGACACGAGTTTCCAAGTCCTAAGCTACTGTTAGTACCCCCATGCTAACAGGCCTCTTGAAGGCAGTTTTCATTTTCTAGAGTGAAGAAGAGGTTTTCTCTCCGGTGGGCAGATTACAGGGGTGTGTTAAGGTCGAAATGTAGACCCCAGCATTAAGAGAACTGTAGCTATGTCAGCTCGCATTTTGAGCCAGGAATGAAGGGAACAGTCACAAAAATACAATGTAATTATGGGTTTAAAGATAAGGATTTCCTCAGGCATTTAACAGTCAGAGGAAGATGTTGGTCCTGGTCACAATAAAGACCACAAGCTTTTCCGTAAAAACAGATAAAAGCAAGTAAGAACTTTTCATTTCCTTGTCTCAGCTGAGAGAGTTAAACAGAATGGTACTGGGTAAGTGCAGAAAAAAAGACACAAAATAAGTGCTTCGGAAAGATGTTTCTGCTCAAAAAAAAAAAAAAAAAAAATTCTGCCAAAGTGAGATTGCCAATGCTGCATACAGACAAGCTTTATATTAATTATCTGTGTTCATAAAGTAAGAATGATTACATCAATAAAGGGTGACTCATAGTTAAATGGTGCCTTTCAACCATACGACATCTATTGAGAACAAACACTGTGCTCCAGATTGAAGCCAACTAATGCACTAACAACATAATTACAATGATTGCAGCTGTGACAAGGGGTATGAGTGGCTTTCAACCACAGCATATAACAGCTTACAAGAAATGTATTTGTTAGTTAAGTATTTTGCAGTTTTGGTTATGAGAACAACTGGAATGGAATTGGACCTATTGGCTTAAACTAGACACTGCAGAAATTGATAAGAGTGGAAGCTATTAAGAATGTAAGAAAAAAAAAAATAATCTAACCCCAGGATAGCATTCTGCTATTATTTTTATATTTCTGTGCTGCCTGTGAGTGTTCATAAGCATACATATACTGCAAAAAGGATAGTTCCTCTTTTCGGATGCTCACCCATGAGAAAAGAGGTAGAGGGAGGGATGGGATTCTTTTCACTGGACTTGCGAAAGACTGAACTAGTGACTCTGGGCTCCCTGTAAAGTTACGTGAAATGAGCAGGACCGTTCAGAGTGTGATTAATTTTGCCATATTTTAATCTTCCATTTTTGGGTGGGATTATTTTTGAAGTAGCTGATCTGCTCCTCTGAGTAAAGGGAACTGGGATGACGTACTCCCATATGCACATACACATTGTAAAAGTCTTTGTCAAACCAGATGTATTATACCTTTGGATGAACACAGGCAGACAGATGACACAATGCTAACATAAATAAGACCATGCATCCAAGGTAAGAATAGTTATAATACCCCAACACAGGGTAGCCTGTAGGTATCATAGCAAAAGTGAACTTTGAGAAAGGCAAGACTGGTGAATATTTAAAGACTACTCATCCCAGGAACAAGATAACATGTGGGAAAATATGGAAAAAAGTGTTTGCCTTAAGATTTAACAACACTGAATATTGCAGGTATCTTGTGACTGGAACTCTGCATATGAGGTGACTGACAGTCTGTGAAGGGCTTCCAAAACAGAGGAAAATGTGGTGCTGTGCGGGTTTACAGAAAGATTGCTGGTCTGTAAACGCAAGAGGAAGGTTTATCCTAAAATCCTGCACCCTGAAGTATGTGATGGCACAGGTCTTTGCCATTTGACGTGACCCATGCATAAGCCCCTACCTCTCCCAAATCCACTCAAGACACAAATCGACAGTGCTGTCTCTGAAATTTCTGATTCTGAGGACACAGTTCACCCACAATCTGACGTCTTCATTCCACTCCATATACTGCAACATCACTGAGCAGGCTGAATGATAAAAAGGACAGCATTTATTAAGTAGAACTTTAGGTCAGATATTTTATTAAAGAGCTGGGAAAAGGTTGCATAAAGCAAAACATTCTCTTTTAGTAATACTCTGTTCAATTTTATTAAAAATCTGGGACCTTAGAGTTCAAAGAATACTCCTCTTCCTTCTCTCCTCTCAGCAGCTAACCTCATCAGACCCCAGTCCTTCACCCAGTTAAAAAGAGGTGGGAATATAGGCTCCCCATAGGCATGCCCTTTCTGGTGATCCCTTCTAAATTATTTTTACACCTTCTAGATTAAAAATAAATATTCTTCCTTTCCCTCTCCACCCTTCATCTCACATCTGAGTTCAGTGCTTCTCAATCTGAACAGAGCGCTGATAGCTTATCTAGCAGCAGAGACAAAAATTAACTTTGCTATTTAAAGCACTTTCTGGCCTATTATAGTTGAAAACCTTTTTTTCAATCTTCTGCAAATTACATAGCGTAACAAGTATTAGCTATACATATGTTCTATTAAATGAATAATCTTCATTGTGGCCTTAGCTTTTGGCAGGGACTACTCATCGCAACCCATTATTGCTTACTGACACAGGTTTGAGGAGTGTTTTCTCTGAACCATCCTCTCCCTCCTTTACCCAATTCTGTTCCTTTCAGCGGTATCTAGCACCAAAATAGGTAGATAAAAAAAGCTAAACAGAATTTTAGGTGTTGTTTGCAAGAGAACAGAATAAATTGGAAAGCAACATTATGAGGCAGCGAACATTCAGGATGTCCCTACTGCTTGAGTGCTATTTGCAGTTCCATCCGTCATATCTCAAAGGGGTAGAGTAGAAGTAGAAAAAGTACTAAGAGAGGCAGCAAAAGTCACCAGAAGCATGGAGAAACTTCTGTACAGAAACTGAGTGGACAAAGAGTTTTGAGATTGGGGAAAAAACATCCAAACATCAATAAAATTGAAATGTACATGTAGATGGAGAGACAGTTTATTCAGTAATTACCACAGTGAAAGAAAAGGAGGTCACCGACTGAAAATATTGGGTAGCATGTTTAAAACAAACTGACAGTATAACTAGCGAAAGATTGAGATTTATTTCCACAAGATGTGGTGTTGTCCAAAGTACAAACATATATAAAAAGATGAGGCAAATTCAAGAGAATAGACTTTCCCAGGCTTATCAGGTAGCATGGTCCCAACGGTCTCCAGCTCAAGAATTCCCCGGATGATTGATCTCCAGAAAATTGCAGGATTTGCATTGGAAGGGAGAGGATGGAATGACTTTTTGCACATCCCTGTTTAACCAGCCCCAGTTCATGCAGCAGGACTAAATCAGTTGGCTCACTTCAGTTTTAGGTGAGCCAACTGGCTTTGCCTTCAACAGAAAAAGTTTTGCCTTGAATACTGAAGTCATTTGGCCCAGCTGAGTTAAGTCAAGCAGTTTGTAGACGACTCCGTTTTAACCACTGCAGCTTTTTATAGTGAGAATGTGTAAGTTTTACTACTTTGAATTAAAAGTTAGTTTAAGAATGTCCGCAGAGTGATTTGACCAGTTTGTAAAGTTTTAAAAGCTCATTTTAGTAAGTAGACAAAGCCTGTGAAAATGTGACCCCATTGATATCATTGTTATATTTTTTACAGGGTCACCTTTATGTCAAGTGCGCTAATGAGCTAGAAAGGACATGATTAGAAAAAGCAGTGCAGGCAGTTTTATTGGAGCATTCATAAGAATAAGAAAATCTTTCTCGTCCTGTATAATGTTTGCTGGTAGGCAAGCTTCAAAGCATAGAGTGAAGCATAGCAAAAAACTTTTCAGGAAAGTTTTTGTGTTCCTCAGGAATATAGGAAAACGTAATTTTCCCCATAATTTAAATCCATGATCCAGAACTAAAAGAAACCTTGACACTTCATTAATAGCTACCCAAATATGACTGTGACACTAATTCTTTGAGGTCACACTGATGATGAATGATTTTCTATGCTGTACTTTAATGGTACTTGGCTACATCAAAGTTTTGAGTTAGAGATACACATGGCTAAACTGAATTTGATAAATAGTGTATTTACCTTTGGGGTTGCTTGTAAGTAATTATTTTTATTGGAAACAAGTTGATATTTTACTGCTTATGGAGTTTTCATGCTTTTACCTGAATTTAGAAGCAAAATCTTGGCCAAGAAGCTTGTAAATCTGATTTGTCCATAATCTCTGCATGAATTAGATCAGGTGCCTGTGTGCCAGAAGAGAATTTAAATATCCGTTCCAATCGTAGTCATAATCTACAAAAGTGCCGGCATTTAATAAAGTTGAAAAACATAAAAATTCTGTCAGACATTGGTTACGTGACTGTTGCTAATTTGCTGCTTTGGCTCTCAGAGAAGTCAAACCTGACCTCAGAGCTTGGATAATCTACAGTCAGGATGAAATGCTCCTCTTGTTAAAGTTAGTGGCAAAATTGTTTTTGTTGTCAGGAAAGCCAGTTTTCAGGATAGTTTTCCATAGAAATATGAATCATTCTGAAGTTATAGTAGTCTTGCTATTGCATAATTTTGTTATCTATAGAGTTTGTATATTTAAAATTTATTTCAGCAGTACTTTGCATTTTCTTTTTTCTTATTTTGACTTGTGCTTTATCCTTTTTTGAAACACTTATCTGTTGGGAAATAAATCACATTTTCATTTGAGCTCACACTTTCATTTGATATTGGTCAATGCAGGAATTGTTCCCATTCTTTCTCCCTGATGAATCTCTGTGCCTCTCCTTGTACCATTGCTCTTTAACTAACTAAAACCAACTTATGTAACAGCAATATTTTAGACTCTGCACATTTCTGGGTAATTTTACTGGTACTTTAAACTATGGCTCGGCTTGTTGTTCATAACACTGTTAGCATTTATATGGCACAGTACAAAAACACTCTTACTGAGGTAGAGTATGTTTTTTACGTATTTTATCAGTGTCTGATAGAGATTTCTTACTGTATTTATTCCCTGCCCTCACTGCCTTTTCTGATACAAAGTGATAAATGAAACATACCTCAGGCGTTTTATCTGAGTTTTTTTTTTAAATCTCATAATTTTAAGAAACAGTATAATTTATGCTGGATTCCCATTATGCAAGTGGTTGTATTTGGACTTATCACCTATATCAAAACAAAGCATGATATATCGAATGTCAATGACTATGACTCACCATAGCCTGTATTAAGTGAGGGATCAATATGTTGATAATCCTGCTAGGCAACAATAGCAACAAAAAATACATGGCTTGTCTCAGGTGAACCTCTGGACGTTCAAAAGTTTCATTCAGATAAGCTTGGTGACATTTGGATCCCTATCTGAAGGTTATCCGATTACATTTTGGATTTAATTATTTGTTAAAATTAGGAACAAAAGTAAGGAAAAGTGAGTACTTTTATATTTAGAAACCGCAGGAGCAGTTTCAGCCGGAGCAAGGTGCTGGGAGATGAAAAATGAGAAATAATTCCCTTCTATTTAAGAACAGCTTTGTGATTTCTGAAGTATGTTCATTTTTTGTTATTAAAACTGGAAGGAGGCTCCAGCTGTCCTCAGAGCCCTTGTCCAATAGCAAATGTTCCAATAATGTGGTTTTCCCGCACACTTATTATAAAAAATAACTGCAGTGTCTCTGGTACAATTAACTTCATTGGAACAGCTGGCAAATTCTAGTTTTTAGAAAGAGGACCCCCGCTGAGCATTCTAGTTGCAAAGAGGATATAAATTATAATAAAAAAATCATGGCATATAAGAGACAATACATATATGATCAGCAGTGGCATACAGAGGACTAGATCACACTTTTCACAGTACTTCTTCAATGCTAATAAGTTATCTATTTGCATCTGCCTCCATTTAGGAAAGCTCTTAAGGATACACTTAAGCTTAAGCTGAAGTTAACATGCTAGCTTGCTGAGACCTCCTTGATTACATAAAAATCATTTTTAGTATAAAGTGGGAAGCATGGAACAGTGTTTTATTTTATTAGCAGGTGTATTTGAAACCCAGCTTCTGAGGAGAAATACCTTGTTTAGAATTTGTTCTACTGTATTTTCACAGAAAATGTCTTTGCTGAGTTAGGATCAAAGTTGAGGCAGAATTCCCACATCCTTTAGAGAAACAGGCCTAGATAGAAATAGATACTGAGGAACAAGGAACCATGTGAAATTTGAAAATTGAAACATTTGCCCTGCTCCGTTTTGAAATCTGCTCAGCTTCGGTGAAAGTGTTGGATTCGATACTCCCCATGGCAGGGAACAGTCCGCAGATAGTCCGATGGGACTGGAGGTCTGTTAACATTAGGGGGACTTGGCATCCTGGAAAGGAACGCACAACTACAATCCCCAAACTTCCTTGGGGGCCACAGCCTGGAGGATGGAGGGGAACTGGGAATATTGGCTGTCATGCTTTTTCTTGGGGACCATTTTACTGGAGAAGAACCACGGTGGTATTCCAAAGGGACAACACTAATCCCAGGTGTCTTCTGACAACTAATGAATACTCTAAGAACATCACAAAGACCTTTCTAATGCTTATGCAGATCCAGCTGAGCAGCCCCAGCAGCTGGTGGAAGTCCACAGACTGAACTCAGGTTCCGAGTTCATGATCCAAGAGACAACGTTTCACGAGCTCCCCAAGAGCACTCCTGAATTTCCGTGGGATTCGGCCGGTTTCGGACTTGCACACGTGAGCAGCTCTATGCCACGCACTGAAAAGAAATAGCAGCCGGGATGCGGAGGGGGCGCCAGGCCACAGAGATGGTGATGTCAAAAGTACACGAGTGTCATTCTGGCCCAAACCAGAAAGGGCATGGCATCAACTTGGTAACGGTTGTTTCCTCCTATTCTCCAGTCCATCGAGGTCTGGATCTTGGGACCAAAGCACATGGGGACAAGAGTTGGTGGGGGCCGGCACGGGATAATTCTCAGCATAGGAAAATGGATTGTTTTGGCTCTGAGGGGGGAAGAAAAGGACCATGTCTAGGGAAAGGGTCCTTCTGGCTCCTGTCAATGGATCTTTGTCAGACAACTGCTGGCACTTCAGATGAAGGTAAAAATTACGCTGAGAACTGTTGGCACTTCAGACGAAGGTAAAAATTACGCTGAGAATACCCTTGGGAAACAGCATAGGTAGAAAATTTCTTTCTGACCATTTCAGGTCATGTGCCAAGAGACCTCGGGCTTGGTTTGAACACTCTGTTAATGTACAGCTGCCAATATTATCAGCTTTCTGAGGCGATGCAGGGAATCCGGCTCTTCCTGTGGGCCAGGAAAGAAACACAAACATCTATGTACACGTACACCCCGTGGGGACCACTATGACAAGCCAAATGAATCCCAGACACAGAGACTGAAAAAATCCTAAAGGGTACAAGCACGCGGAGCCCACTAGCTCTCTTGGTAAAGCTGTTACGACGTTAAATTGCCTCAGACCTCTCAAATTGTTTTTTTTTGCTGCAGGACTGAAATTGTCTGACTTTCAGCAGTATTCTGCCCGACTAGGTACAGCTTTGTTAGCAAGGTGGAAGAAGATCCCGTCCCTGTAAGCCTTTCTGTATGCAAGTGCGGTCACCTAGCCGTGCCTTCACAGTCTGTCTGTTAAAGTGGTTGAATTCTTTAATCCTCACATTTAAAAGGTTGGTTTCCTGCTTGGGCCATTTTTATGTCTCTCTTTTGAAGTCTTGTTTGTGTTTCTATGTCCTTATTCATTCATTGCGCAGACCAGCTGCTTCCTAGGCTGAGTACGGCACCAGGTCACTTTTTAGTTCTCTGCAGTGCTCCTCGGCAGTGTGCTGGTGTTTCAGGATCATCTTATTTGGGACAGGGCCTGGGCAAGATGCTGATAAGGTGGGTATCTTTTCTCCCCTCTATCTCATATGTACAGAAGTGGGAGTTTCCAGGCAGGAATCTGAGCAAGCGCTTGTGCTTTCCTTGTGAAGAAAATTGAGGTATGGCAGAAGAAAATTTTTCTGACAAGCCGAACAGGAGGATACGGCTCAGTCAGCTGGAGTGAGAGGAAAGGAAGGAACAGTGACAGGCAGTCAGGTCTGTGGCTGCAAGGATGGAGGTGGGAGGTGAGCATCCCCAAAACGCAGAGCCCTGGGGCTGCTCTGCCGGCTCAATGCAAACATTAGAAAGCCGTGATTTCAACATCCAGTCAGGTGAACTGGACCACACCACCTCCAACAGAGCCCTGGATATGCTCCTTTTTTTTTAAACCTGAAGGGCTTTCCTGGCTCTTTTTGATTATATTCAGATATTACATTGAAGTGGTGATGTGATGTCTCTGAGTTTGTGGTCGCAACTTTCTAAAACAGTAGCAGCCTCTTGCCTAGATAATACTAGACTTGATGCCAACTGTATTAAAACTTTCAGAGGGTTGTAAGCATTTAACTAGGGAATACATTACTCTGAAGCAGTAGATTTGCTTCCTCATTATTTACTGTTCCACCAAATTTTGTGTCATTTGCAAAGTTTATCAGCAACGATTTTATGTCATCCTTTAGCTTTCATATCTGCTGTATTTTATACTACAATGCAATTATGAGGCAATATTCTGTTGTGGGCTATATGAAGACAATTGTTTTGGTTACTTAAAATGAAATATCCAAATTTCCACGGGAGCTCTTACAAATAATGCAAAAGAAAGGACAAATAATACAATAAAACCACGAAACCTGAAATTTGCTCCAATCCGTGGCCAATCAGTTCTGCACTGCTGTAAAAGACAAGATACTACACAATTCTCCTTTGGCTCATAACCTCCTAAAGAAACAAAAGGATATAGCTCTGAGTGTTATTCTGCCCTTCAGATCAGCCAGAGAGGGGCTCTTTCACACCAGCTGATGGCAAAGTCCAAGACTGCTTTTCCACAAGGACTCATTAAAGCAGGTAATGTTTAGTCTGAGTGCTTCTGCCACTCTGTATGTGGCATGAACCAGCTCCCTCTAACTTTCCTGAGAAAGGCTCAAAGCCCGTGAGCACCAAGAAATGTCCCTGCAGCACACACTCTAATGTTCATAGCTAAAGAGAAGTTATCACTTCCACGCGAAAGAAACTGCAGACAACTGGGGACTGCTGCAGTGTTTCCAGAGTGGCCCGTGTGTGGTTGCCCAGTGCTCCACAGACCTTGATGAAGTGGTGTTTGGGAGGCTGTTGTGATCATAATTCCAGAAGCATTGTGATAGCAAGCAGGATTCCCTATGAAAGCAACTGAGGTTACCAGGTTACTTTGCATCTATGAGCGTTCTGCTAGTTGAAGTACAGCAGTTTTCTGCTTCCAATGCTGAATAGCTCTCCGTCTTCAGTAAGTCCAAAGTGTATCCTTTCAAAAACTCAGCGTATTTTATGCTAGGATTTATCCACAATCCAGAACTTTTCTTACTTCTTGTATTATTTACTAAGGACCACTTAAAAGTTAGGCACCATCAGTTAAGCTATCAAAGGACAAACCAACTTAAGAGCCATTGTATACCTGGCCCCGTTTCCTGAGATTTTCAAGGAAGTCAGTTGTGTAGGTAGGTACGTTGGAGAACTATTTTGATTTATAAAGTGTTTTATCTTAAATAGCTTTTACCTTTTGAAATATCCCCGGACTAGATAAGATTTTAAAGAATTCAGCCACTGCTCTGTTGAAAAGTAATGATTAAACATATGAGATACATAAGAAAGGCTGTTTCAAGGCTGTTGATCGGTTAGCTAGACAGCTCGCTATACTGAATAACCAGTGTTATTCACCAGATGTTATCCTCTAGTGCAGTTTAAAGCATGCTATATATCCTTTAAGACATTATTTATACAATGTTAAGCGATGACCTCTATTATATGGCTATACTGAATTGTTATGAGACTGAATGGGAGCCACAGTGGATGTCATTTATTTCTAAATGTAAAGTGCAAAATTAGAGGTAAGTTAATATTAAGTTGCCTATCACTTGGGTGCCATGAGCAAAATAGTTTATTTGAGTATGCTGCACTGAAAAAGTGTTTTGTATGTTAAAAAAGCATTTTTCTCTGAAAGTCTGAGTTTCTAACACAGAAATCATTCTGCTGCCCAATACTCAGATTGAGATGACTATGTAGTTGTTCCCTAGAAATCTTTTCTTACAAGACCTTGTAGTCATGTGTGGTCAGATTTCTGTATCTGTGGGGAAGCCCCGTGGCTCTGTCAAAGCCTTTGTTGGCGTGGATTCAGCTGTAAGAATCAGTTCTTCCTAGAGGGCCACATTTCCAGATGGAATTGAGCGCCGGGTCGCGCAACTGCCAGCCGTGTGCTTGTTCCTCTTACTGCTCTAAAGGGACTCCTGGCGTGATTAAGGATTAATCAACAGAATAAAAGTTTGCTGGGTCAGGTCCCAATTCTGGAATGTGATTAATTCATTGCTTGTAAAAACATGCTGCGATTTTCAATATTACGAAATATAGTAATAAATAAAAAAGGCTGATGTGGCTCTGAGGTTGGTTGAGGATTAATCATGAATTCCAGTTTGTGAATTGGAACTGGCAGGCTGTGCAAGAGTTTCAAATCTAGTGCAATGGATCTCTCGGGAGCTATTTCAGCTTTTCTAGTTATGCAGCAGCACTGATGTTGATTGTATAAGAAGCCAACAGATTTAGGAGGAAAAGAACTGGGAGGACAGGTATAGTAAATCAGAAAGTTATTCCATGTTACAGGAAACATTTGGGAACATTGTTGGGTATTTCTAGTCTGTGAAAATTTAACCTTTGGTCAGCTAATGATTATAGTACCTGATTATCTACTTTGAAGTAAAAAAAAAACAAACCCAAAAACCAGTAAGAGCTATTAAATATATTGGTCCACTCTCCTAACTGTCATGAATCGGATGACTTCTTGATCATATATTAATTTGTATTTGTATAGCCTTTTCCCTCATATTTTTCTTCTATTGAGAATGACTACATTTCCCCAATTAAATCTATTCCCAGCTGAAATCAACACATATTCCTTGATAATAGTTTGGGCTTCACATTTTAAATGACTTCAATTTTCTGAAGAGGTGAGCTGCTTAGAAATGCATGTGTTCATTAAAGTTTGGTTACTGAAGAAGTGTCACAAAGAGGTTTCACTCTGCTTGCTGAATCACTAGAGGGAGCTCCAGGTGCATGGGAAGGGAAGGCTTTGTTCTCAAACATCACACAAAACTTAAGGAACAAGAAAAAAATACCTTTCCCAATAGACAATGATTGCTAAATGTCTAAAAGAGAGAGAAAAAAAGTCCTTTTTTCTTCTTAATTGGAGTATTTTATATGCATTTGTTTGCCAATAATACAAGCCTCACAAGCTAATAACTACAGTGTTTAGAGGCTGGTAACAAATAATGTCCAGTTAAAACCTTCGCGAATAGGAAGCTTGAAAAATGCATAATACTAGTGCCTTTGAGCCCTTTTAAGCAACAGCAATCAAGATACGTGGCTTTTTTCAAGTGGCTGGTTTGTCAGAGCTGATGAGGTAGATATCCAGGAAGTAGGAACTAAACCTTTTCCTCTGATGCAATCCAATGGTCCTAAACCAGCATAACGTCTCTGTAAGTCCACTGATCTGACGTCTGATATTCATCCAGAACAATGGCTCTTATGGTCCTAAAAGAAGGATCATTTTTGATGGGCACAGGGACATTCATTCGGGCAAAACAAGAAGTGGAGGGAGTACAAAAGACGGTGAGCAGCTTCAGTGTTTATTATTTGCTAAATTGCTTCCAAGGCCCAGGAATTAAGAAGGCATTTCGGTCTGGCCTATATTTGAAAACTTTTTGGTTTATTTTCAGTGTCTTTAGGAAGACACCTTATCTTTATATGAGATGAGAAGCTGTCTCACGGTCTAATGGTCTAATATCTGTTAATAGGTAGCATTGGTATCTCTGTCACACAAACGAAGAAGTTGATTAATGTTAAGAGAGGATGAATAGGTTCTTACAGCTCAGTGCTTGCACACTGCTATGCAGGGTCTTCCGTGTCTGCATGTAAAGTACAGACTATATTGTCACCTATATATCTGTGACGTCTTGGGGAAACAGACTCCGACCCTGACTGTGCCAGCTGCTGTTTGTTGCAGTGCCAGGGTATGGTAGGATTCTGAGACAAAGGGACTTTATTGTCTCAGGACACATTTATGTTCATAGCTAGAGGACTTACTATACCTAATGGTTCAAATAAGACATACTGTTACGTCTTAACATTTGTACAATGTACTTCATTATACCACGCCATTGTAGCCCAATTTGGAAAAAAACTCAGTTACTCACTGAAGTTGCAAATGCACATAGGTGTTCTTATTTTGTTCCCCAGAATAATTTGAATTAAGTCAGTGGAAGTTCTATAAATACGCACGCATGAGCATAAACAACACTAAGATGGAGTTTATCTTTTGAGCTAAGTAGTGGTCATGGGGGTCATTCTGTTCTCAGTTTGCCAAACAACACATAAAAGCAGCCTTTTAGTATCAGCTTTACATATCTACTTTCCTGGTGCAGCGGAGGTTTTATATGTTAGTCTTCTCTGGACATTTGTTCCCACAGATAAAGTAATCTTCTTTAAAATATGTATCTTGGAAATACTACATTTAACATTATGCTCTTATATAAATACCATGAAATAACATACTGTGTCATCAGGATTTCTGAAATTTTATCAAATATACTTATTACATGTACTTTATAGTTGTATTATGTTTAGGGAAGATTGTAATGAACTATTATTTCAGCATCACTCAGTGATTTGTACTGGGAGAGAAATTCGTAAAATGATCCATTCAACTCTGCTGTTTCTTCATATTGGAGGCCACATGACAACAGTGCTGCAGAGAATAGAAAAAATAGCTGTGTATTTTTGTACATCGATTGACGATATAGAAATGCATGGCTCACTAGAATAAACTAGACCATCTTAGAATTTATGGAAATGTTCATCTTTGATTTCCACAGTATTCCAAGCGTTTTCACTGATACTACAAGGAAGAAGGAGATCAGCTTTATTCTCGAGGCTGTTGTTACATGATTAGCACTGTTATAAAGGTATATGTACTGTTAGGTATGTATCACTGTGATATGATGGCCTTTGTTTAGTGAGTGGCATTGTAAGCAGAGTGAAGCACTGTTCGGTTTTACAATCCTTCCTTGAACTACTTCCACGTGGTACATTGTTTGGATCTCACCTTTTGTGAGGTTTGGTTAAAGAAAACATGCTTACACTTCTAGGTCAATTTAATCTAACACTGTTATGTTTGGATATGAAAATTGTAGGAAAAGAGAAAGAGGCTTTCTTTCCTTCCCTACTTTCTAAGGCTAGAGGTTAAGAAAATGGTTTTTTCCTCCCCACAGTGTTTTTAATGGAACGGGAATATGAAATGTTGCAAAAGATTTCCTCTGAGAGTTTTACATACTAGTTTAAGAAGGATCTGTTTAAAGCTACTCAACATGTGTAAAAGCAGCAGGATCAGGCCAGTAGAGAGAATCAGATGAAGTAAGTGAGAGAAAATCTCACAAAATCTTCTTTTGTGTAGCATCAGGCTGAATCTCCTATAATTTTGAATAAGGCTAAACTTCTCTTTTTTATCTGTTGTAGTCCAAATGTTTATCCACAGTAACATCATAAAACACAAATAAAACCCTCTGGGCATATGGCCATATATGTTTTTGTAACAAGAGCAAAATGAAATAAAAAAAAAAGGTTGTGATGTACATATTGTACACTAAAGAAGCTCAAAGAGGAATTAAACTCACATTATTTTATGATGTTCAGCTTCTCAAAAAAGATTGTTTTTTTTTTAGTCCTGCTTCTGCTTTTACCACATCTTTCTGAAATGCGTATTACAGAGACAGGAGAATTTATATGATGAAGTTACTCCTCAGGTTTTTTCTCCCACCTGAATAGGCTGTTCAATTCAAGCAGTAAATTCTAGCCCAGCTTTAGCCAGAATTTGGAAGGAAGCTTCTGTGCCGAGTCCAGTCTCTGTCCCGGCCCATGTTTTCGGTGTAGCTCATGCAACGATGGGAGGAGGATTCTCAGCTTTGCTATATAGGCCAAGTCACAATGTAGCTCACAGCGCTTTACATTCTCCAGGCACTCTGTAAATGTTAGCGGGTCTTCATGACACCTCAGTGAGGTAGGAAAGGATTTGTAACTTCACTTTACAGAAGTGGAGATTTAATTAGGGAAGAAGTGGATCGTGTGAGCTCATATAGGGAAGCAGTGACAAAACTACTTTCAGAACTGTGAAGTCCCATCCCACTAAAATACAGTGTCTTGGGCTCAAAACCCACAAAGATCAAGCTCTACAGTTATTACCATAGAAATGGTAGTAAACAAGATAATTAACACAGGTCTGATGTAGAATGCCAAGACATAATGATGCTGTCATAAAGTATATTTTAAGGCCTTGAAATACACAGAGAGTTCAAGAAACTCTAATTATCCCTCGCTAATATTTTTGTGGCCATTTTGATCAATAGCACATCATAAAGTTGATTTGACAAGTTGGAGATATGTTTCATTTTGTAGAAACAAATGTACTGAACTCATGGTTATGTGTGCACTGTGTCTAGACACCAGGGCAATTATGAGGAAAATTACATTTTCATTTCTATTGCAAACTGTCTTGTTAATCTGCTCAATATTTCCTTGCCTAATCATTTTGTCCAGCAGTTCTCTTCTTTAAAAAAGGTCAAACAAGCTCTTTTCAATGTTACTGCCTGCTGTAGCTATAATATAGGTAATAATAATCATAGTTCATTACTACCATGCAAAAAACCCCTGTCTTTTTTTGTAGTGAATCTAGCTGGTGTTTTAGAATTTACTGGTTTGCTTTTAAAGTTTTTACATTTTAGCTGGGGTGCAGTCTTTTCTCCTGGTTTTATTTCTAACATAAGAAAAGAACAAGTGTATCGGGGAGCAAGATGTGTTGAGTTCCTCTTTCCTACAAAGTCATGTTGGCCTTTGCTCACTGCTTTTCTAGTACCCACGAGAACTGTAAAAGGTGACTAACCATTTCCTCCTCCTTTTTACTCTAGCTGTGGAGGAGATAAAGAAAAGAGAGAACTTTGCTTCCCAGGACCAAACACAAGTTCCCACTGCCAAGACAGCGTAGCAGGCTCCTGATTCCAACAGAGACATAAAGTTTAATGGCTTGGGAACTGGGTCTTTTAAGAAACAGGAAAAGTGTTGTTGAATCTTCTCTGACTGGGGAAGCAATTGAACTCCAGGTATCTGACCTCCTAGAAGGCAATATAGGTCATGCTATCACTGTGATGAAGTCACCCACACTGTCACCTGGAAGAAGAAAAGAAAAGGGTGCAAACGTCATTACAAAACACGGGGTTTAGGAATCTAGGTATGGAAACTGGTTTCTTTTCCTGAACACAGCTCTCAAGGAGGTGCTTCACTCTGGCTTCCAGACAAGTGACCAGGTCCAGGAGCAAGACAGCACTTCTTGTTGGATGGTTTAGGTATTCCCTGCTGGCTTTTTAGGTGTCCCTTTGCACAGCCGACTGTGAAGCCCTTTTGTAAATGACTAAATCCCATGCGATAATACTGAACTTTGGTTTGATCACCACAGAAGGAACTGCCTCAGCGCTTCTGGAGCTAAGTCCATCTGCACACTGCAGCCTTGACCATCACAGCACTGATGTGCCTCTGGGTGTACAGTGACTGAGAAGTTCCAAGATTTTCCCACCCGAGCCTAAATATCTTCTACTTTTGCATAAACTTGCAGAGTTAACATTATTTGTTCTAAATTCTTACAGCAAATAATAATAACCTTTTTTTAAAAACTTAGTTGTGACTTATGAAATGAGAGGCTGCCTGTGAGTGAATAAAACTAAGGAAATGACCACTGCAGAAAACAGAACAGTGGGTAGGGAATGAGTCAGTGTGACAATTATGCAAACAAATAATAATGTATACTACTCAGAAGGTATTCTACCACTGCAAATTGTTAGCATTGTCAACAGTTTCTGGAAATCACAAGCTGTTTGCTGAATTTCTGAATTGTTCCTACTAGTGTGCATATTTCTATGTAAATGAATGCCATTAAACAAATGCTCCTGCAGTGATGACACAAGTTCCTTTCCACATTATCACAAGTTCTTCCCTTAGGCATGCTGTAGGGAAAAAAAAATAAAAAGCAATTCAGATTATTCAATGTCCTATTTGTTTCTAAAATGCGGCAACTTTCAAAAACAGTATATGTGTCTGTGTGGGTGTGTATAACTCTTCTATACAGTATGTGCCTTTTCCTAATTCTTAGAGACTCTGGGAAAGTGAAATGCCCACGTCTGTGCTGATTCTTGTCAACCTTGTCACGATAGTGCCTTGTGCTTGTTCTGTGTCATGCAGCTCAAGGTCTCTGTTACCCTTCAAATCAACCTCAACCTGCAAAGATGTGGTTCTGAATATTTCAGGACATTTTTTTTAAACCTTGTTAGAGGTTAAACAGAGCTTAAATTATCTCTTTAAGATTTTCCGATGCCATTTTAAACTCAACAATGCTTGTTCAGGAATTCCTGAAGCAGAGTTATCACACAAAGAGTAAATAGTTTAGCTTCTGCTGTTGGCACATTGTGATCATGTCCTGTTCATGATCAGATACTATTAATCAAGTAAAAGAAATTCACTGTCTCCAGGAAAGTCCCGGTTTGCCTTCAGATAGCTGGGCTCAGAATTTTGAGGTGTTACATGCTGGCTCTTCCAAACATTTCTCAAACCTAGTAATCACGTGATGGACTCGCTCATTTTCAGCATGGTAGACCTGAGCTTAGCAGAAAGTGAGAGTAGGACAGGCAGGAGGAAACGGGCTAACAAAAATGTTTCTGAAGCTGTCTGTGAAGAAATGTTTTATACCAAATAAACAATCAATAATATCTACAGGAAAGAATATCCTGCCCACCTTACCAGCCTGCCTGGCCCATATGGCTCACTTTCCTCCTTGCTCATGTATTTTGCAAAAAAAATGTGTCTGTTATACAGGTTTGCTTCCTTTTGACTGAAACAATCTCACAAATTTACACAATGTCTTGATTAAGGAAAACCTACATTTTTTACTAAAACAAAATTAATGCCAAAAAATATTGTTCATTCTGAAGGAAAGAACAGCTGTGGAATGTTTTAGCTTAATCGGAATTAAGCAGAGAAACCTGGAGACTTGTTACACTGTAGTACTCAACATATTACAGTATTTCTTCTGCAAAGTTTCTGTTGGCTGAGGCGAATGCAAAGGCTATGATGATAATACAAAGAATATAAAGAATTGGTGGATAATAAATAATTCTGCAATTTTCACAATATAGCAGAAAATAGGCAGCAAATATGGAGTTTTCTGTTACATCTGATTGGCGTTTGGTGGAAAGTGGAGAATAAAAGAGGATTTCAGTCAGGTATATACCTCTGTTTCAATTGAGAAATTTCTTAAAGCAGTTTTGATAACATGATAGTATGATTCTTTTTAGGTACGTGTTGATTTTTCTGAGATTTTTACTTCAAGACTCTTTTTAATGGGAAGAATAGGATATGTGGAGGAAAGAATAAACCCTGTGTATTGTACTTTCTTGACTCTGTCCCTTTCTGCTTTGATTCCCAAATAAAAGCCTGTATTTTCAGCTTTACCAGCTACCTTTGATTGAATTCAGTAGGATTAGAAAATTTCTGCAATTCTGCAAAAAGATGTGAAGTGGTCAGTCATAAAAGCAACCAATGTCCAAACGGCATGTGGAGAGGTATTGGGTGGTCTTCTGAGAACCTGCTGAGCTCTGGTTAACGCAGACTGAAATTACACCTTACCCTCTCCTGGCAAACGGGTGCTTGACTCCTTCTAGGTATTTTTTATATCTAGAAAGCGCTAAAGACCTCAAGCAGGGAATATACCTTACTTTGGTATATTTCATACAGAAATTGTGGAAAAAGTTCGCTTTTCTCTCTGTACCCTGTCCTTTCTACCACCTATTATCCTGACAGGATCAATAAGGCTTTGTTTATTTTATATATAAATAGATATTTACAATTGTATCTGATGGTTTAAGAAAAAAATAAACAGTCATCCTCCATCATTTTTGTACACTAAAGGAATTTTATAGGCTAGTTTTCCCAACTGTCCTGAGGTTTTTAGAGAAGTTTCTCAGCAGGAGGTATAAAGGTTTGAAAACTCAGTGGAAATGGCAATGGTGAAGAGCAGTTTCTAGTGAAGATGTGAAGGCCACATGAATAAAAGAAACAGAGAAAGAACTGGAGAAAGAAATAGATCTGCTGTAAGAATGTTAGAATATAATTCTGGCCTTCACTTCGATAATGGTTTGCTGTCTTGGTTTTCCTTACATTTGTTCAGTATACATTAAGACTGAGCTACTTCTCTTGTAAAGAAAAAGTGTGCTTATGGAATTGTTTCTTTCAAAAATACAGACACGGTTTTACAAAACCTGATGAGCTGAAGTAGATTCTAACTTTAAACACAGATAGACCTTTCCTCTTGTGGTAGTGCGTCAATATTTAAAATTGGAAGTGCAACAAATTATTGTTTGTGCCCTTTCCTTTGTCTATGTGCCTTAAGTTATCATGCTATTTATTCAGGTGAGATGCAATAAAATTTAGAAAAGCAAGGAAATGTGGAGGTAAAAAAAGGACTGCCTAGATAATTCTTTTCCTTCATTTTAGTTTACATTATGTAATCTGTAGTTCATTCCTGAATTTGGCTTCACAACAAATGAAACGTTCCCCATTTGAGACCAAGAATCAAAGAGGCATTGTCAGCTTGAATTTGGCCCTAGATTTAAATTTAGGAAAAAGGAAGATTTAATTAAATCTAACAGTTGCAGGAAAGCTTTTGTAATTGAAGACTTGAACTGTCCCATGTTGGTAGACAAAGATTCTCCTGCAGTCTTTGCATCCCGAATGATGCAACACCAAGAATACGAGTTTAAAAGAAAATTACTTTAAATTGAATTAAAACACAGATAAATTTACTTTTACTTTCCACTGCCTCAGTTGTAGAAAATTTAAATCAATATTTAAAAAAATGTAAAAACAAAATAAAACTATTTTTCTCTGTCTTTAAAAATCAATTATCATAACAGATATATAAATTGGTTTATAAAGTATTTAATCTAAATAGCATAAATTTGGGGTACTAAAGGTGAGGAACTAGTTCTTGCCAAAGCTTATTGGTCCAGAAAAACACTACCAGGGTTGATTGGCTAGTGCTTTTTTACCAGAGACTTGTAATTTTGTTTAAACATACTGCATAAAAGGTACCTCTTCACTTGAAGTTACTCTTGCCTGCTGATAAAGTGTCATTTTCCTTCTTGTACCCAGCATGCTTCTAGTTTAGCCTTCTTTTGTTGTGCTTACTTCTATAAATATTATAAAGACACTTTATTCACACTAATTTCCATTCTGCCTTACTAGTAATTACATACAGGTTGACTAATTCTTCACTATCGTGATGCTATTGGTACAAATAGGTAAAAAATAGGTACAAAATGTGACGCTCTAGTACTTTGATGGTGCTGAGTCTTAGGTATCTTGAATGGAAAGAACAATTTTGATAGAAAGTAAGAAGTAACTTAGCCTAATATGCTATGTTAACAAATATAATCTAATAAAGCATCGTTTTAAAGTTTAAAACTGGCCTGACTTATCAGTCTTCTAGAAAGTCTAAACACAGTGATCTCTAATTCCCTAAATTCCCTTCTAATTCTTGACATCTAATTTCCTAAATTCCTCAAATTCCCTAAAGGGAATCTCCTAAATCCCTCTATAGCTATGTCTACACACAAATTCAGTTGCACCCCATCCTGCTCAGAACATTCCGGAGGAAGATGCTACCCAGCAGGACAGAGGATATTTCTCTTCCCTGAATCAGGCTCTTGAGGCTGAAGAAGGAGCATCCTGTAAGGCTTGAGCCATGAATGACTCTTTGGATTTTCATCACTTGGGGAACCAAGGACATCTTGAAGATTAATTTACATTTTCCTCAGGAAATGTGATATGGAAAGAGAATTTGAATTTTGACCTTGCTTAGAAACATTAAAGTATTCTTTCTTTTCATTGAGCAAATACACAGTGAGTTCAAATAGTTAACCTGGAACATCCACCGTGGAAATAAACCTCCCTCAAGAAATTCCACTCTCAGAATCACAGATGTCAGATCTGGGGTACTGTTTTGATACCTCTCCCACTTTCTTTACTTCTTCACAACTAATCCTTTTACTATTGCACTAGGAAAACAAATGAACACAAAATGATTAGAGAGAATGCTCTATGAACGTTCAATTAGAAGGCAAATTCTTGAAGCCAGCAAGTCAGAGCAACGTATATCACTAAAATATGAAAGAAGGAATTTTTGTGAAAGCCATGTTTAACAATGATTGACTAAATGGCATCTGATTATTTATTTTTTTTAGTGACTGGACCACTCATTTGCCTAAGGAGGTGCCTTAGGAATTCAGACTTTTCTAATTATATATACATATTTGACATCATCGCTGTGACAATGGTAAAATTCTTCCTAGGTTTATATGGCCAAAAGCATCCATAATCGCTGCTCTCCTAGGGATCTATGTCTCCAAGAGATATATACGCTTAGGATCCTACTTATGCTTTTCTCCTAAAACAAAGGTTTGGAGAAATGAGGCTGGTGCCGATTCATCTTTCCTATTGGCCTTGCATCCTAAGGTATTAAAAGCGTTTTATAAGACATGTATATTTGAGTGCTAGTCAGTACACCTTGTAGGCTTCTTTTCTTTTTCTGGAAGTGCTGTGGGGAGTTCTGACCCAGAATCCTTTGGAGCTGTCGTGGCCTCCTGTTCCTCTCCTTGGCATGTCTCTCTCTGATAAATGTATGTTTTGTTTTAGTGATCTGATATATGATGATTCTATCTGCAAGTGGGAACCTTGATTTTGGGACTCTATTATAAAAAATATCCAGATTAAAAACCTGTTTCTGGTTTACAGATTTTTGAAATAAAAAAAAACGGCTCAGTGTCAGAAGACAATAAGTAAGCCACTGGCCCGTGTCCATAAGGTTTGATATAGCAGCTCTGCAACGGGTCCTCTGAGTTTGACGGATTACACTTTTACCAAAGAAGATGAAAATATGTCTATGTTTGATACATACATTTGATGAAGTTATGAGACCATGTAATCATTTTTTTTCTGACAAAGCTTTAAAGAATTCAGGTTTTATAGAATGAATATTGAGCTACTGAATGAATCATTAGTATAACATGGACATTTTCATTGGCCTAGAGGTGGATTGTCAGATGATTTACCTGCAAAAAGATAGCTAACCCATTTCATTGCTTAAGAACTTTGCTTGTACATCAGATATATTGAGTTTAGCAATTGTAATTATCAAACAGTTTACCTTTGCCTGGCAAGTACCAGCATCCTACTTACAACATTTATATTAGTTTGTTTTAAAACTACTTCTAATAATTGGCTTTAATATCTAATTAGTTTATAATTGCAGTATGCATTCAGAAAAGTAAAATATACAACAGTAAAAGTTCTACATTGAAAATGGTGAGAATTATGAAGCAATAGTAACAAATAGAATTGATATATATTTTTAATTTTCTCATTGAAATTGAGGGGATGAAGGTCACAAGATTTTTTATTATTTTTTTTTCTGAGTGATAATTCGGATCACAGCTCCAATGGGGTTGGAAGCTTCAGCCCTAAAGTTATAATATTTTAAAGAATATGAGGCAGGGGTGAGTCTCAACATAAAAAATCACAGCAAACTTTGCTATAAGTATTCCATCAACCCCACATGTAGGTGATGTCGAATTAAATGAAGTCATAAGAGTCCTCACTGACTTAAACAGGTTCAGGATCAAGCCCTTGGTGAACCAAGTACTCTGTTCCATATGCTGGAGATGTAAGGGGAGCAAGGGACTCCTCGGTCCCAATCTGTTCATAGCAGTACTGGAGCTGTTTCATTTTTAATAATATGTATTCTGGGGAATGGGTCCAGGTATTTCCCATCCTCTAGGCAATGACTTTTTACATCCTGTAGTCATTCTGCTTGTGCCTCCCACAATACGATTTTCCAGATTTCCAGTGGCAGAGAGCCACTGTGGAAAGCACACTGGTGGCATACATTAGCCAAAAGAAGTCCTTTTGTTTGGCTGTTCTTCATCTTCTTGGCACCATACTTCCAGGTATTGTCAAGGCATGGCATCCTGCCTTTCTGTTACAGCTCCTTCAGCTATGGATCAGGCTAAGGGGAGCAACAACACTATCAGCAGATTCAAATTAAATCTCAGTTTTGTTCTTCGGTATGTTTTCTTTGCCCCCTTTGCTTTGTATACAATAAAAATGTTAGGTCCCAAATGCTAAGAGGTACATGATAAAAGGAAAAAGACATTGTTTCTGTGCTGATGTCACTAGTAGCGTGACATGAAAAGATAAATTTACAGTGGGAATGACCATAAATACAAGAAAATTATGTTATTTAGTATAACTGTCAAATATGTATCATATCTTTTGTCACTTTGTTGCCTGCTCCCACATAAGGAGACCAAAAAATGGAATTTTTGGGAGAAGGTGGTTTTATGAGCTTGCTTACTAAATTTTTCCCTAGTACTGCAGTTATAATGACAATTAGCTGTCACCTAACAGCAACTAATGTTGGTTCCAGAGTCATACACAGATATATGGGCTTGTGTTAGGGTTTCTGCTCTTTTAATATAATTTAATATTGGTTATGATCTAGACAACAATATTGCTAAGTTACTGGCCAGGCTTGTGACTAAGTTTTTCATTAGTGAATATAAAAATTTAATACTATAGTGCATACTCATAAAAACTATGTTTTGAGGTTTCAGAGGCTAAAGATCTTAGCTGTTTACATTAATGTTATATGTTTTTTGTAATCTATAAACTAGGAAGTTCATCTGAATGTCTGGGCCAAGGGCTACCCACTGTTCAGTGGGGTGTAAATCTTTTTGTGTTCCTTAGACATGTTCACTTGGATTCAGAATTTAGGCAGTCTACATTGCTTTCTGGAGGTGCGTAGTTATTTCCATTCATTACAGGGAGAGCTTAAAAGGACTATATTATTCTCCTTTTTTTTTTTCTCCCTTTCTTTTTTTTTGGCATAAAGCATTAGCTTGCATGGATTTGAATTTTAGTCGTACACTACAAGTTTATTCTGTTCTCTATTCTCTCTGGTTTATTTGACACCAGTCTAGTTTTTGGTGGGATCTTGGATGTTGTCCATGTGGGTGCCTCAAAAAGTGAGCCCTTCAAGACTGTGAATATTTTCCTCTGATGCAATGATCGTCTTGCATATTGGGAATGAATCTATCTTCAAGCAAGAAGGAAAATATGCACCATTAGATGCAGAGAATTATAACTCTTCCACAAGAGGGGATTGTGTAAAACTGTAGTTAGACTAAGAAAACAAACACTTTCCCTGTCCATCTTCTTCCAGATTATCTTCTCCTCTTTCCCTGCTTTTCTACTCATACTTATCCTAACCACACTACACAGAACAAGATGGAACTCCAAGTGTAGCCAAAGGCTAAAGGATCCCGCTGTCAGGCACCATTTGCAGATACATAAAGAAAAAGATGAAAAGAAAATATATTTAATCCTTATATTCTTCATCATAAACAAACTTTCCAAAGTAGAAGAGGTGCTATCTTACTTCTACAGAAGAGCCAGCATGGCCCCTCAAAGTAGCAATAGCATGGGTACGCTTGGGAAGAGAATTGTGCTCTGAGTCAGGATACCCTTTTGGCACTCTTCCCATCTAGAGTTCAAGATGGAAATTAAAGCTGCTTTCCTGACAGAACTAGAGTTAGTTGCTTTCTTCATGTGACAAGCCTTATTAGTGGAAAGCAGTGCAGTTTTCACCTTGTTGTGCCAGAAGGAGTGTTTCCAGCATATAGAGGAAGTAATATTCCTTGCTCTAGACAGCTCATAAGCTGCCTTGTTTGGAACATTAAGGGGTGATGCTCATGTTCAAATAACAGCAAAGACAGACAAGTGCAGTTATGGTAATGCTTGTTTCTTTCTAATTTATTTTGTGTTACAAAGGAGATAAAGGCAATCTTCTAGGACCTTTCAGAGAGACAATACATTTAAAATAATGCTGGTTCTGATGATTCCAAATTTCAGTTTGAACCACAACTGCAACACCAGGAGTTTCTAAGTCAACACGAAAAAAATGCAACCTGCAACAACTTTACAGAGATAAGATAAAAAGCCTGTGTCATTCCATGAAAAAACTGAGGAAAGCTTTCTATGACTGTAATTTTTGATCAATGAGGCATGACAGATCTATGAAGACCTGCAGATAACTCTATTTTATATTAGAAATACAGATCCGGTGATAAATAACGATTAATCTTAATTTTTACATTAGCAAAAATAGTTTTGTAAGTCATGTGATGCAGCATGTTTATTTCAATGAATAATATTTTTTAATAATTGTCAAGAGCATATGGAAGATATGAAACAAGGAAAAATACAGGAATTGTCATTTCGATGCAGACCAATAATTTCTCCAGTCTAATAGCCTGGCTCTTGCAGTGAGCAGGACAACCTGCTTCAAAAGGATGTATACACAATCCTGAAGTGGGTGGCAGTTTAATACTCTATGGATTATTCTATCTGATGCTCTCAGAAACTTTGGATTATTCCTAAAGCACATTCTTTAACATTTTTCCTGATACAATTTTGGATGTTTTCAATGTATTGTACATATATATGCATAAGTGTGTGTATGTAAACTTTTAAATTTTTTTCCATTCTTGGACACCCTTTCAAGGCTCTCAGCTGTTGTTTTTACATTATAAACTACACTTTCCTCTTATTCAATTACTTTTATTACTTTGCTGTTCATTTTATTTTCCTGTTCCTCTGTTTTATAAAATAAGTTTATTAAGGGCATTTATCTTCTCTAGATTATATTCATTATTCCTTACAACTTTGTTATACTCTTGTTTAGTCACTCTAAATCAGAACTCTTCACCTAAACTACACAATAGTCATGGGCCAACTTCTAAGTTAACCATGATTTCTTTTTTTCTGTATAGCAGTCAACTGCTCAGACTGCTTTTCCAAAATGAAGGAAGCTTTGATTTTTAAGACCGTGCCAGTCTTAGGTAAGCTGAGTCTTGTGTCCTGTCATTCGAAGCATATGGTCCACCGATTGGGCTTTAGAGTACTCTGGCAGGTGCACCTTTCTTTTTCCTATTGAAAGTGAGCTACCTGCAGTCAAGGGTACAGGAGTTACAGGAACAGAAGAAGAGCAGACAAGACAGAACTTGACTTTATATTCCGTGTTTGAGGCAATCAACCAGGAACATGGAAGACCTGTACTTCTGATCTGTGATCCCATAAATATTTCTAGAGTTTTATCCAGTTACTGTGGTGAAGGTCTAATGTAACCTCCTCAGGCTCCAAAAAGCAGAGTCCGGGATACCACTTACCCTTTCTCTTGCCTGAGAACATGGCTTCCTCCTGCCTAAGCAGTCTTGGCTACACAGGGCAGTCTTGGAGAGCGAGCCATAGGCTGCGAGGAAGGTACAAGCCCGCTCAGACCTCAGATACACTTCTTACACCAGTTTTGCATAGGCTATAATACAAAATCTAGGGAATCATAGAATCATAGAACAGCCCAGGTTGGAAGGGACCTTAATAGATTATCTGGTCCAAACTTTCCTGAGAAAGGAAGCCTAGATGAGATTATTTGGTGCCCTGTCCAATTGTATCTTGAAAATCCACAGTCTTGAGAACTCTACCACATCCCTTGGGAGATTGTTCCATTGGATGGTCATTCTCACTCAAAATCTTCCCAGGTGTAGGACCTTGCGCTTTTCTTTATTCACCTTCACACAGTTCTTGCTCGCCCACTCTTTCAGCCTGCCCCGGTCTCTCTGTAAGCTGGCTCTCCCTTCTGCCACGTCCACCTCACCACCCAATTTAGTGTCATCAACAAACTTGATGAAGGTGCTTTCAATCCCATCGTGCAGATCAATTGTTAAGATGAACAGTGTGGGGCCCAGTATTGATCCCTGGGGGACACCACTTGTGATAGACTGCCGGTCTGAGTAAAAGCCATTGATTACCACCCTCTGAGTGTGGCCTGTTAACCAATCTCCTACCCATCTCACAGCCCACCCATCCAATCTGTATCTTGCCAGTTTGTCCAGGAGAAAGCTTTGGGAAACAGTGTCAAATGCTTTGCTAAAGTCCAGGTAAACAATATACACTACTCTTCCGATGTTGACAGATGTTATTCTGTTGTAGAAGGTGATCAGGTTAGGCATGATTTGTCTTTGTAAATCTGTAACCGTTTTTCCCAATCACCTGCTTCATTTAGCTTCTAATAGTTTCTAGGAGGAATTGTTCCAAGGGCTGAAGAGAAGGACAGACATTACCACCACCAACATTTTTTCCTTTTTTTTTTTAAATCTGAGTGAACTCTGCTCCCTTATGTAACTTTGCTCAAGAGAGAGCTGCCGGAACAGATGCTTGGTGGATGAACTGAATATTCCCTGCTGGCCCTTTATACACTCAACTCAGCAATAAATACCTAGATTCTGACTAAGTTATTCACTGGAGATCTTCAGTTTATCTTCCTCTCTCATTCACTAGCTACACCAGGAACTTACACAATTACAAAGGAAGGCCCTCAAGACTAATACCTAAAATTTAGATGTTTTTCCCAGGGTTTTTACAGTTATTCATCTTTTCCTCCTGTTTTATTATGCTTTTGTTGAGAAGATATGACCAGAACTAAATGCAGTATTCCAGATAAAATGCCGCTATTCATCTATATTACTATGTGCTGATATTTTGAGGATATTTTATCTTGCTCTGTATACCACCTAGTATTTCTTTCTTCAGCCAGTTGAACATTGACTTGAAGTTTTCAATGAACTATTGATAGCGATGATGGGATTCTCTTTCTGTATGCCTGCAGTTACATTAGAGCCCTATAGTGTGTATGAACTCTTTGTATTTTATCCCCTTTCAATGTGCATTACCTTGCATTTGTGAGTAATTGAAGCTCAGCTGGCAAAATTCTGTATGTTGTCATGCTGTTAAATAGTATGAGCTAAATGTGTACATAAAAGACCAGAGCTCTGGAACTCGAAAGGTTTTTCTCTTCAGTTTCTATTTGTTTGGAAGGAGGGATGTTGTGACTCTGGTCCTGGTTTGTATGAATAATGACCACATTCTAGCTTTGGATGCACATAATCACAGAGCAAATAAGTAATACCTTTTATAAACCATTACAAATATTAACTCTTTTGTCAGGGATGTTCTTAAAGTGGTCGCAATGGATGCTACATCTTGTGGTCCCTAACTGCATGAAGCTGTGTTCATCTTGCTAGATTTTTATTCTACTTACAGGTCTCAGTGCCGTGCTTGGCAATGGAAACACTGAGGAAATATTTTTTTCCATTAAAACACACAAGCAAATAGCTTTAACCTTCTTTCATCTCTCTTTCTCTCTCTCTATAAAGACCATCTTGCACCTGGGGCCCAACATTAGCAAAGCATTCTTGACCTCACTTTACTCTAGCCTGCGGTGTTTCAGCTCTTTCACTGACACAAAATTATCAGGTTAGAAATTGCCAAATTTCTTCTTCTCAGTGTCAGGTTCCATGCACTTACATGATAAGAAGTATATTTGTGCAGCTATTCCAGCTGCAGAACTTGTGTCCTTCACACCCTTTCTGGAAGTGCGGTGGCAGGAGAGAGACTGGGCTAGAACCAGAGCTCTCTGCCTGACCCACTACCTTTCAGGTAGCCATGAAAATCAAGATTTGGAATGGTGGCTTAGATGCTTTGCTTCTGCATGTGTTGTCCTTAAAAGCATGGACTCCTTACTTTGGAAACCTTAGAGATTGGAAGACTCTATTCAGGGCAAGTGCCTGGAATGTCTTTCTCATCAAGAATTCCCCGGAGTCAACTGGCATAAGGACTTCTTGAGTGAGCTATTATTGGCTCTGTGTAATAATTTTCTAGAAAATCATGTTATTTCTAGTGCATTAATAAATCTCAGTACTTCCCAGAAGATTTATCTCCATCAAATGAACTCTTATTTTATTGTATATGTATTAACTCTTAATTTTTGATGGTCTGTTGTCTTTTTTTTTCTTTTAAAAATATGGAACAGATTTTGCATGACTTAATCTCTCTTCTGAAGATGTACTAGAGAGTTTTATGAGTTATGCTTTAAAACATATCAAATCATTTAAGTGGTTATGAATGAGTGTTTAAATTTGAGGTATATTGCCTTAGCAGTGATGATGATTTTAGCCCCCTTCTTGGACCAGTTAGGAGGATTTTGAGTTTTCTTTGTGAATTAATGAATCTATCAATTTTCTTCTCCCTGAAGCAATAGTTGATCTTTACGGCATAACCTGTCTAGCACCTTGGAACCACTAGAAAATTCAATTCATCTTGGGAGAGAAAAAAAATTGCCTTCCTTTATTCTAATTCCTCCCAACACTCACTTTAATTTTCACCCAAGGGCAAACCATTTTTATTTAATTCCACTTGTCTTTTCTAATAAATGGGCACGTTAACAATGTCCACTAATAGAGATGATAATTTTTCCATTTTAATCTTAAAACTTTCTTGCCAATTTGTGATTCAATCAGAGATATATTTAAATAGTCCATACAGTAATTTCTTTGGAAACCTGGTAGTTTCCTTTTACCTCAAAGCAATAAATATTTTGTATTCTGTTAGCAGGGCTAAATGTGAACCACAAACAAGGTAGAAGTCAAGGTGAAACACAGATTTTTAATGTTATAATTCCTGATAAGAATGGTGATGGGCTCTACTTTTATTCTAAATAGTTTTAAAAGGTCCTTAATACTAATAATTTGTGCTTCTCCTTCCTGGCTGTCAGTTACAATGGAACCATATTAGCACGTAATGCACCTCTACACTGGTGGATTAAAGCAAGTAGTGCTGAGGTCTCTACACTTACAGTATCTGTATTTCAGAAGGTTTGCTTTGAATAGAGTTGTCTACCTACCTTTAGTACACATTGTTACTGCATATGGTGTTTGAAGTTGCTTGCAGGAAAGTCATCCACAAACATTTGTCTTCTGGAGTATGGGTTGCTCAGCTGGGAAGTACCCTGGAGATGATGGTCATGCATAATTTTTCCCAGCCCCATGGCTTATATAAAGCTCACATGTGGAAGCATGCCTTATTTTTGTTTCTGCTCATTCTGTTGATCATTGCTTATTGGTGACCTCCTGGTGCCTGCTGCCCAAATCTCCACTGGCTGAACAAAGCGTCAGTACGAGGAAAATGGTGTGTTCTTAGTCCTTTGAGGCAGCTACTCTGGGAAGATACTCTGAATGATCCGACTCCTGCCCTCCTGGACTTCTTTTTGCCTGACAAAAAACATGACTTGTGAGAAACTTCAGTGTTGGGACAGCTTGGTGTCTGGTAAGCCACAGCTTCTGTGCCCAGAAGATCAGCTAAGGCTAGTGGGACAGCATCACGCTTGGGAAATGGAACAGCCAACAACGGACAATGAACTCTTAGAAGTGGAAAGTCATCAAGGCCCTCTATTAACAACTGACACCATGACTTGCCAGACAAAATTTCAGGAACTCAATAAACCCTATAGTGATTAATGCCTTCTGGAATCTCATGACTTAGCAGTGGTTAACCGTTCCAGGGCGTGCAAACTTGTGACTGAGGTTTCAGACAATATCCACTGAACTCTCACTTTTGGATAGTGCAAGCAGCAGACGCTGAAAAGCACTTCTAGACCTTCATTCTCTGTGCCTTCTGCATTGTGGAGGTTCTTGTGGGATGCAGACTCCAGCCTGATGCCTGGTGCCAGGATAGTGACATCTGTGTAGGAAACTGCATGGCAACATTGTCAGTGCCCTCCAAACTGGAGGCAGCTGCTGAGGACTGGACATGCTCGTGCTGAACATCCAGGAGCAGACCGAGACTGCTGTTGGTAAATGGGATGACATATTGATGACTTCTGCAGTGTCCCAACTCTCACGTGATGGTAAGAAGCGATAGATTTCCAATACCAGCCCATGTCATCAGTCCAATGCTCTCCCTGCATACACTCACTGACATCACAACTTCTGGGCAAGCGTGATTACTCCAGCTATGTGTCACCATGTCCTCTACATTCTTTTTGACCTTTCCTATATCAAATAACTATCTCTGGCTCCCATGTCAGCAGCCTTCAGGGAAACTCATGGGCCTAAGCCTCCATGCTTAGCTAGGGAAAAACATAGCTGACAAATAACAACATCGTGTGGTTTGGGATAGGGTGGGAAGAGGTAGAAGGGGGTTGGTCTGGTCACCGCTTTGCTGGATGGAATTAGGGACAGAAGCATAACGTTGTCTGTGTTAGCAGGTACTGTGACTCAGGTGTAACTTTCCCTCACTGCTCACTTCATCTGCCATCTTCAGTTGGGCACAAAGACTGCATAATCAGGATACACACACCTTGTAAGCACAAAGCAGTTATTAATTATTTAGTACATGCAGATGATAGCTAGGATTAATGAGATTCTAGGATTAATGTGAGCAAGGGTTTGCTTCTGCTGCTCCCTGGAAAAGAGCCTTCATAATGCTGAATTGCCATCTTCTGACTCTGTTCTTTTCCTTCCAGTATTCGTATGTTTCCACATTGCATCTTCTCTTCCCAAATCCTGGTTCTCCTGATGATCCCTGTCTTGACAATCTTGCTTCTGCCTGCAGTTCTACTTTTCTTATTTTGCCTGGCTGTACTCTACAGACTTTCTCACAGCTCCTTCTCAAAGCTTAGGTATTTCTTCAGAGACATGGGATCTGGTTATGCTGAAGGTGCCCTCTTGCCAAAGAGAAATTCCCCATGCTCTTCTCCAGTAAGACAGGAACTCCTGTCCCCTTTATCTCCAACATGTTCCCCCTCTTCAACCCCAGTCTTCTTTCTTTTCACCAAGGGCCAAAAATCCAAGTGAAAGGACCTATTGCAGCTAAACAAAAAACAGTCAGCAACTACTTTCCTGGAGATGACCAATATTACTCATGACTTGTAGGGATATGAAAAGGGTTGGAATTTGAGCTAGTACTAACGAGGGAAGGGTGAGTGCTAGTAACACAGAAATCTCATACATACCTTTGTGTGCCAGCAAGGCCACTGAGGACCAGTGATGACCAAAGTTGCAAATTTCATCTAACTAGAGGGGTTGGATAGTTCTTAACACAGTCTGCTCATTTGTTCTTTGCTTATTTGTTTGCAATTCAATGTTATAACTCAGTTTACTACATATGACATCTCTTACTTAGAATGAATACAGCTTTGCTCTCTTTGTTATGCCTACAATCAGTTTTACCCAGCAACAATTTTCTGTTCCTTTAATGAACAATAAAAGACTATCTGAGCTTTTTACTTCTAGCCCTGTTATTGTTCTGTGCCTGCAGTTTGAAACCCACTTTCATATTCTTTTATCGGTACTTTTGGGGTCTTCTCTGGCAGTCACATATTTTTCTTCTACAGACTTCAAGCTACGGTTTCTTCATACCACACATCCTTGTTTGAAGATTATTAATACTTCATACTCTGAATACAGTGATGAGTTAGAAGGCCTACATGCATATAGATAATGCTTCGGTAACCAGTTGCTACCAATATTTCCAGTTATGACAACATTACTGGTACCTTATTAAAACTGCCCTACAAGCGTATATTTCTAATGAGGATAAATTAGTGAAATGTCATTTGTCAATCCTGCTAAGAATCTACTTGATCTAGATGTTAGCTGAGGTGCTTCTTGATTGCTAGAAACAGAAAAACTTTGGGTACTTGAGAAACGTTCATTCTGAAAGCAGATTAGGAAGTATATGGTGGGGAGGACATTGAGGATTAAGTTTCTGTGTTTAAATACTTCATCCTTGCCTATGTCCCTTTCTGGATCTGATTCCAGAAATATAGAAAAGCTACTGATAATCAAAACACTGAGCTGATCTCTCCTGATATGTAGTTGTCTTCCTTAATAAGTGGCATATATTCCTTCCTCGCTAGAAGTATGGGAATACATAATATGAGCACAAGCTTTCCTAAGAGCAGGATAAGAAATACCAGACAGCATCCTTCCACCTTCACACACGTCTCTGAGGCTGGCTGTTTGTCTTTACACACAGTGATAAAAAGTGGGATCTGGTTATAAGCTGAGTGTGGGTTATGCTCCAGCTGAAGTCAGCAGAAGTTGCAAGGCTGTAGTTGCTGTGTAGGCAATGACTCCGCAAAAAGAAAGGCTTCCACATGTTGGTTAAGATTTCCCAGATCCTGCTGAGCTCAGGGAAAAAAAAGAAACAAAGAAAGGAAGCTGTGACTCAGAGTTGCAGTGTACCAGAGACAGTATAGCAGTGATCAGGGGCATATTGCTTCTACGAAGACTGCTGCATTTGGAGACAGCTTAGTCTGTGCTGGTTGCAGGCACTTACCTAGAGAAGCAGCTCATGTCATATTTCTGAAGGCTTCTCCAGTTACTTTCTCCAGAAGTAGCTGTTTGTATAGGTAAAAGTAAATGATGGCAGGATGGCAAGTCACTACACTGTTAGCAGGGCCTATCCCTGAAAATCTTAGGCACACACCTCTAAGCATCTTTTCCTTTTCTACTCCGTGGGATGTTAGTCATCGTTTTCCCTTCACTTCATGACTTACACGTTCTCTCTGTTGCGCACCCATTTTTTCCCAACCCCTGCTCTGTATTTACAGGCTTCTGGTGGAAAACAAAGTGAACAACTGCGAGACATGTTATCAGAATTTAATGCAGAGGTATGATTTCTGCAGGTGTGCTCCATGGTTTTGGAGGAAAAAAACTGTGCAGGACTCTTGCCAGGTCCTGAACGTACAGATGCAGAAGACAGCACAGACGGCTTTTGTTTCCTGTCAGTACGGTTTATCCCTTTAACAGAATATCAACTTTAAAAAAAAAAAAAACATAATCAAATCAACAGTCTCTCAAAATGTCAAAGACTCTCAGCAAAGACAGACTTGATAGGACTAGAGACAGACAGCAAAACATCAGCTACTTTTAAGGCTATTCAAAATCTCCCTTCTACTCATGACCCCTTCAAGAACTGTACGATATATTCTCAAACCTGTCAGTGCTTCTGTTCCAGGAAATTAATGAAGATGAGACAAAGGGTCCATATCCCGTTCTGCTTTGTAATGGAAAACAAACACATTCAGAATTAAATTCACCAACCCGTTCTTTATGATAGTAGTGATCTGCAATAGTGAAACTACTCATTATATTTCAAGGTGTAACTTTCTTTTCTGATGTGATAAAAAGTACTGCAGTAACGCTAGACTATGAGACCCAAACAAACTTTTTCTGAGTTAATAGAAAATAGGCTTTTAGTAATTTCTTTTCTGTAGGTATGAAAAGACTTTTCAAAATCCATATTGCAATTTCCATGACGTATCATTTCTCTTATTTAGAAATATTTCAAGTGTTATCCTTCTTTCTCTATTTTTTTGACCAATTTATGATTTCTACCTAATCACAAAGTATCTCCCATAAAAAAATGTCAGACCTGTATGCTTGGGTGAGTATTCTGCGAATATTTATGTGTGATAAGATTGGGTTTTGGTATGCCTTTTGGAGCCTTTTGGCGCAAGCATCCCTTTGTTGTTCAGATTTTTTCTAGATAGATAGATACCTAGATAGAATTAAGTATATATAGTTATATACTGCATAACGAACAAAAGTTTTTCAAAGCAAGGATTGCAAGCAAACAGAGAACAGTTTGAGAGGTGTGAATAATCTGAGAGGACTGAATTCAAAACCAGAAAGAATACTTGGGACATTGTTCAGTCATTTTCTTTCCTATAGATCCTATAATGCAAAAAAGACTCATTCAACCAGATCAGAATAAAAAGCAGGTGTCTCTCTAATGGAAAAATCAGAAAAACCCAAACATGTAAAGATACCTTTAAGAGACTTTTATACTGACAGTCTACTCAATGTTGAATTGCTAGGTAGAATAATTCCCTCAGAAAATTCCTGTAGAGCCTTCCAAACTTACAGTGCTGACTAGGGGTCCCTAATTTGAATATTTGTGTATGAATGACACAAAATGGCAGAAGTTAGGAAAGCCATTTAACAACCTTTGCTTTATGATGAAAAGAAAGGACTTGGAAAGCGAGGAAGCACGCTGCTTCATTGCACACAGAGGCTAAGACATAATAGGATACATGTCCTTTGTGTGAAATTGTATATTTTAATAGTGGAAACTGTTTTTCAGTTTCTCTTTATATTTTAGCCCTCAGAACACTCTAGAATTCATCCCTGTTCTTATGCAGTACTCATCCAGTCAATGGATCCACTTACACCCATAGAGAGCTCATATTCATTTTATATTCCTTCAGTTTAATCTGCTGAGTTTATAGAATCTTCATAGAAAATAATTAATTTAGAGATTAGCTAAAACAGAGTTTCTATGGAAAAGACTGAAACCTCTATGGCCTACGTGGAGGTCACATTCAGTTCTAGGCTCTGTACAGTGCCTCAGAGCTTGGGACTATATTTTAGTACTCTCTTTTTCTGCCTTTTTGCTGTCCATCAGCTTCGTTGTAACAATGACAACAAACAGTCCTTCTACTCCATTTGCTGTTTTTTCTGGCAATCTATGAAAGTTGCTGTGATAAAATTCTGATACCTTCAGAATAAGAACAACTTCAAGAAAAGATACAGCTTATGTCCCAAAGTACCATCCTTTTCTGACGAGGCATATTTCCACGTGGACATCCAAGCAGTGACTTGAAGAGGCTGTTCAGTTTTCCTTGTGGCTGTGCCATTCTGTGTCTGAGGGAGTATCTTCTGGCTTGGTAGGGTCATCTTTACCTTACTCAGTTCTTCCGCCTTTAAAATCCATACATGTTACATTTATTAAACGCATCCAGTGCTCCCGGATGTTTGTTAGCTTTCTGAAACAAGAAGGGTGCTATCCGCCCAGGAGTTTGCTTGCATTGCCATGAGGGACAGACTGGAATCTCTTCTTTGTAAGGACTTGCACATGCAGAACTTCAGACTTAAATTTATTTTGAATACTCTCTTCAACTGTTTAAGTACTTCTGGGTTACAGTAATGTACTGTAGCAGCTCTGTATAGAGCAGACATATATAGTTATCCAAACATAATAGAGTTCAAAACAACTGGGCTGAGAAAGACCACCTCCAGAGGTTCTAAAGGCTTTTTATTTCTTTATGCACTCACAGATAAGAATCTAATCAGTGAAAGCGATTCAAAAAAAATAATAATAAAAAATAATCCTGCAGTTGCTAGGCTTTCTAGAAGTTGCTAGGAGACAGGTAGCAGTGGTTTGTGATTTTGGAAGATTAGGTCCCACATTAGGGGAACAAGGATTGATTTTCAAACTACTAGCAGATTTGCTGTCCAGGTACTGTATGAGCTAATATTCTTCCCTAATGAAGTATCTTTACACTTATATAATGATCATATTAAAACAAACGTAAATATTCTTGGGCTTTTGAAGTTTCAAAAAGTTGTGGGTTTTTGTTTTGTTTTTTTAGAGCCTAGGCTCTTAGGAATATCAGAATCAGAAACAGCAGGAGGACCTAGAAGCATTAGAAATAGTGTATTTGACATTTCAGTTCAAGCAAACCAGAAAAGTTTTTTTACATTATGTTATATGCCTTTTCTCTTTGGCATATCCTTTCCTTTTAATTTCCTTTTCATTCCCTTGAGTTTTTCATTATCTCTCCAGCATGAAACATTAGACCACCATGCTACATAGTAGAAATGAAATATTAAGGGATACTGAATACTGTGGCCTCACTGCAGATTGGAAAAAAAACATTTGTCATAACTCTGTAATTGTGATACCTGTAGGTTTAACATCTTTGAGATTCACACTTTTATTTGTATGATGTCTGACAGTAGCAGCACCATACTGGGTTCTAAATTAAATGTGTAGGATTAATGACTCGCTCAAGACTTGCTGAGAGTTTTCTATTATGATGACTGGACTTTGAGTTTATCTAAATTTGTTTCTATCTTCTTGTAGAAAAATATTAAAGAGTCAAAAGGTCTTCTGAGGTGCACTGTAGTGATCCAATTCCATTAATATATTGGATTTCAGAACCTTTATCGAGTTCCATTTATTCCAATGAACATCTGATCTGGCTCTGTGTCCATAACACAATTGACCAAAGAACACTGAGCATTAATTAAATGTTTTTCTTTTTTAATTGATTGATTTGATGTTTAAATTGCAGGTTTTGAGAATACTGTTGTTTGGGGTTTTTTTGTGGTAGAGTAAGTTGAAGAAAAGTAGAATGTGAAAGCTAAATCCATTAACTCTGGAGGAGTTATGGAGAACTGGAGGAGAGAGATAAATGACCCCAAGAGTCATGAAAATACGAACACTATTTGAAATCAGAAAGTTGCTTGCAAGTGCTATCAAAGTATTTGATTAACTTACATATATGTTATACTAATGGAAAAAGGGGACAATAAAAACCAATGTGAACATAATATAAGCTTGTGTCAGGCCAGAGCAGACTGGTTTTGATCAACTTGCAATTAAGTTTTAGTTTACTTCACAAAAACTGTGGATTTGTACTCCTGACCCTGGCCAAAATTCCTTCTTTCAGGATATGGAGTAGAAAACAGTTTGGGGTCTTCCCTCCATTGCCCTGCCTTACGAGAAAGGGGTTCAAGCTCTGATTTTCCATCTGAAGACTTGGCATTTTGCAGCTGAAAGAAGGTGAATCTCTAACACTTCTGGGGATCTCCGACTACTGAATGACAGGATTTTTGAAAAGAAATTGGTATTCTTATCAGAACACATAACTCCCTGGAGTCTGGGATGCCAGAAATTTATTATCAACCCTGAAATCACTGTTAACACTGGGCAGTCTAAGATCAAAGGAAACTTGAGTTTATTACGCTGCAATCAATCATTAAAAGGTGCAGAGAAAGAAAATAATAGTACGAGTACCTCTAATTTTGAATTTAAGGTAATATTACAAAGCCTCTGTAAGCCCCTGGATGATTCCTGCCTCTCCCAAAGCTGAGACCCAGTTTTCACCTCAAGTCTCTTCCCTATGTGTTGCTTTTTATGGAAGGGAACTGAATTTGGATGGAAAAAAAACCTTTCTTACATTTCCATTCTCACTTGTGTTTCTCCCGACTTTGACTTCACTCCTAGGCATCCTGCTGTGATGTCTCTTTTTCTCAGAGTATCAGCCAGATCTCCTTTCTCAGGGACCGCTTCTGCCACCGTCACAGTCCCTGTCACATGGGGAACCTTTTGTAGTGCAGCCTCACACTACCGAACCCGGACAAGCTCATGAAACAGCTCGATTCTCCAAAAGTCCGTTTGTATAACGTCTATATGTTCTCTCCCAAAAGCTAGTAACTGAGGGAGGTTTACACCACCCTAATTTTACATATGCTCATACACATAGTTTCTGGTACACCTACGTGGAACTAATTCTGTACCAACGTATTAGTGAGAGTAAAGAATGCACCTCCTTACTGGATCCTGATGGGGACTGGACATCATGGCATGCATACCATTTCTGGAAACAAAGCGTTCGAATTAGGGGAACCCTAGATGTGACTTGCTGTGCAGTCTCTTCAGACCCACATCCTATCTTCATCTAGCCACCTTCCCTCAGTAGCCTGCTTTTCTTTGGCATACGTGCAGGCCACAGAGTCCTTGAAATGCTAAACACTATAAATATATGTAAAAGATAATGTAAATTACACTTGTGATAATAAATTACAGTTATAACCATGATGATAGAAGCAAAAAAAAAAGTAGTGTATAAATGGCTCTTTTGGAGAATGAAGTGACAGACTAGGAAGATTTTTACTTCCTAAATAATCCATAGACACTGTTCATTGAAACGGAATAGGTATAACTAGTTAACCCTTATGAGATTTTTGCTGAATTAAGAATCACTGCATTTCTTCTGGGTGGGCAGATACATCTGAGTTCCTTTGAATGTATTTTGTCCCAAACAATTTTACAGCATCTAGCACCTCAGTAGGATTAATTAAAATGATAAAATGCCTCTAACCTCCATCCCATTAATTTTCTTCAAATCTTTCATTTTCCACAATGAGTGCATGTGAAATCATAGCGCTCTAATCTGATTTCCAGTACTTGTTGATTTCCGTTGTTGTTTCTGTGCTTTTGATTCTGGTGTACAGCAGTTACTTCTCCCCGCCTGACTTTTGGCAGTGTCAGACAGAGATCGCAAAATGAAGCTATGTAAGGAGTAACGTTAAATATCTGCAAATTTGGAAATCCAGAACAGACTTTTTACAAAGTAAAAATGGTAATTCCCCAATTTAAAATTTTAGACTGACTTAAGGAGAGAAAGATCTTTAACTAACTACATAATGCAATCCTATTTACAAAAGCAGCTCAGAGTAATCTTTCAGCTAACTTGGTGAAAACCACTGGTGAAGTCCCAAGGCTGAACCCTCTAGTGTAAATAAGGAAACTATGTTACAAATATCATAGGCTGGACAAAACTTTGTCCTGTCATGTGCTCTGACATGAAATACAACTTCCATTTTGTGGTCTGTTTTTATAGCACATATCCTAACAGGAATCAAATCTCTTATCCAGATCCTCAAACATCAGTGAAGTGAATGAGGCACATTGAATTACCCTGTGGGCAAGAACAATTTTAAGCGCTCTGTCTTGCATTAATCGGTGCCCTGAGGTACCCAGTAACCTTGTGTATTTGAACCATGATATCTAGCTCCAGTATTTTGCATTGGACTGTGTATTTGTAAAAAGGAGCGTTCAGAGTTTCCTAATCTACTGAGTTGGTGGGTCATGTGACATTATCACTTAAACCCCATTGCTCCTGTATTTAAATATTACTGCTTTAGGAGGTTAATTCAGGAAACATTACATGGATTATTCACACACACACAAAAACATTTACACTTTCATGAGCAGGAACAATCAAATATAATAAGATTGAGGTTATTTATGCTTCAATAAAAACCTTTACAAGATGGTTGATAGTTGCTTTGCCCTCCTAGCCAAAGGTATTACAATTAAGAATGATTTTTTCTCTATTGCCATTACAAGCAAATTGTAATCTTGCCAAATTTGCAGAACATATCTATGGAACATTATTCAGTGTAACACTTAATACTAACATGTAATGAACCACATTTGCATTTTTTTCATTAGCTACAGTTCCTGTATTTCTTCGGTGATATCTTAATTATTCTTGGAGGATAATATCCTACTTCTGCATAAACTCCAATGTGAGTTCATAGTTGGAGTGTTTTTTAAAGAAACTTGTATTTCTACATGTATTTTTGGAATTGTGCCCAGCTAGTTTCACTAGTTCTGTAGTTTTAAGGGAAGATGTAGTTGGAAGATTTTTTAAATGCTTGACTGCGTAGTTTCTAATCTGGCTGCTAGAAATCAGATTAGAACTAAAACCTGAAACCAAGTATAGGCAAAACTTAGTAGCTGTTTAAAACTGAAGCTCAGGATATGGGTCAGTTCCTTCAGTCTTGTTTGTTTTCATGTATTGTGTGAAATTATCCATACACCTACCAATTCCATAGGGCACTTCCTAATCAGGCATCATCCAACTCCTCCTGCCTCTGAGCTTGCCCTCCAAGATCATTCAGTCTCTCATCTTGCAGCTCAGAAGGAGGAGGAGGAGGCAAGGACCAACAAAGTTCTCACCAAATGCTTAAGAACTGATGAGACAATCATCTCTGGTCCCACCTAATCTGCCCATTCTGGTGTGGTAAGCACTTAGCCTGCAAACATTCAACCTGCTCTGGATGTTTTATCTTTCTTTTTCACTGGGAGGGCAGCAGACAGACTAAATGTTAGTCCTTTGCTCCTCCTCATGACTCAAGGTTGTCTTTCCCTCAGCCTATAAGTAATTTCAGTTTCCTGATCCTGCCATCAGGTGATGTTTCCCTCCTTACAGAACCATTCACCTCTGGTTTCTCTGAAGCTCTTTACAGAGGAAGGAGAGGATTTTTCATGCTTACAACCCTTTCCTGAGGATGAGACACCGTTTACAGTTCCAGTGTACTTGTACCAGTGTCTTCAGCCTAGTCTGAGCAGACTGCAATTTGCTGGCATCTGGGAAAATAGTCTAGGAAAGCACCACTTGTACGGTGCATGCCTTGTTTTAATACGGCTTCTGAGGCGTTTGCTACTCTCTGCTGTCAGACACAAGACGCTGGTTCAGGTAGGCATGTGGTCTCAGACGGTCCCGTTGGTCTTTTGCAGTTCCAACAGGATGAGTCAGGGATTTGTCACTAAAATAGGGCATTAGGTTGCTATACCTTTAGAATGCTGTTTGTCCCTTATCTGTACGTTGCAGAGGGAAAGGAAAAAGAGTCTTTTAGAAAGACTTTCTGGTGATGTCATTGAGGGGAAAAGAGTCCACCCGAGAACTCCTTTTTCTCCACAGTGATGCAAGGAGGGGAGAGTTGGAAACACAAGGCAAAAAAAGTGTTTCGTGCAGGTCTTCGTATGTCCTAACCAGAAGATGAGGCTCCTCAGACACTTATACTTCTCCCCCGTCTGTGAACAGTCTTTTGAAGCAGTCTCTCTTCTCTCCCACCTTGGGTCCTGTCGCTTGCTCCATCTCTGTGTCGTGCTTTCCCTTAAACATGGGATTTTAAGTGGCTAAAACTCCTCCTTTAATGCTTATGCCTCTCTGCCTGAAGGATCAAATTGTGCTATCTGACTGAGATGAGTTTTTAAGAAGGGGTACTTTACCTCCTCTAGCCATAAAGAAATTAAGCTCCTAGGACAGGTTTTCTTCAGTCACAGTGAGAAGAGGCTGCTTCTCCTACACAGTTTCTGCTTTGCAGTGAGAAGTTTAAAAAAAAAAAAAAAGCTTCTGAAGTGAAAAGAAGCAAAGATAAGCACATGTCCCATCAAATCTCAGAAATATCTGAGGGAATCATCAAGGTATTCCCCTCCTCAAAAGACAGCTGCAGATCTCTAGACTAGTGCTGGGTTGTGTATTTAGATGATAAGACTAGGAATCTGTGTGTTTCTCCGGAATATATCCTATAAACAGGCTTTGAAACCTCCAGGGTATTTCAGAAATGTTAAGGGTAGAATTTTGTGAATGACTACACAAGGCTGAGAATATGCAGAGGCTTTCTAGAGTCCATATACACAACCAGCATAGGAAAGATTCTTGCTTAGGGTAGCTGCATTTTTTTAAATTCTTTTTCCTGGAACGTACTGAAATGTATCTTTCTAAAAAAACCCATATCAAATATATGTAAAAAACTGAAACAAGCTAATATAAAGGTGCTCTGTCAGCATACAAGAGAGAATTGCTAAACTTTGCTAACAGGTAAACCCTAAAAAACCGTGCAAAGCAGAGAGGTTAATGATCCATGTTGCTTAAAGATCCAGAACTGCTCAAAGTTCATGTAAAGACTCTTCAAGGCTAGCCTGAGATACGAGAAGGGATTCATAGACATAGGTGTATCCTAAGGTGAACATCTTTAGGGTTAATTAATCTAAAAGGGCTATTTTTCTGCATTCACGCACAGAGAATCTAAATAGCCTGTACAGACACGGACACATATTTTTGGTCAGATGAATCCCAACATTGGTGTTCATGGACACCTTTGGTACCACAGCAGGATATCCAGAACAGAGCATTTTTCCCCCCCCACTCTCCCTTGTTCCAGGGAGCCTTCCAGGAGGATGATATTCTCTTAATCTCAGACACTAGTGGTTAAACACCCAACATGTTTCATTTTTCTGCAGAAATCCTCCTATGGCTAGGTGCTATATGATTGCTTCTTAAGGAAAGAAATTCTGATTCCACAGAAACCTCGATACAGTACATTAATCTGGCTTTCTTCCTACACCCCTGCAGTGTTGTGATATAAAACATATACCATTTCTCAGACTGTTGGTTTCAATGATTATCTTAATAAACAGACAGGTATTTCAAGTAAACTTTGAGTTTAATTATTGATTTGTACCCCATTTTGATCAAGACTTTGGTTACAGGGAAATTTAAACAAATAAAAGTAACAGTTGTGCCATGTTGTAATGGCTACATCTGAAATCGACTTATCTTAAATTTATGAAGGGCACTGAATCTTATTTGACATGAGTAATTTCAAAGCCACATTAACACAGATAACAAGAAACAAACTAGTCATGACAGGAACACAGCTCAAAACTTAGCTTACTGTTAACTTTACTATACTGTGCTTTTAGTTTAAGTCAAGGAAACATGCCCTAGATTTTGTAGGTCTTTTTGTACAGTAAAATTTGCTTTCTAATTAGTTTTTATAATTTATTTCTAATTAGTTTTGGAAAACAAGTAATGATAAAATAACTGTAGGATTCCTATCAGGTCTAGCTGATATGCTTTAGTCCCAGCATAAGAAGCATAGTGGAGATATAAACTTAGACAGAAATTGCTTGTCAAAGTTGACAGGTTAAAGAGATAAGCTGGTGCAATTAAAGAGAAAGTAGATAAGATTTTATATCATAAGGTAATATCACAGCATGAGCTAAGATTTTCAAGTTTGTACTCAAGGATGAAAAGATAGAAGATGACATGCAACTAAGGGACCTGCTCAGACCTGAGCGTAATTGCAATTGGAACAAGATAAGTTATCACACAAACATAACAAACGTCAGCTTTGCTGGTATTCTATAATTTGTATTACATGTCAAATATTACACTGAAATCTCATTTCTTTCACGATTTTTCACCAATTATGCTTTTGAATATTTACTGGAGAGCAAGTTAGACGGTCACAGTGACTAACTTCTTTCTACTTTGATTTCTATCTTGTTTCCTCTACAGAGCAGTGTTTAATTGGGATCCAAGTAATGTGAAAATGTCTTTGCTGCCATTAGTTAGATAAACATCTCCTGTTGCTTGCTAACAAGCACCAACCAGAGTTTAAACCATCGAGAACTACCTGGTATTATGCTGCTGTCCAGTCTGTTCGCATGCTATGGACTGGTGGTCCCAAGAACTAACATGAAAGATCAGGTTCTACGTAGCGAGGAGCATTAATATGACGAAAATACCAAGGTGCTTTGAAAATTATATGCACTATATGAACATTGCTCTCAGCGCTACAATCAGAGACGTACCACCATTGATTTAAATCTCAACACCTAAATCACAGCTATATGGATTAAGTGTCAGATACTGAAAAGATGGTTCAAACAGGTGTCAACATCTTTCCCTTGCTTTGTTTTCATGTAATATCACTTCACCCCAAAATGCAAGGGAAAATTATCTTCCTGTTATGTAGAATCCTAAGGCAGTGATGTGACCAAAATGCTATAGCAGGTGTATGTCTGTATTTCAGGACTTTATGAAGCTTTCAGTGTTATAATGACAATTTGTAGTGCATAAGTAACATCCAGCCTTGGTGGTTTTGGTATTTAAACTGACTCTTCATGTTTTGGCAGGCTAAATCTAAACTGAACTCCTTGGTTCAACTCCAGAGAGCATGCAGCAGAGGAGCTGGCCTCTGGCAGTTGTGCAAGCACGTGATGGGACTCGCTCCCATGGTGCAACTAGGGATTGCTGCACGTGGCACAACGGACGCATCCTCCTCTTGTTGCGTGTGGATTGCACAGCTAGGAAATAAATAGTAGCCGTTCTATTTCAGGTCGCTCGTTCATAAAATCAAAGCCCTTCGAACTGCTCTCACACCATTTTCTGTCCTCTGCCTTGGACAAACTATTTTGTCCACATTAGGAAGCCAACATGCTGTTTTCCTCCGGAAGATTTCCATTAAAAAAATATAGCTGCACACAGATGCAGCCAAGAGACAACAGAATAAAAGCAAATACTGGTGAAATGAGAACAGGGGTGGACACAAACTGCAACATTCAGATAGGACTTTTCCCTGTGTTTGGGACATGGTATACCACTTCACTAAAATTTTGAATTTTAATCTATTTACATTTCAAGCTCACTGACAAAAATCACTACAGCTCTGGACTGTTTAAGTGAGCTAGGAAATAGAAGAGAAAATATTTAAAGATAATTAGAGTGCCATTTTCAAACCTGGAGTCACCAGTATGCCAGAGACTTGGCACATTTCTTTTCATAGCTATGTCTTTTCCCACCAGACAGGATAAATCCGTTTATTCATATTTGAGTGTTAGCTATTATGAGTATAGCTTTATTTACTTAGAGAGGCTGAAAATATCTGTTCACAAACATTATTAGTCACTCAAAGCACTAGCTTACTGCACAATAATGTAAATTAGGATAAAGAGGTTGTTCAGAAAGAAGAAATACTAAAAAAAAAAGCATGAAGGTTAGATGAAGTGAACTTACCTACTGCTTTTTGTTTCTTTTGTTCTTCACCCTGTGTTTCCTCTCAGGCAGACGCATACTCCAACTGCTGAACTAGCACATCTAATGGTTTGTTCTGCCTCTGTGTGGTGGTTTGGCCCCAGGCAGCAGACAGGCACCCACACAGCTACTTACTCACTTGCACACCCCCCACCCCCCCCAGCAGCATAGGGGGGGAAAAATAGGAAGAACAAGAGTAAAAAAATCCTCATGGATGAAAATAAAGATAGTTTAATACATGAAAGAAAGGTTAAAAAAAAAAAAAAAAAAAATCCCCCCATCAGACAACCATCCTCTAAACAACAGCCACCTCAGAAGCCACTACCACCATCCCCTATCTCCCCTTTTTTAATGCTGAGCATGACATTACACAGTGTGGGGCATCCCCTGGCCAATTTGGATCAGCTGTCTTGGCTGTGTCCCCTCCCAGCCTATGGACGGTTTCACAGGTGCACTGCCTCAGTCAAACCTTCCACCTGATGCCGTTTTATCCACAAAAAGAGAGTTAGCTCCAACCCAGCCTGACCCAGTATGCTCTGGTATGAGTTGAAAGGGTTTGCGTATGGCTTTAACATCTTTAATGACTGGCATCGCTGACGTCTCAGGAAAGGCGATGAGCACGAGATGGGTGCAGCTCATCTGACCAAAGGCAGACGTCTCTGCGCCAGCTACCTACAACCGCCTTTACAGGCGGTGGTCCCAAAAGAGGTGCCTACAGCCAATTCAGCTGGCTGACTGGAGGGTCTTCGTTCACCTCCTTAAATAGAAGCCGTTCATACCACCTGGGTCTGGAAGGTCGGACGTGAGACCTGTAAGGTGTACGGGGTCTGAAGTATTAGACTGCTATTAGAGTCTATTGAGCTCTGCAGCAGCTGTAACTTAAATGGGAGCCTGTTGTAACTATCCCCTGCAAATAAAGCAGCTGCCCAAACAACCTGCTCTTTAACCTCTGGGTTCTGCAGAGGTATATATCTGGAGTTTACTGCCATGGTAACAACCAGCTGCACGAGCTGCGAGTGTGGGGAAGGAAACAGAACGAGGGGAAGATATCTCTGAATCTGAGCAAGCAGTAGGAGAAAAATTCATCCCCCTGGCTATAGGTAACCAAGGTAGTAGGATGCCTTGGTGGGTGCCTGGGACCTCGTGATTCACGGAGCTCTATCTGGGGCTTTGCATCCTCAGGCTGATTTACCAGCCTCTGTCAGCAGCAGATGTCCTTTTAGGAGCCTGCAGAGACTGGAACACAGCTGTGAGTGCCTTGGCCTTGGGAAAACTTGAAGGGTAGTAGAGGACATGGCAGAAACCTTGTGAGTGATGGGTAACAGCTGGTTTGGGAACCAGTTATAAACCTCTACCAAACCAGATAGCAATCTCTCCAGGGCAGCTTTGAGCCTGTGATTAGCCATCCTCTAGCTGGCTAAGAACATGTTTCCTCTTTATTTTATTTATTTATTTTTTTTCATCCTGAGAACCAGGTATGCGATGTAAGGTACCACACACAGGCTGGAGAAAAAAAAAAAAAATAACGGAGGAAGGAAAAGCAAGCAAGCAGCAATGAAACAAAAAACGGAGTTCAGAGGTGACTGACTTCCAGGATTCAGTAGAGGCTGCCTGCCTGCCAGGCGGAGATGCTGTGATCCGATGGTGCTTGGGTTGAGAGTGTCTTCCGCACACAAGTCCTAGACTCTTCTGCTCAAGAATACAGTTGCTAGTCCTTTATAATGAAATAATTTCAATTATGGAATAGTGGGCGTTTTTGCAGTTTACGGAGAATTCTAAACATTGCTTGAGAGAAAATGGAAACTCTTCAGTTTTAATTTTTCCGTTAATTGGTCTGTAAATAGTTGGGTCCAAAATTGTCTGTGGCAGGAATACGGCTGGTGCAGCAACAGGATGATAGATTTATTTTTTTTCCTACCTTTTTAAGTGTAAATTGCAAAATGTAATTTTTTTAAACAAAAAAATTGACATAGACAGTAAATTCAATAAGGATGTCATAAATATATCCAAACCCACATAATAGGTATAAACACTTCACATGGTTTCTGAAAAAAACCCAACCCCAAACCAGTAAAGCTCAGCATTACAAAGCAATATATGACTTATTGTATTCAAAGCATGAACTGAATACAAGTATTCAAAATATTAATTGTTCTACCACAGAAGAAGGTAATTTATTTTAGAAATAAATGCTCTTTTTCCCCCTTGAGAAAATTCCTTATTAGAGTTTAAAATAGTAGTGGACTAGAGGGAGTGTAGAGCATATTTTAAGTAACAATTTCCATATGAATATTGCTAAAGCCTATTTAGCTGTGCATTTCTATGCATCTATCACCAATGTATCTCACTACTGTTGGTGCCAATATTTCATTTCATTGATTAGTGGCATTTAAAACAAATGTGTTCTAAACACACTAGTGGAATTATTTTCCGCTTGAAGCATAGAAGTGTTGGAATATAAATTCAACACTTTTCAAACCACACCTGAAATACGGTAGTAAGTTATCTGTTCTTGCTCTATGAGTGAAACTGTCTTTCCCTCAAGACAATTAAACACTTGTCTGTCCAGCCTGTGTTGTTTGCATGACTAATTGGGAATAGAGGTGTTTCTGAGACCTGGCAAGGGTCTTCAGTTTTCCTTAACGGTCCCAAAAACATGAAAAGGGGATTCTGGTTATGGAGGGAACAGGAGTGAATGACAGAAGAGATGCTAAGTTAGTTTCAGCTGAAGCATGCTGTGGCTTTACTGACAGCTGATTGTGCCAATTTCAGAAATGTCTCTAAAATTCAGTGCTATTTTTATTTTAAGACTCTTAAATGCTAGTGTCACTTGGCAGAGGAGATATTCCAGGGGCAAAACAGTGTTTTGTAGGAATTTTAAAAACCAACCCTCCCCTAAACAAAACCAAACCCTAATGGTGTTTTGGTGTATTGGGTCTGGCTGAGATGGAGTTAGTACTCCCTATAGCAGCCCTCATAGCACTGTGCTCTGCAGCTCTGTAGCTAGAAAGGTGTTGATAACACACCAGTGTTTTGGCTACTGCTGAGCAGCGCTGGCACAGCATCAAGGCTGTCTCTCCAACATTTTTGCCCTCCCCTCAATGGCAGGCTGGGGCAGGGCAAGATCTTGGGACGGGACATAACCAGGACAGCTGACCTAAACTAACCAAACAGATATTCCATACCATATGACGTCAGCTCAGATATAAAAGCTAAGTGAAGGGAGACGGGGGTGGGGGACATTTTTGTCTTCCGGAGCAAGCACTACGCGTACTGGAGCCCTGCTTCCCAGGAAGTGGCCAGACATCGCCTGCTGATGGGAAGTAGAGAGTAACATCATTTTTTTTTTTCTTTGCTTTCGCGCGCAACCTTTCCTATCGTTTTATTAAACTGCCCTTATCTTGACCCACGAGCCTTTCGTTATATTTTTCTCTCCCCCGTCCAGCTGAGAAGGGGGAGTGATAGAGCGGCTTTGGTGGGCACCTGGTATCCAGCCAGGGTCAACCCACCACAGTCCTTTTTGGCGCCCAACGTGGGGCACGACAACGGCAGTTTTGCATTAAGCGTTCTATAGCTAGTTATTAAGTGGCAAGCTCCTGTGCAGGTCACAGAGCTTGTTAGCTGCTTGCTTATCTCTAGCTTGCTGAGTTTGGGAACATGTTAATGCAAATAATTGCTGTGTGCTTTGTCCTGGCACTGATGGCTTTGTTGTGCTGTGGGAGTTATCTTGTGTGGAGAATGAAGGAACGTGGGAACGTGCTAATACAAATAGTGTCTATGTGCTTTGTCCTGGCAGTGATGGCTTTGCTGTGTTGTGGGAGCTATCTTGTGGAGGAGATGAGGGAACACATCTCCCTCTCCCTACCAGGCATTGATGTGAATGGTTTTATTATGCAGGCTCCCGAGGTCCTTGTTCACCCTTACGTGAACTGAGAGGGTCCCTGCCTTCGGCCAGGAGAAGGAAAGGGATGATCGGATATACTGGACTGTGTGGATTCGATGGCCTGGCACATCAGACCCACAGAAGTATAAGGCTTTGGTAGACACTGGTGCACAGTGTACACTGATGCCATCAGGATACAGGGGCACAGAATCCATCTGGATCTCTGGAGTGACAGGGGGATGCCAAGAATTGACTATACTGGAGGCTGAAGTGAGCTTGACAGGGGACAAGTGGGAAAAGCACCCCATTGTGACCGGTCCAGAGGCCCCTTGTATCCTTGGCATAGACTACCTCAAGAGAGGGTACTTCAAGGACCCAAAGGGGTGCCGGTGGGCTTTTGGTGTAGCCACTGTAAATGCAGAGAAGATCAAACAGCTATCTACCCTGCCTGGCCTCTCGGAAGATCCCTTTACTGTGGGATTGCTGCAAGTTGAAGAACAGCAGGTGCCTATCGCTACCAGGACAGTGCACCGTCGGCAATACCGGACAAACCGAGACTCCCTGGCTCCCATCCATGAGCTGATTCATCACCTAGAGAGCCAAGGAGTCATCAGCAAGACTCATTCACCTTTTAATAGTCCTATATGGCCAGTGCAGAAGTCTGATGGAGGATGGAGGTTAACAGTAGATTATCGCGGCCTGAATGAAGTGACACCGCCATTGAGTGCTGCTGTACCAGACATGTTAGAGCTTCAATATGAACTGGCATCAAAGGCAGCCACATGGTATGCTACAATTGATATTGCCAATGCATTTTTCTCCATTCCTTTGGCAGCAGAGTGCAGGCCACAGTTTGCTTTCACATGGAGAGGTGTCCAATACACCTGGAATCGGCTGCCCCAGGGGTGGAAGCACAGCCCTACCATTTGTCACGGATTAATCCAAATGGCACTGGAACAAGGCGATGCCCCTGAACATTTACAATACATAGATGACATCATCGTATGGGGCAACAAGGCAGAAGAAGTGTTTGAGAAGGGAAAAAGAATAATTCAGATTCTTCTGAAAGCTGGTTTCGCCATAAAGAAAAGTAAGGTCAAGGGACCTGCACAGGAGATTCAGTTCTTGGGAATAAAATGGCAGGATGGTCGCCGTCATGTCCCTATGGATGTGGTTAACAAGATAGCAACTATGTCTCCACCAGCTAACAAGAAAGAAACACAAGCTTTCCTAGGCCTTGTGGGGTTCTGGAGAATGCATATTCCAGGTTATAGTCAGCTTGTGAGCCCTCTCTATCGAGTAACGCGGAAAAAGAACTATTTTGAATGGGGCCCTGAACAACAACAAGCCTTTGAGCATATCAGACAGGAAATAGCTCGTGCAGTAGCTCTTGGGCCCGTCCGAACAGGACCAGATGTACAAAATGTACTCTACACTGCAGCTGGGGAACATGGTCTCACCTGGAGCCTGTGGCAGAAAACACCAGGAGAAACCCGAGGTCGACCATTAGGGTTTTGGAGCCGGGGGTACCGAGGATCAGAAGCTCACTATACCCCGACTGAAAAAGAGATATTAGCAGCATATGAGGGGGTTCGAGCCGCTTCAGAAGTTGTTGGTACAGAAACATATCTCCTCTTGGCACCACGATTGCCCGTGCTACACTGGATGTTCAAAGGAAACATCCCCTCTACACATCATGCAACCAGCGCTACATGGAGTAAGTGGATAGCATTGATCACGCAACGGGCTCGACTGGGGAAATCTAACCGCCCAGGAATTCTGGAAGAGATCATGGAATGGCCAGAAGGCAGAGATTTTGGAGCATCACCTGAGGAGGTGACTCGTGCCCAAGAGGCACCACCATATAATGAGTTATCAGAAGATGAAAGGTGTTATGCTCTGTTTACTGATGGATCCTGTCGTGTGGTAGGGAACCATCGGAAGTGGAAAGCTGCTGTGTGGAGCCCCACACGACAAGTCATTGAGGCCACTGAAGGAGAAGGCGAGTCAAGTCAGTTTGCAGAAGTGAAAGCCATCCAACTGGCTCTAGACATTGCTGAACGAGAAAAGTGGCCGGTACTCTACCTCTATACCGACTCCTGGATGGTGGCTAATGCCCTATGGGGGTGGCTACAGCAGTGGAAGAAGACCAATTGGCAACGCAAGGGTAAACCCATCTGGGCAGCAGCATTGTGGCAGGACATTGCTGCCCGTGTAGAACACATGACTCTAAAGGTACGTCATGTAGATGCTCACGTGCCCAAAAGCCGTGCCACTGAAGAACATCGAAACAATGAACAGGTAGACAAGGCTGCCAAAATAGATATAGCTCAGGTGGACCTGGACTGGGAGCGTAAGGGTGAGCTATTTGTAGCTCGATGGGCCCATGAGACATCGGGACATCTAGGGAGAGATGCAACATATAGGTGGGCTCGTGATCGAGGGGTGGACCTGACCATGGAGGCCATCACACAGGTCACTCATGAATGTGAAACATGTGCTGCAATCAAAAGAGCCACCAGAGTAAAGTCTCCCTGGAACAGAGGGCGGTGGTTGGGTTTTCAATATGGCGAGGCCTGGCAAATTGACTACATTGGACCACTGCCACGAACACGCCAAGGCAAGTGCTACGTACTCACCATGGTGGAAGCAACTACTGGTTGGCTAGAAACATATCCTGTAAACCATGCCACTGCCCGAAACACCATCTTAGGCCTCGAAAGGCAAATTTTATGGCGACACGGTACCCCAGAAAGAATTGAATCAGACAATGGGACTCATTTCCGAAATAACCTTATAAGCTCCTGGGCAAAGAAACATGGCATTGAGTGGGTATACCACATACCCTATCACCCGCAGGCATCTGGAAAAATTGAGAGATATAATGGACTGTTGAAGAGTATGTTGAGAGCGCTAGGCAATGGGACATGGAAGCATTGGGATGCAAATTTAGCAGAAGCCACTTGGCTAGTTAACTCTAGAGGATCTGCTAACCGTCCTGGTCCTGCCCAAACAAAACCCCTACATACTGTGGGAGGAGATAAGGTCCCCGTGGTGCACATGGGGAAGTGGCTGGGGAAGGCAGTGTGGATTGCACCTCCCATGGGAAAAGGCAAACCCATTCGTGGGATTGTCTTTGCTCAGGGACCTGGGTGTACTTGGTGGGTAATGCGGAAGGATGGGGAGACCCAGTGTGTGCCTCAAGGACATTTAACCTTGGGGGAAAAATAATCTGTGATGTGAGTTGTATGTTGCAGGAAGTAATGTAGCAGGAATGACCTGAACTGCAGAGGAGTGAACTTCGCAAGGAACCAGACAAGTGCATCGGTGACCCAAACCAAGCCGACGTTGGTGCCCAACGATTGAACGTACTGCTTCTCCTGTCCTGACCACTCATCTTGATGGATGGGGCCCAAGTCATAACCTGTGTGTGAACATCTGAAGGAGTGGAAGAAGCCCCTGGAATATCTATCTCTTAAAGGACAAGGGATAGTAATTAATAAGAATGTATAAATCTGTACGTTGGGTATAAAAGTTGTTTAAGTATGTAGTTTCAGTTGTAAGTGTTGGTAAGAAAGGATTTCAGTAATGAGAATTAAATACAATAGTATGGTTAGAAGATATCTGTATTAAATTATGTGGGACCTGAGCAGGACGCAAATGGTATGGAATAAGGGGTGGAGATTGTATTGGGTCTGGCTGAGATGGAGTTAGTACTCCCTATAGCAGCCCTCATAGCACTGTGCTCTGCAGCTCTGTAGCTAGAAAGGTGTTGATAACACACCAGTGTTTTGGCTACTGCTGAGCAGCGCTGGCACAGCATCAAGGCTGTCTCTCCAACATTTTTGCCCTCCCCTCAATGGCAGGCTGGGGCAGGGCAAGATCTTGGGACGGGACATAACCAGGACAGCTGACCTAAACTAACCAAACAGATATTCCATACCATATGACGTCAGCTCAGATATAAAAGCTAAGTGAAGGGAGACGGGGGTGGGGGACATTTTTGTCTTCCGGAGCAAGCACTACGCGTACTGGAGCCCTGCTTCCCAGGAAGTGGCCAGACATCGCCTGCTGATGGGAAGTAGAGAGTAACATCATTTGTTTTTTTCTTTGCTTTCGCGCGCAACCTTTCCTATCGTTTTATTAAACTGCCCTTATCTTGACCCACGAGCCTTTCGTTATATTTTTCTCTCCCCCGTCCAGCTGAGAAGGGGGAGTGATAGAGCGGCTTTGGTGGGCACCTGGTATCCAGCCAGGGTCAACCCACCACATTTGGGTAATACAGAACTATTTAATCTGGAAATAGCTGATTAAGGGGGCTTTCTTGAGATATTTCCAGTTCCATGTTTTGTTTTTGCTTTTTGTTTAGAAAAGTAACTAACTAATGTCCTAACATTTCCTGGGCTTAGTCCTGTTTGAACTGGAGAACACAGAGAGGGGTTTGAATAATTCAAATAATCAGTGTCTTCTTTTCTGACTGCATTGTACGTGTGAATTTAGAGCCGAGTTTCCAGACTGACAGCCAGGCTGTTGCCAGGTCTGTAGGTATGATCTGGGAATAGAGAACTGCCATCTTCAGGGCTGTCAATTCAGCGTTTGAATAGAAACAGGACTCACACATTATTTAAAGGACTGTACTCTGCATAAATTTTAAATACACTTTACCATTACAGAGCCTAAAGGGCAAGCTATCAATCATTTTAGCAGCTCTCACCCGACGAGCTGGAGTCGGCGTCAGGGTTTCACAAGTGCTGTTCTCTTTCTCAGTGTTGCTCCATGTCTGGGTGTGAAGAAGTGCCAAAGGCAGATATCCTGGGTTGGCAAAGTTCAAGAACAAATTATTTTTATTAGAAATAATCTTAGTGCTTATTTGTAGCAATTATAGATTTTTTTTTTTTGCAGAGATTTAGTATACTGCCCAATTAAGATATAAAATTTCTAGCAAACTGGCGCTCATCATCAAAGAAAACCTGACCTGCACCACTTACTTAGATTTTCTGTTAACTGGCAAAGCTATAGTCTCATCCCAATTCAAAACCAAGTTTTATGTCTATTATTCCAATGTAATTCGTATACACTTCTTGTCAAAGGGAAATATCAATCTGAAGTTAAGACATCTTTAGAACTCCCAGTGCTAGTAGTGTGATTCAGTCAATTAATGGGGATGAAGATTGCGCTAAGGTGTTCTCAAAGCTAATGACAAATGATTATTTGGAACTTTCACAGCCAAGTACAGTCATCCTTTTGAAAGCATTGTGCATGTCACTCATCAAAGCCATCAAGCAAATAAAGGCCATGGTTCTTTTATTTTCTGTTTGACGTTTTAAACATGTATATCATTATCTAAATGTCCATTGAAGTCGCCTCTTCTCTTGCTCTGAAATAACCCAGTTGCAGCCCATATGTTAAAATAATATTAGAGATACAAATTAAAACCAAAACAAGGACATTTCTAGTGTAGGTTGTCACTTCAAGTGAGTGGAATGACAGTTTAAGCTAGATTTTTTTTGCTTTTGTCAGTTCTTGTTAGACCCTTAACATTAAATTAATGTACTGTGAAGTCATTTCTTTAACTTGCATTGCTTGAATAAAATATAACTAGAATGGCATGAAAACTGAAATGAACACAAAAAAGAATATAATTTTTTTAGTGACTTCTGCTCATAAAAAGGCACAACTAAAGACTTGATATAATGCCCACCCCTAGAGGCCACAGAACAAGCGCTACATCTTTTGTAGAAAACAGATGAGTCTTACAAGGAAAATGGCTTTAGACATCCCTGTTCTGTGTTTCTGTGGTAGCAGATTTTTCTGCTGAAACAGAGGCCAACAATAACATCATTTGTTGCAAGTGGTTTCAAAAAACATAAACTAAAATAAGTTTACAATGTACGTTAATGTGGTAAGCGCCGTTGTCACAGTTACTGTCAGCCAAGTTATTTGTCTTATTTAAGTAGAATTCATGAAGAAAAAAGTATATTTAATTATGCTGATGAATTTGTAGTAACATTGCCCTGGAGAAGTTCTAGTTGGTGGTGTTCTTCATATTACTTCTGATGAGAATACAAAGCAGTTAGGATGCATGTTGGAGAAATGCTTCATACTTAATGAGATGAAGTTAGTATGAGACTTGAACATTTTACCAATATAGCTGTTTTGTTTTTTTTAAAGTCTGCACTCATTTCCTACAAGTTCTAAGTGTGTATTTAAAGAACTTGCTGCATAATGTCAAAAATGTCAACCTTCTCCATACTTGAGAATAATAAAGGTAAGATATTTTCCTTTTGTCATTCTGATCATGTCAGACAACCCACTTTGTTATTTCCTCTTTTAGTCGTTATCTCTTACTACTCCACAGCTGAGATCCTCTCCTCATTTTCAAAGCCTTGCACAACCAGAAGGTTATGCTGTAATGGTCTCAAAGTCCATTCTCCTTACTTTACCCTCTTTTGCCTTCTAAGAACTCTTTTTCTATTTCCTCCTAGTTATGAATTGTCTTTCATATTATCATGTATGCTTGGAACTGACTCCATATTCTCATATGCAAACTAATCTTCCTTTCATTTTGTTAGTGTCACAAATTCATTTTTTTTCCACATTTTCTAGGGAGTAAATAACATTCCTGAAATTTAATCAGATATACAACAAATGAGAGCATGATACACATTGTTTGAATACAAACATGTCCAACATTTTTCCAGGATTAATGTAGAATTTACATTTTTTTTAAAAAAATTACAGTCAGATGATATAATAGTAAAATCACACTTCGCACAGCAGGACTGACTTATGAGCAGAGTTAATTCTTTCTGTAAGCACTTATTCGGGGATGGCAGAAGTAGCAAGGTATGCTGAGAATTACATACCCATTTTTTCTGTTTAAATAGGATAAACATTCTTATAACAGATATTGTAATTTCCGTTGTGGTAACAAAATTGGACAATGAAGATTTAACTTAATTTTTGCCAAAATTTATAGTTACTGGGAAGCTCCAAGAGAAGTGATTTTGCACAAATACAAGAAGATATTAAGAAAATGTAAAATAACTTAAGATTATATGGTTTATCTTTGGTCAGTTCTGGCAATAATTCTTTCTATTAATATACAGAGGAAATGTCATTTTTCACTATGGGGTCATTATAAGAATAAGATTAAATTATAGTAATTAGACTGGATGAGAAAAAAATGGCAAAAAAGACACTGTACTGTTGTAATGATTGTTTTGTAATCTGGAGGAGAAAAATAGTGGTGTCTCTCTCTTTTTTTTACTGGCTTTATAGTCAGTAAAACAAATGAAGATAATTCATCATTTTCCATGTAACAAAATCTATTTCATAAACTGTAAGAAATCCTGTACATTTTCACCTTCCTAATATTTCACGTTTACACTTTCCTTAAAAATAAGTGCCGTATTATTACCAGTCAACTCAGAAGAGATACTCCCTTGGTCATTTTAGAAAAGAGTATGAAAAGACCCCCAATACCAGCTACTTCTAAATTATTATTCCATATTTAAGGTTATCAGTATCATCTTTTTCAGGTTTACATAGAACAGCACATTTTCCTTGACTACGAAGTGCCAATATTCCACTAAATTCAGTGGAGGCACCTTTGTCCCTCAGCTCAGGAAGCACACTCAGAAGTTCTGATAGTGCTTGGGACCATAAGAAATAAGGAGGAACTGAGTCCAGGCTCCAGTGAAGACCATTCTGTGTGACAAATTCACTAGGTTCTTTTGAAGGTTGTCTTGCCTGTAATAGTGTTTAAATGCTAAGGAAAGAATTATGCTGTAAAATGCTAAATATATTTGTATCTATTTGTATGGACTATATGACCTCCAGAGGTCCATCCAACCTGATTTATCCCATGATGCTATAAAATATGTATTAAACTGTTAATAAAAATAGGATTGCATCATTCATTAAACAGTCAAATGGATAAAACAATTATTTTATCTTCATTAATTTCACATGGTTTATATTAATAATCTTAGATTAGGAATTTCAAAGTGGTTAATGACGGCATCTTATGGCTCAAGCATTGGGCCTTTAGTTCCCCTAAATTGTCATTAATTGACTGTAAATACCCTGATTGCCACTTATTATTGCTTTGTTTTTGCATAAGCTGGTGTGTAAAAATGTTTGAACAATAACCGACATGATTTGAAACTGTGTACCAGCTTCATTTAGGGTAAGTCTACACTGAGTCATGGCCACAGATAAGTGCTGGGTTTGCTAAAATATGGATCGGCTTTTTACTGTTCCTACTGTTTAAAAAGCTTTTTCTCATTCCACCCAGATGTATACAGCCAACGGAAAAACGTGCAGCATGTTTCTGATCAGGATCAGTGCTAATGATGTCAATGGAGAAACACCAGTGGAAAGTGGCAAAGTGACTGTTAATTTTCAAGGTTTTACTTATTTTTCCTAAATTGGTCCATTGAGAACCTGAGGCAGTAGGCAGACTGCTGTACTCTTTGCAGGTCTCTGCCAGTGGTTACCCCCAGTACAAATGAAAGTGTTCCCAGTCTGCCACAAGAAAGGCAGATCCCACCCTTGAAAGTAAGTTTGATGAGATCCAGCTGACATTTGAAAGGGAAGCACTCTTTTGCTTGGACAGGCTGGCTGAACAGCAGCATTAATAACCCCCTTGATGGCTCTTGAAGAAGAATGACCAAGATCAGTGCTGCACCTAGCTAGATGGGGAGGAGGGTGTTTGCCTGGCACCCAAGGAGCTGTGCCTGACAGTGCAGGAAGGATGACGCAAAAAGCTTAGAAAATTCAAGGCTGCTTTCTGATCTCTCTTTGTTCTGCACAAACAGGATTTACCTGCAGTGAATTTATACCCATGTGATGCTGCAGAGTTATTCATTCAACACAATTACTTGTGTCTTACAGCAGCGTCTATGAGTTAAAGTCAAACCATTAGGAAGCTTTTGCAGCATAGGTGACAGGGTGACAGTATCATTTTAAGGAGGCTCGTATTTTCAGGAACAGCATCAACAAGTCACAGATATTTATAATAGAAACACTAGATATACTTAGTAAACTTAGACATACACAGGTATGATGTACTCAGTAAGCTTAGACACACACAAGTCTATGGGGCCAAATAGGATTCACCCAAAGGTACTGAGGGAGCTGGTGGAAGCGCTCACCAAGCTGCTTTCCATCATTTATCAGCAGTGCTGGCTAACCAGGGAGGTCCCAGTTGACTGGTGGTTAGCAAATGTGTTGCCCATCTACCAGAAGGGCTGGAAGGAGGATCTGGGGACCTACAGGCCTGTCAGCCTGACCTCGGTGCTGGGGAAGGTTATGGAGGAGATCATCTTGGGTGCCATCACGCGGCACGTACAGGACAACCAGGTGATCAGGCCCAGGCGGCATGGGTTTATGAAAGGCAGGTGCTGCCTGACTAACCTGATCTCCTTCTATGACCAGGTGACCCGCTTAGTGGATGAGGGAAAGGCCGTGGATGTTGTCTACCTAGACTTCAGTAAAGCCTTTGATACTGTTTCCCACAGCATTCTCCTGGAGAAACTTGCTGCTCATGGCTTAGGCAGACATCCTCTTCGCTGGGTGAAAAACTGGCTGGCTGGCCAGGCCCCAAGAGTGGTGGTGAAAGGAGTTAAATCCAGTTGGCAGTGGGTGACAAGTGGTGTTGCCCAGGGCTCAGTATTGGGGCCAGTTCTCGTTAATACCTTTATCAATGATCTGGACGAAGGGAGGGAGCACACCCTTAGTAAGTTTGCAGATGACACCAAGTTGGGCAGGAGTGTTGATCTGCTGGAGGGTAGGAATGTTCTACAGAGGGATCTGGACAGGCTGGATTGATGGGCCGAGGCCAATTGTATGAGGTTCAACAAGGCCAAGTGCCGGGTTCTACACTTGGGTCACAACCCCATGCAGCGCTACGGGCTTGGGGAAGAGTGGCTGGAAAGCTGCCTGGCAGAGAAAAACCTGGGCACGCTGGTTGACAGCTGGCTGAAGATGAGCCAGCAGTGTGCCCAGGTGGCCAAGAAGGCCAACGGCATCCTGGCCTGTATCAGCAATAGTGTGGCCAGCAGGAGCAGGGCAGTGATCGCCTCCCTGTACTGGGCACTGGTGAGGCCGCACCTCGAGTCCTGTGTTCAGTTTTGGGCCCCTCACTACAGGAATGACATGGAGGTGCTGGAGCGTGTCCAGAGAAGGGCAACCAAGTTGGTGAGGGGCCTGGAGCACAAGTCCTATGAGAAGCGGCTGAGGGAACTGGGGTGGTTTTAGCCTGGAGAAGAGGAGGCTGAGGGGAGACCTGATCGCTCTCTGCAACTACCTGAAAGGAGGGTGTAGTGAGGTGGGTGCTGGTCTCTTCTGTCAGGTGGCTGGAGATAGGACGAGAGGAAATGGCCTCAAGTTGTGCCAGGGGAGGTTTAGACTGGATTTTAGGAAAAATTTCTTCAGTGAAAGGTTTTCAGACATTGGAACAGGCTGCCCAGGGAAGTTGTGGAGTCACCACTCCTGGAGGTATTTAAAAGACGTGTAGATGTGCTTAGGCATATGGTTTAGTGGTGGACTTGGTAGTGATAGGTTTATGAGGTTTATGGCTGGACTCAATGATCTCAAAGGTCTTTTCCAACTTAAATGATTCTATGATTGTATGATTCTATAATTAAGTAAGCTGGAGGACATTACACACATTTATTTTTTTTCAGTGAGGAGTGGAGGTGTGTTTGTCCTGATGAGATTCCATTTTGGATATCTGTATACCATTTTTCACAAATTCCTCTTGTCAGTTTGTATTATTTGGTATAAGATTATAGTATTCACTATATTTCCTAAACTATTCGTCTAATGTTGCTATTCATGACTAAATGCTTTCCTCTCTCTAGAACAGAAGTGCTTGCATTTCAAGAGCATTAAAGGGTCTAAGTAATGTGTATAAATGCTGCAGAATAAAAAGGTCCCTTCATAATTCAAGGGTAGATTATTCAGAACTGATCTTTCAAGCCAAATAGCTTAACAGATTTGAATAATATTTAATATAAAAATAAGCATGAGAAAATGTTACTCTGAGATGATTTGAAATGACTGAAATCTTCAGAAAAGGCCATACAAAACCGTATCTGTATGTAGCTGTGCTATCAGGTATGGTATAACTGGATTACGATCTGATGCTAAATCTAGATGACATTAAAGTTTATATTCTACTGAAGATTATGATTTTTATAGCATATAGGACAGTAATGTCTGGTCTCCAGAGAGAAAAAGACAAATGCACATGTTTTGATTTCTTCAGCAAAATTTCATACTTGGCATCAATATAACACAGATATCATGCCTGATAACATCAAAAGCTTGTTTCTGCTGCTATAAATCAATAGAAAGTTTTCAATACATGCTGCTACAGAGCAGAAGAAATCTGATCAGAATTTCACTACAGAGAAGAGAAACCGTTTCTCTACAGAGTTTCTCTTTGCCAAAACAAGGATTACATTTTTTCTTTTTTCCTTATAGTTGCACATTGCAGCCAGTTTATGAAAAGAAGATTACTGTTGCTTCTGGAGAAATAATTTGCTTTCTGCTTGCCAGAATACCTGATGTCCTTTTAAAAACAAATGTGGTTAAAGAAGAAAGCTTCTTTATTCTAGCAAAATAAAGGCTTCTACTCTTGACTATGAAATTGGAAATAAAGTTGCAAAGCAAAAAACCCCCAAACAACCCAAAAGAGCAAAGCTGTTTGATCACTCTTAACAGCAAAAATCTTTTTAACTGCTCCAGAATATGAATTTGGTTCAGCATGTAAAAGATGAGAGTTTTCCTCCTGCTTCTCCCCCCATGAGTTACCTTATGCTGGAGCACTGTCCACGGCCACTTTGACTCCTTCTCAGTTATAGGGATATGATAACACTGTCATTTCAATGCCCATTACGCATTTTGGACACATTTCTCCTATACTCCAAATCCACATAGTATAAAGGCAGGTGGCAGAAGCAGGGAGCTGGTTTTGGGTCTCTTGATCCTCAGCTGCCTGGTTTCAGTAAGGCACCATTCCTCTTTGATTCCTCATTCCCTATTCACAGTCTGGAACATGATTTCAAATCTTTCAGCCCTCATTTGCAGAGGATTTGTGGATGTGAGCATAGTAAGGCAGAGCTATTTGCAATAAGTTTCTGTTAGCAAACATTTCCCTTAAATAGGGATAATTCTCTCATTATTTCTTTGCTTGATGCAGAAGCAGTTGCACTGAAGCTACGTTTTGTGATTTTTAGAGACTACAGCCAAGTGACTGTACTTTGTTTAACATTCCTATGAGGCTGTTGATGTAAATACCCTTCTTCATTTTCAGTAGTATCACATTTTTGTACAAAAAAAATAAATTAAGAGACTAAGTTAACGTAGCTATATGCATTCTTAATAACAATATTCTGTCATTTACACTGCTGGTTGAATATAGAGGCTGATTTTTCCTGCTCGGTTTCTGCTACAGTACACAGATTTTCATGATGAGTTAAACAGAATGTTTTAAATTTAAGTGCAAGAATTTGTTTTTGTTTTTTTTTTTTAAACAATTCTGGTAGTGTCAGGTAATTATAACATGTCTTCCCTAGAAGTAATGGGTACCACAGGAAATAAAACTGCTGTACATACTTAATCAAATCTGAATGACAAGGTCATTGGAAAGTTGAATCGTTTTTTTTCATATTGGCAATGTGTTCCATAAAAAGAATTATGTTCAAGTGTAAGATAATGTGCCCAATCATTTGCTCATAATTTTAATTTCATTAGAGACATCTAATTACTTACTAGTTACTTAAGAGCAGTAGCCATTCTAAAGTGTGCATTGCTGAGGTCTCCAGTGTTTTTCACAGCAAAGCCCTGTGGAGTCCGCAGCTCAGTATCTGCTTATTTTCACTTTTTATCCATTAATGCCATACACAGATTTAATATATGCAAAGGCTATCTTCAATCACAACTCTTTCATTATTAAGGCCCCCAAATTCAAATAACTGACCAAATTTTCATTCTGTATGCCTTCAACATGCCTCTGTTGTGGTTTAACCCCAGCCAGCAGCTAAGCCCCACGCAGGCACGCACTCACTCCCCCCACATGGGATGGGGGAGAGAATAGGAAGAGTAAAAATGAGAAAACTCGTGGGCTGTGACGACGACAGTTGAATAGGTAAAGCAAAAGCCGCGCACGCGAGCAAAGCAGAGCAAGGAATCCATTCCGGCTCCCCCTGGGCAGGCAGGAGTTGAGCCACCCCCAGGACAGCAGGGCTCCATCACGCCCAACGGGGACTGGGGAAGACAAACGCCATCGCTCCCAACGTCCCCCCGTCCTTCTCCTTCCCCCAGCTCGAGATGGGGAGCGTGACGTCCTACGGTCTGGGATCTCCCTTGGGTCGGTCGGGGTCGGCTGTCCCGGCTGTGTGTCCCCCAACCCCGTGTGCACCTGCTCGCTGGCAGAGCATGGGAAGCTGAAAAATCCTTCACTTAGCATAAGCACTGCTTAGCATCAACTAAAAACATCAGTGTGTTATCAACATTGTTCTCATATTAAATCCCAAACACAGCACTATAGCAGCTACTAGCAAGAAAATGTACTTTATCCTAGCCAAAACCACGACAGCATCATATCTTCATTTACCGCAGACAAAAAATGAAACCAGTGCAGCTCAGAGGCCTGGAGTCTTTGTTTGAACTGAAGGAATAAAAGAGAGAGCAACCTCATCAAAGGTCAGCTCTCCCCTCCTACCCTTTTGAGTTGGGGAAAAGGGGGACTTGAAGAAAAATCTCTATTAGGTTGCTATGAACTCCTTTGAGGGGAAGGTACTGCTCAAATCTATGGGCTGTCCCAGAAGACTCCAGGATTGTATTTTTTTGTCCTGGCTGAGGTAATCTTTTACCTTGTTCTAAAGCCCTGAAGATGTATGTCAGAAAGAGAGAAAGAAAAGATTTTACCCGTGATTCAGGAAGGCTGGGCCTGTCTGGGCAACACAACCTAGAAACAAGTGTATTTTTTTGCTTCTCTTTCTGTTCCTCCAAAGGCATTGTAGATTGTGAGAGAGGGTCTTATAAACCACAATATTCCTGTCTATGAATCTCTGCTTTTTAACTAGCCATGTAAAATTGCTCTCACAAGCTCAGTGGTAGATGCTCATAAACATGTTCAGTCAGTAGAGGCTTCATTTAATGTCACAATATTCACAGACAGAGTTTTTGACAGACAGGTGACCCACCATCTGAATGAAAATTTCTTTTCAGCAAAGAAAAGAAATGCACCAGCCTGCTGACGTCCTTAAAGTCTGGTTGAAAAGTTGCAACATGCCTGAAGTTTTTGTTTTGTTTTGCTTTGCTTTGGTTTTAGGGTTTGGGTTTGGGTTTTGGTTTTGTTTGTTTTGTTGGGGTTTTTTTCCTTGAGAAGCATTGGTTTTCTTTTGGTAATGCCAAATCAAACTGATTACAAATTTTTCACTGAAAGAAAACATTAGAGGATTAGGCTCTTAAAACTGGGAGTTAGGCTGTAGGATTGACACCATAGTATACAGATCAGAAGGTGGAACATGCCGTATACTTGCCTTTCTCCCCAGAATGTAGGAGAAAGAATGTGTACAGAAGAAATGTGGGATTTTTTTCTCTGCATGAGCACAGTTAAATTCTATGATACTGGGAGAGACCCACTCTGGATCCTTCTTCTTTGTGGTTATTTCATCTTCTGTGAACTACCTGTGTCTTTCTTAATTACAGGAATAAAAAGTTGCATGGTATGTGGCAATTACTCCTGTTAAATCCCCTTCTTATCTGATTCAAAGCAAGCAGTACAATAAGTCCTGGATCTTCTGGATGCCACCAGGTTTTAGCACAAATACCTTATGAAATTTGCAAATAGCTGACAGAGGATTGGAATATTTCTTCTTCGACAGTGACAGTAAGGTTCAGATAATAATTCAAAAGTAGTCTTATGCATTTGACTTTTCTCCTTCGTTTTTATTTGATATAAGAAAAGCAATCCATCATATGCTCTTAATACCTAGAATTTACATAGGTACATGAAGAATATAAAAACTGCTGAAATTTTACAGACTGGAGTAAATTCCCAAACATTTGGAAATAAGGTTGCACTAATTTTTGTCTTGCTATTCTTAACTTAGTGGGCACTGAATGAATAGCAGATTCTGCTGTTTAGAATAAATAGTAATAAATAACAGATGCTGTACTTGCACTATCTATTCCTTCCTTATATTTCTAATTGTTTTTCACTTATGTGCTGGTGAAATTTGTTCAGCTGTCTGCAAATCTGCCAAAATGAAGCCTCCGGAGTGGTTTGGAAGGAAGAGTGGCTTCTTTTCACTTTGCAATTCAAGGCACTTTTGTGACAGAGTCATACATTAGTAACCAAGATGTAACCTTTGGAAAGTATGCATGCCGTGGTAATGATCTCTTCCTATGTTCCAAAGTGTCTGCTCCCTTCGTAGCATGTCTGAAGTGGATTGCTATGGGACGTGTCTAAGCAGGCATACATGATGCAGACAAAGATAATGGAAAAAACATACACAGTAAGAGACCTAGAGGCCCTTTTTTTTTGTTTTTATTTTCTTCCTACTGAAAGCTGCAAATCAAGTTAGAAAAAAAAAAGATCATTTTTGGAAGGTGTTATTTTTCCAGGAAGTTTCTTCCCATCATATAATCTTTCAGGTAGTATCAAACCCAAAACATATAATTACGTGTTAATGGTCTAAGGACACAATACAGACAGCTCATATGTGGGATCAACAGGTATATGCAAGGGAGCAGACATTTTCTGTCATGTAAATGCTTTTTATGGTATCCCATTCATCCTGCATATTTTATATGTTCTGAAATAATTCTCAATTCCTTGACCCATTTACAAGAATACAGCATAGGTCCCACTTCAAAAGATTTTGTCTTCATTATTTCCTTCAGGTAGAGAATCACTTTCAACTCAAACACTAAAGCCTTGCATGACACAATTCTGTTGTCTCTCAGTAGAATAACGGGTACACATTTACCTTTATTCAAATCTGTGAGTAACTGTAACGCAGTAACAAATATACAGATGAATATTATACTCAATTTTATTGAGAATTCTCATTAAGTAAAATTTTAGCCCGACTTCCAAAGGAAATGAAATGTACATGAAAGCATGGTGTAGATGTCTCTCTGTCTTCCCTACTAGTATTTGAATGTATTTGATAGCTTCAGCCAACTTAGCATTTTAATGAGGACAGATTTACAGGTAAAGAAAAGATATCCTATTAAAGGAAAAGGTAGCTTGTGTGTTTAACCCTTATGAATTCACCAGAAAATCCACATGAGGGAGAACTGTGTCCCCGACATGTAAGAAAGTTTCAGCTGGAGCTTGAATATACTTAGAAACCAGAGAAAGAAATCCATAGGAAAATGCTGTTCATTTTTTCAGATACTCACAGGGCTACTTGTTAATGGCAATCATTAATTTGATCAGTGTTACTGTGCACTGTTTCTATCTTAATGCTAATAAATTTTCTGTATAAAGAAGATATTCAGGATTAACAGTACTGTGTTTCCACATCTTATGTTAAGCAGTATAAAATGAACTAATATTCTCACAATAATCAGTAAGACCTTAAAGAGAACAAATAATGTATCAACTGTGACATCTGAGAAAGAAAATTTCAAAAATTTATGACTGTCATATATTTCACATGTTTATTTCTCTTTGCAGTTTTTAAAGAGTAAATATATCACTTGACTCAAAATGCAAAAAAAGTTGGAAATAGGGAGAATACCAATGAAACATTAATGACTATTTTGTTCATTATTACCATTTGGCACTGCCTCAATTGATTATCAATCCCTCTGATTTAAAATAAAAGGATTCCTAATCAAACTTCTAAAGTCTCAGCTAGCCTGTCACAGTCATCTTTGTTGCAATAAAATGAGAAAAAATACCACTTTTATGACAGCAGGGAGCTTAATGTCTTCTGGTGATGTTTTGACTGTTAACATCTCCACCTGTATTTCAGGTAGTATACTCCAGTTTTCCAGGTAGTGTATTTCATTTGGCCTCAACCATATTAATATTTTTAATATAAGGGTTCTGGTACACGTTGTTTAAATATGCAGAGGCAGATGGGGATGTCTTGCACTAAAGGCTGCTTCTAAGTTCTCCTTGATTTGCTTCCTAGAGGTCCAAGAAAGTCGCAGAGTTCACAGTGAGCCGTAGAGCCAGACTGCAGGTTGCTACCTGTTGTAACAGTGGTGGGACAGAGAATGGAAAAGGCTTAATAAGGCACAACCAGGCCCCCCGATCTGCAAATGGAGACATGCAGCAGAGAAGTGGGTCATCCTGTACCATTGTTAGGAAAATAACGGAGCATCACAATCTAAAGTTAGCTGCCACCAAGGCTGGGGTATGTATGTCTCACATTATGGCTGTGAACTATCTCAACTGTTGTGAGACACATCCTTAGGAGTGTTTTATAGGTAATTTAGTGAAAGAAGTGAGTTTCGGTTAGGAATGGCCATGGGAATAAGAGGGAGAAGGGTCATATTCACAGGGTGTCAGCAATAAACTGCCCAACAAAGCTTTGCTGTTATGCTTGTTTATTTGTTTGGGTAACACACCAGGACTTGTGAACACCAGTGCTCCAGATGATAAGTCATTACTTCCTCACAGCTATCATAGCTGTAAGACACTCATCAAGGAGTGTCAGTTAAGTCTCACTTTTCCACACCCACAGAGAAAAGGGACATACATTTCACATCGTGAATAGTGTAAAATAAGAATCAAAGCCAGGACACACCAAACCCCACTAGAAGAGGCTACAATCTTATATATATATACATATATCATGCAAACAGGACCTAGGAGTTCAAACCAAGCTCTTATCAGCTCTCCTCTATGTGACACATTTACAAGAAAAGATGTGTGAATGTCTAACTTTCCTTTTTAGTTACACTTGCATAGTCAATTAGAAATAAAAATCTTGTCAAAGGGAAGAGGAACTCTAAGTGGTTTCACTTGCTCTTGCAGAGTCCTTCGCTTTCTTTTATGTGCAACACATATGAAATCCCAAACAAGGGAAGCACCCAACAGTTTGTGTCAGGTTGGGAGTCCGACTCTGCACAATCCAATGCAGGCTTGGGACACAAACTTGCTCTTTCGGGGGGCTGTGCACAACACTTGCCGTTTTTACAGTACTTACCTTCAGCTTTCATAGTTCCATAACTTAGAATTTGGAGAGTGACATTTATTTGTCAACTTTTACACTAACACCTTCTTGTAGGTTATTTTATATAGTTTTTGTTGCTTCTTTTACATTCAAGCTCAATTATTTGTATAGCTTGTAAAATGAGGAAAAAAACCCAAACCCCAAACAAGAGCAGCTTGGCTGCCTTTTGAAAAAGTTACAAGAAATAAAGATACAGGACAGAAAAGGACTTGTTAGTAATAGGTTTTATGCTTTTAAACTGATACACCTGTACATCTCTGATCCTTTTTTTTTAATTGTTAATTCCAAGAATCTGCAAAGAGTTTCTTTAAGAATAACCATGAGGTGAAGTAGAGGAAATGGCATAAGTAGTTGAATGGAGTGTTTTGGACTACTTCTTTTTCACATAAATCTAGACATAAATTAATGGGATGCTTTTGCTAGTGTCTGTTCTAGGGCAGGATGTTGCAAATAAAATACACTTTAAAACCCTTTTTTCTAGTTGCATTAACTGAATGTGCTGAAAGATAGCACATCTAAAACTAGAGAGTGGAAATTTCAATTTTCCATTACCCAGATGGAAATACCAGGAAGAAGTAAGAGAGCCAAGCAATGTGGTAAATAATAAACTAAACTGGCTAAAATCTATCAATATTAGAATCAGGAGAACATCAGCGACATCTTCAAGTTTATAAGTCAGTAATACGTGGAGAATCTGTAAAACTGTGGCTCACACAGTGATCAGTTCTACAGATAAGCTAGTGAAGGAGGATATAGTGATAAAAAGGAGATACAGAAGTAGCAAGCAAGCATGGAAGTGTATATAAATGATAGAAAAAGTAATGATGGAAACAAATAACATAAGCTACATGGTAAAACATCTGGGAGAATAATGAAGTAAACCAATAGGATCACTTCAAGATATATGGCCAACACAGATAAAGATAATAGAAAGGCTTAAAAAGAAGGAAAAAAATAAAATAAAAATCTTCTCAGTCATTGTTGAATAAGAAGGGGACAATGGGGGCCTGCAGGCAAGACGTGACTTCATTTCATACAACCTGTAGCCTCAGGGAGATGATATGGTGGTGGAAGTCTATCGCTGGTGAACGGCAGAGGCATTGGGAATGATTACTCACTAGTTACTCCTAACACATGAAGGTTATGAGGCTCAGCCAATGCAAGTAGGAGGCAAAAGTTTTAGGGAGACCAAAGGGAAATATTGTTTTCATACAAGTCATTATTACACTGTGGAACTCATTAGCTCGGAGTATCACAAAAGTCAAAGGTCTAAATGGCTTAAAAATGTAATAGATCATTTTTTTGAGCAAAGACCTGGACTTTGACTACTAATGGAAGGGCATTCTCTACTTGCCCTGTTTCTTACAGTTTTTCCTCTAAATATCTGCTATTGGCCACTGTGGGGTCCTGTGCTAGACTGATCTTTGACTTGATCCCCTATGGAAGTCATGTTCAAGGAAACATTTCAGGCAAGAAAAAAGATGTCAGTAAACTGATTTCAACATCACTCTATTTTTTTCCCAGGATAAAGATAACCCCCCAAGGTATAAACAGATGAAAAAGAGTTTCTTGTTTATTTTTAAAACATGAAGTTAGGAATTTGTAATCGATCCATCAGTATTTGAATAAAAACAGAAAGGGTTAACCTTTACATTTAAGCTATTTGCCTAGCTAGTAGAAAGAAAAAAGTTGTTTCTGCCATAGAGAAGAGCCAAGCTTGGTAAGGTGAAGTGTAGGAGCCAGACAACAGGCTCCCTCTTTATCCCTCCCTTGAGGTAGGCATCAGCAAAGTGCAGCAACGTGGGCATTCTTCAGCAGCATGATAAAGGGTTAATGAGTCTTGTTCATGTCAAAAGTGGTATTTGAGTATGTAAAAAGGCTTCAGACTCAACAATAATCCAATCACTCTAAAGTTTTGGACATTCTTCTCTAGGAGGTCAAAATACATTCAAATTACTAAGCAATAATACAGTATTTCTGAATAAATTACACTAACAAAAAAAGCAAGAAGTACAGTCTTCTGAAATGAAAAATAATGTTTATGCTCCAGGTTTAATTCTAACCAAATATTTGATCTTAATCTCTGAACAAATCTGCAATTCTATAAGGAAATCCAATTTTATTCCTATTCAGACAGCCAAATGAATAATGGAACAGAATAAAATCATTCTTCTCAAGACAAATGGCCTTCTAGATCTGGGTAATAATAAATACAGGTTAATTTGGCTGTGTGTTTGGCCTATATACTTTAAACCTTTTTATTCATCTTGTTAAGTAAAAATAACTGAATGTTTACATTACTGCATAAATGGTTGCTAAACAAACTTAATTCCTTCCTATTTTGACCATTCCTGTCATTAATATACTTGCTTAATGAAACCTGAGTCAAGAAGGCAAGTAATTTAGTTTTAGATTAGATTTTATTCAGCACTGAGGAGTCAAAACAAGCAACAAATCAAACTTCAAACACTTGAGCCATTGCAAATAACTATCATAACTAGTGCCAAACTTTTACTGATTAAGTGAAGATTTCATAATGTTTATAGGTGAATGGTGTTGTGGTCCTTATGGACCCTAGCAGTGAATACCTTTTATGAGCACATATTTCTGTACTCAGGCTACGTCCATATGTTTATCTGCTGTCCTCAAAGCCCTCTTAAAAATGAGATGTTGCATCTCATGAGGATATCATGGGACACAACTTAATGTACAATAACTATTTGCCATCGCATTCAGTCACGTAACGTGAAAGATAGTAGTTTGCCTACACTGTGTATGTAACTCAATAGCAAGCTTATGTAGACTAGACTGGATCTCCTCTTGGGCTTTCAGTTGGTTCCCAATTCATGACTCTTTGCCTACCAATAAAGATAAATAATGTGATAGATAACTGAAATAATTTTCGGAGTCCAACATTTTCCAGCATTTCTAATCAAAGCTGTCTTGCACAAAGACATTTCTGCTGTGCTTTGGCCATTGAACACTAGTAAAACTGTGTCTATACACGTCTCAAATAAATAATTTTTTTGACAAGTACCCTCTATAGCAGTCTCAGATAGATACTTTTTTGACACGTTCCCCTAATATCCATTGAGGCTAAAAACCCCCACTAGGATGTTTTTTTTTAATTTTCATACAAATAAGAGTGTGTGTATGTGCACGTGTTTTTGTGTACGTGTGTGTATGTATTTGCCCCGAGCATACATATATATGCACATGTATATTTATGTATGTATGTGTACATATATGTATACATGTATATATGTATGTGCTACTGAAAGCAGTTGTTCAATGTCAGCTCACTACCTAATTATGAAACCAAAACCATCCTTCGTACTCATCTTGGTATTCACTGCAGACTATCAGGCTGATGGAAAGGGTACAGAGAGCAACCATCCTATAACCCTTGGAGGTAGTTCATGTAAATCTTAGCTGAGACATATTGGGAGAAATTTTACACTATGCACTGCCATTTCCCATTTTGTGTTTGTTCTGTGAATAGACTTCAAACTCCAGGACCATCAGACCAAAGTATTTCATGAACTAAATCCAAATTAGTGGCAGGGAATGGCAGCTTTATTGCTGAGGGTGAAATTACATCCTATTCCAACACTGTAATTTAAAACAAGCCTCACTTGCTTCTCATGACCATGACTTGCAGGCACTCCACAGATGTATATTTTTCATAATTTTTGTCATTTCGGGATATGGTATTGCCGTGGCTTAAGCCCAGTAGGCAGCTAAGAACCGCATAGCCTCTTGCTTATTCCGCACTCAGTGGGATGGAGGAGAGAATTGGAAAGGTAAAAGTGAGAAAACTCGTGGGTTGAGATAAAGGCAGTTTAATAGGTAAAGCAAAAGCCAGTAAAATACTTCCCAAAGAATCTGAAACTTCTGCAGATGCTCCCCAGCGAATAATAGGACAGATTAGGACCTTAATGAAATTATTTCTGAGTTTCATTTCTGTTAATATGTCCTCACCTTTGAAAGAAGTTTGTATGAAACTTTGCATAACTCGGAGTTGCTAAAATGACTGAAGTCTCTGCTTTCAGATTATCTGCTCATTACTGAGTGTCCCATTTATCATTTTATAGGATCTTCTACTGCCGAGCTTTTCAGCCGAGGAAAATATGCTGCAGTGATGTCAAAATACAGTGTTTCCGTAATTATTTTAATTCTTTTATCTTGTTTTGCCACCTTCTTTTGTTCCTGAGTTTTCAGTATTAGAGGAAATAGCACCAAATCCATAAAGAATTTTTCTTTAATTTCCCAGTGTGTATGTGAATACCTTTTTTTTCAGACATTTGATATGCAAGCTAAATTTGCAATTGACTGCTGATGCATTGCATTATTAAAACTCAGGCTAAACATTTCTTTTATAAATACTGCATTGGAAAGAGTTCTGTTGGTATTTATAGATAACTTGACACAACTTCTTAAAAGGACATTCTAAAAAATTAAAGTCAGTGTCCCCATTATGTGCAACTGTTTGTTTTTATCTTCAGAAACCTTTACCTCTTTTTCTGTGTCCCAGCTGTTAAGCATGGTAGATAATTTGTTAGGGAATAAGTATCAAGGTAGCCCTTGATGCCTGTAGGCAAAGACCATTAGGATCAAAGGAAAACTGACTCTCTGGAACAAACATAAGTGATCTAGTCTAATGCTTGGCTAACTTTCAAGTGTAAACAAAATTATACAGTTTTATGCTGTATTGGCCAACATAAAAAATCCAAAAACCACAGATGCCAGAAAGACACAGCTGTATGTTTGCCTCTGCTAATCCACCTGATTAAGATTCACTGCTAAGTACTGGGAAAAACTCTACTCCCATGTTAACTAAGATATATCTGTAAATTCAACCAAGAATAGAATTTGACTTGATTTACTATTTCTCTTTAGATAAATTTATTCCCTAATTATTTGCTATTGCTTTGCAATCAAACTCCCTCAAAACAGTCAGTTTGTGGTTGGTTGTTGGTTTATTTTTCTTTAAACTTTTTGGTGAAAGAAAACATTCAGCTATTACTTTTTTTTTTTTTTTAATTATTCACTTGGTTAAGTAAATAAGCTTAGAGAAAAATGAAAGATATTTTCATTTTAATAATGAATAATGGCAGAACAATGGGTGATCATTTCCAAGTCTTCTGTCACACTATCAAAAAATAAGAGAATAATGAGAGTAAAAAAAGAGGAGCATAATGGTAGTCTTCAAATTTGCAGAGGTAGTCACAAAGTGGAAGATAATAATATGTTTCCCATAGTCAGTTTGGTAAAAACAAGAAATAATTGATTTAATTTGCAAGATTAACAGTATGAGCAAGTGTTTTAAGTGTACAGAATGCCAGGGAACTTTTCCTAGGAATATTAATGATGGCTCACCCGTGAAATCTTTAAAAAAGATTAGACAAGCATCTGCCCAGAATATGTAATAAAAGTGGTTCTGGTTTTACTGCAGGAAGATAGACCAGATATTTTGACATCCTGATCCAGTCTCATTTTCCATAATTCAATGAAAACCAAATGCTTTTCACAAGGGCAGATTCAGCTTTTAATAGTGCCACAACTTTATTGCTTGAAATGCTTTACTGTTCTACTTCATTTTATGTATGACAATACATCATTAGGTAGGTAATTTGGAGAAGGTTTTTTTTAAAGGAATGATACTGATGAAAGAAGGCATGGACCAACATATTTTGGAGAGTCATTGAAAACATATAGGGGAACCAATGAACCACTTTTTCTAACGACTCACTGCTGTAACCAAAGCAGAGATCTGTGATACCTCTAAGTATACTAAACAGGATGTAATTAATAATGTTAATAATTAGTGAGGTGGGTGCTGGTCTCTTCTGCCAGGTGATTGGAGAGAGGATGAGAAGAAATGGCCTCAAGTTGCAGCAGGGGAGGTTTAGATTGGATATTAGGAAAAATTTCTTTACTGAAAGGGTTGTCGGACATTGGAACAGGCTGCCCAGGGAAGTGGTGGAGTCACCGTCCCTGGAGGTGTTCAAAAAGCGTGTAGACAAGGTGCTCCACAACATGGTTTAGTGGCCATGGTCGATGGTTGGACTCCATGATCTTGAAGGTCTTTTCCAACCTAAATGATTCTATGATTCTATGTCTTGCCTTAAACTCAGATATAACAGATACTATAATAGTGTAAACAGCAACAGTATAAACATTATTTATGATGTCATAACGAGACACAATATGTAAGTATTTTACCTAAGCACGTGAGCAATGTGACCACCAAAAGGGGGAACAAAAAATGTGTGTAGTGGCACATAGGAGACATCCAAGTAACAAAAATTGCTGGACAAAGAGCCAGATGAGCCCAAGAGACTGTGGATCAAGCAGGACATCCTGCTCAGACTGGCAAGACAAAAAAAGGAAGATGAGCAGCATGGGGACCACAGCAGACCCCTTTGGGGGAAGGGCACAATAGCGTAAAACATCAGGCATGAAGAATTTGCTTCAGTTCACCCTTCTTTTGTTAAAGCACTCTCAAACCCAACCACCTTGATGACCGTGACTAGGACCATCAAGGCCTGTACACATCAGTAGTAAATATATGGTATCAACTCTGTGGTATTTTATACTTACAGCTACTTTTGTTAACAGTGTTAAGAACTAGCAGTTTTGTACAGGTAGTGAAGATGCCTAATACTGCATAAGAACCGACCACAATTATGGTGTGTGACTGAATAAATTTAGCAAAGTTTAGCTCTCAAGTTTAAAACTGGTCTGATTTATGGATTTTCTAAACACTCTATTCACAGAGATCTCTAGTTCTGCAATTAACTCGGTCTCAATTGCAACACTACTTAAGCTGTATATTATCTGTCTCCAAGTCTTTAGTTTTTCATGCTCTAACTTGAGTCTTATTTGTGAAATGTTTGTTAAATGCCATGAAAATCCTATAGTTGTTTCTTTATAGAAGCCTTTATTTTAAGTCAGTCTTAAGCTAATTTAGACTTGGATTTAGAAAAATAGAAACTGAAATTGCTGTTATAATGCTGATGTTTTCGTATGCTAAGATTCTGGTCATGTAAAATACTTGGGAAAGTTAATAATCTTCATGGTCTTATAGAAGGCATAAACCTTTGAAGGACCAGGTTCCTCTCTAGATATAGTTCTGATCCTTCATTCACTTCTTATGCAGAATTGTCAATGATATCAAGAGAAGTCTTTGTGCATCAGAATAGCAGAAGTCGGCATTTAGGTAAAACAGTGAATCAAGAATCCTTAACTGAGATTGAGAAGCTAAGCTTAGAATGATATTTTTCCTTGCTTTTGTTTGCTTAGACTAACCTTTTAAATGTTAAATATGAAATACTTATTTAATTAAAGCCCTATGTATTGCAAAATTGCCTGCAGTTATGAAAATTAAACGCCGACATTGTGATTTATAGAAAAATTGGCAGGCTTAGTAAATTTTGAATCTTTAGAAAAATAATTACTTGTTTGAATACATTATCACACACAGAATAAGGTAAGGCGATTAATATTTCAAGAAGAAAAAAACTAAACCACAAAAAAATCCAGGAATGTAATGCTATTCACAGACTCCTGAATCAAATAATTTCATTTCCATTCAAAACAGCCAGAAAGATATATGTTGCTGAAAATATAGTCCAGGATGTATTTTATGGAAATATTTGTGATAAACAAGATACATTAGCATCTCTTTATTTCAAAATGTGCAGAGAATCTCTAAATCTAGTGTGGTTTTCACATTTCTCTGATAAACGCTTGTAATCTAAGTCCTGAGAATTTCTAAGATCCTGTCCTTCATATACTAAAAAGGAAAAGAAAAGAAAAAGAAGCTTAAAGAGCTTTAAATCCTTGATAACTGTGTTAGAAGAGAAATTCAGAGCATAATTAGTGCTAAATTTAATTACGTGGAGCATGCAGGGTGAAGAAGATCAGTGCAAGAAAAGAATGAGTATGGGGGTTAAGCTAAGGTCACTGGAGAAACTGCAACTGCACAGTGAGGAAAAAATGCCATGAAAATGTGTCTGCAGAATATAGTGAAATGATTGTCTTGGTCTCCACAAAAACTTCGAAGACATGAGATGTAAAATGGCAAAGGTATTTGCTGAAGCTGAGATATCAATATGATATCAGCATCTAATAGCTGAACTTATCAAAAGGGATCACAGGTCTGGCTGATCCTGGTTACAATTTCAACCAGAATCTGAAGAGAACAAACAGAATTCCCTGGAGGTACAGCTGGAGGAGGGGAGATATAACAAATCAGGAGTCCCAAATGTAATAACCACAAGCACTTTAGGTTTCCGTTAGCAAAATAGATAAATTGTAGAACGATGTTTAATGATGAGCTATGTTAATAAACTACAAAACAATGCTGTCTTCATTTTGCAGATCTCCCATCTAAATCATGTCACTTGGATTTCTTGCAGAACAAGAAGTTTTTACATACTCTGGCAGTTTTCAGAAAATTGGGGAATGGAGAATATTAGAATAGATGAATATCACACAGTAGAGTTTTAATGGAGCACAGCGGTGGAAAACTGCAGCAAAAGAGCCAGTATTGAAGATAAATGTACTAAACTGTGAAGAAAGCTCCCTGAATATCTTGCAACAGCTGAGACAATGCCAGATCTGCAAAGAAAAGACAATAGCATTACAGTTAGACGTTGATTTAGGGCTCAAATAACAATCTGAACTGATGAGTCTTAATGAAGTCCATGAAGAAACTGCACGTGCTTTTAGCTGTTGCAAAGAGAATAAGAACCGCAATAGTTTACAGAGCTGAATGCTTTTTGCCTTATTTCTGCAAAGGGCTCCATTGAAATGCAAAGGCAATTGCTGCAGCCCAGCTGACACAGGGTGAAAAACTGACACAGCAATGCATTGCATATCCTTCGCCATTACAAATACATTCTCCAGGCAATATGCTTAAAAACTTCTTAGCTGTCTTTGGAACTAATTAATGTTATTTTCTATTTCCATGTTGCATACGTGGAACTTCACGTAATATTTCAGTATTGGTACAAAAGTACCCTCAGAACATGCAACACGGAGTTATTGAAGGGAAACCTTTTCTGCCTTGAAAAAAAGCGTGTTCAAACGAATAAATGCTTTATAAAATGGCACAATTAAATATTACTAGAAAATAGAATGGAGTGGCTACTTCGAAAGCAAACAAGGTACTGTTGGTACAAAACCAAAGGACAACCTGCGATTTAAAGCTAGGACTGGAGGTCAGGAGGTTTCATCCCTTCTTTTTGTTATGGCAGAGCCCTACATGTGAACTTTGACAGGTGCCCTTTCTCCCATCCCATTACCATTTCCCGTACATAAGTCGTTCACATCCTGAAGATCTGTGAGGTTAATTCCTCCACACTTTCAAATCTGCAAGGAGTTCATTAGCTAGGGCGAGCACCATGCAGTCATATCTAGAATCTTGTCTAATAGCATCTTGTTATTTTGGAACTGAAAACAGATAGCACGAAGCAATGCTGCAAAGCAGGCTTTATGGGAAGAACGATCATTAGAGATTATTGGCACAACTTACCCATGGAACATAAGCAAATCCCGTTTCACTGGTATCACTGAAGTGCCATACACACATACAAACACTAGAGCAGACTCCAGCTTTTCGTTTAAGCCCACCCAGGGTTTTTCTGTGCTGCTAGAAATTCTGTAGAACGACTAAGGCTAATCATTCAGAGCAATACCAGAGTAGGCCTGCAGCACCTGAACAGCTGAAGGCAAGAAGATTAAATTTTTCTCTCACACACACATGCCCATACAGACTCTCACCGGAGTCTGTGGCAAAATTCTCTTGCGGTAGAAAATGGGTCTATTTAGATGGTGCTAGAGCTTATCTACATAATGCTTCTGTTCTTGGGTCTTAGGTTTTCTGACAGGAATCAAAATCAGGAAAAATTCTCCTGTTGCTCAGGTGGAGCCAGTGTTCAAACTGCCTGTGATGAGCTGGTCCCTCCTGCTGACCCATTCACTAGATGAACAAAAACCGCGGCCGGCTATGCTTGCTTCATTACTTAAAATTAGATGGAACGGAGTCTTGTTTTCCCTCTTGGCTGTTGCCAAGTATTCGTAACAAGCTGCTTCTTTACATCACCTCACACTTTATTTCCTCTGAAGCTGAGGAGTGCTACTACAATTATAAACTCCAGTTTAAATTAATGCACACGTGTTTTGGCATGTAGATGTTAAAAAATATCTTAAATGTCACCACTAATATGAGATTTAGGGGATGCTTTTCACCTTCCCAGTACTCTCTGAGACAATTTTCAAGGTTTCTTTTCAGAAGCATTGCAATGAATATACTGAAAATATTTTCTTAAAGATTTTTTTTTCTGCTTTTGAAAAGAGAAAGTGTGAAAGAAGCAACATGATGCCTCTTTCATTGTCACAGAGCTTGCACACTTTGCAGGATCAATGGTTCAACACAGCATCACAAAGCCATTAATACGTGGCTGCCAAAACGGGCTTTGAAGCACAACCGCCAACTCAGAAAGGCAGAAAAAGCCCACATACAGGGTTACGAAAGCCACATCTGTGTAAAAATCTCTTAATGTAGGCTAACCAATTGACAGCCTCCCCAGGTCCAGAGATGTTTTCATCCTTGTGGTCTTTTGTATTTGTATTGATGAGACAAATCTGTTTATAGTGTAAACATGAACCCATGAGTGCACCTATACTTCATCTCATGCATTCTGAGGAGACCAAGCAAGTCAATAGGTGCTCATAGTGTGTCAAAATAAAGCTGTTCTCTAAATCTTTGCAGTAGACGTGCATGCACTAATCAGGTTTTGAGTTGTAACTCTTTCTCTATTAACAATGCTGATGTTGAAACACATTTTGCAGAAATCGAGCTTTATTGATTTCAGTGCATATTGGCTAGAAGAAAAGGCTCAACTCACCTCTTAAAAATAATAAATAAAAAGCCATCCAGACTTTGGAGAGCTAAAAGGTTACTTAAAACAGGTTTCTTAATGACTGCTAATGAACCATTACACATTTGACGCTACTACAGCATGAACTGGAAGGATTAAAGAAAACATAAGTAATAATAAGATCCCTCATTTTCCTTTTTCTCCCTACTACAGATTTGTGGTGTCCCATGATCATTTTAAAAGTGATCTGTGCAATCCTGATCTGTCATGGAAACAAATTCATTCACTGGGTGGCTGAACAACATGAGGTGAAATAAATTTCTCAGAAGCCTATCCCCGGAAGGCTGCTATCCATTACTCTTACAAGTTTGCAATGGAAATGGCTTTCCTGCTATGCAGAGAGTATGATGAAATTTAAAGCCCTGTGAAAGATACATTAGAACAATAAATATAATTCAAACAATATATTAGTGACAAAATATTGCTGGATGTGATATGTTTGTTTATTCTGACAATTTTTTGAGTTTATCAAAGTAAATGTAGTAGTCCTTAAATCTGAAAGTTAACCCAAGGAGCAATAAAAGTGAAAAATGATGCACAAATTGACGTATTCACATAGCGTGGGGATTAACGCTTTCTCATTTTACCTATATATAGTACCTAGGTTTGCAGACTCTCTGGCAGATGTGATCATCATAAATCAAAATGTTCATCATAGCTACCTGCTTTCATCTTAACTCTTCCAGATGTTCACTGTCTATACTTTAAAAGCACATTATGGATCATTATCCTCTTTTCAACCAAGAGTATCAAAGCCTGTATATCTACTACAACTATAATTAAAGCCTGATCACACAAGGCACTGAGTAGCCTCAGCACACAGCCTTATTTACAACAAAGCACTTAATTATGTCTTTGAAGATGTGTACTAAAATACTATTGCTTTAAGTGGAACTAAAGTCCAAGCCTAAATGCAGGCATTGGCTTTAAAACTGTAATGAGCTGCAGGTTGACAGCAGTCACATTGCAAGTTTGTGGTTGTTCTTCTCTCAGATAATTCCAGCTTTATAATATTTGCCACTGACATATTATATTCAAACAGATTGATTGAACACCAAATGTATAATACAATAAGTGCTCCAGCGAAGCAACAACTTACTCTTTTAAAGTTTTGCCAGATTCTTTAAATTTCAATTCACTATTGATTTTTAAATACAAAAAGAAAGGTGTCACTTGTCTGAATAAATAAAAATAATACTATTTCATCCATAAAAAAGCCTTTAGTCTTTCCCATTTTCAGCAAAAAAAAAGATGGGATAAGATATTTAGATAAAGATTTAACCTTCCATAAAATTTCTCCATAAGAAACGGGTTCTTGCAAGGTAACTTCTCTGGATATCAGTCTGTGTCTGAGCAGCAGACTGGGATCCATTACACAGCCTCGGGCTCTACAGAGTTTTGCCCTGTTTTGTTCCCACTTGGCAAGGACTCTTACTGCGTGATCCACCTCTAATTTGCAAGGAAGTCAGGTATTAGGTATAACGTATTGCTGTCATAACAAGCTCCACACAGTCTACTTTTATGCCCTAGGGTGTGTGCCTGGGGTTCAGCCCAGCTGGTGAGTACTTTGTACATGGATGCTGCCATCCAGCTGCTCTGTGTCATGAGATCAATGCCTGAGACTTCTGACTGCCATGGTCACTTCCCCATTACACTCCAGACAAGCCCGTCAGGTATCTGATCCTCTAGTTTAAACTCTCCAGTGAGTATGTTCTGGGGGGAAAAAAATAAGCCTAGTGAAGAATTGTCTTACAACCCTCCCTTTATGGTTTTAAGTCTTCAGAAATGATGATTTCACTACCAAATATCAGGCTTCCTGTGACATATTCTCTGCTCATTCTGGTCTCACCTTTTGTGAGTTTGAGGACTCAACACGTCAGGCTGGAGAGCTCATCTTGCCCTCATCCCTCTTGCATGATAGACTTATTTTGTTGCATTCTATGCTTATGCCCACCTCTCATGCTAGCAATATCCATTCAAAATTGGTTCTCACTTTTTTATCTGCATGTTTTGTATGGCAAGTTTACCCTTTCCTCTGCAAAGGCTCCTTGAACCAAAGATTCAGTGTTCCATGGAAATACACCAGTAGCTAAAAGACAAATAGCCAATTGTCCTTGACTGTAGCATTGACAATTTCTCAACAGTAGTCTTTACTGAAGTTTTAAACCCTTTTCTTGGTCAGAGTAGCTGTTTGAAGCGCAATTCAATAAGCTATCCAGTCCAAGTTAGACAGGTGTTAGCAAATAATACGAAACGGAGTTCCTACTACAGATACATCTTACAATTGTAAAAATGGCCAGCAGTCCTGTTTAACGTTACAGGACATCAACAGCGTAAATTATGAGGGAGAACAGCATCCACAGACAGCTCTGATTCTTTTATCATGCCCTTAGTAGTGAAACAGTGAAACAAGATGAGCCTGTATTTGGCAAAGCCAGTGAAATACAGTCTCCTTGACTTCAGCAAGCTGTGTGTGCATCGTACCCTTCAGCTTAACTCTGTGTGAGCTTCAGAATAACACACGTAGTTGCATTAGTGTTTATAAAGATAGGATATTATTTTCTAACTGGCTTATGTTCGTGTGTTACTGGGAGAATGGCAGGGAATATTATGTTCTCGGGGAAATTCCTACTTTCTGGAATAACACAACTTTTACGGGGTGACTCTCAAAGTTAACATCAACTCTAAGTTATGGCTACACAGGTGAGGGTTTCAGCAGATGTGAGAGGCTGAATTGTTATCTCGAGCTGTTTGTCTCAAAGATTGTTAGGTGCGAGAGACTGGACTGTCATCTCAAGCCATTCATCTCAAGGATTGTTTGATGTGAGAGGCTGAATTGTGAACTGCTTATCTGGAGCCCTTGGTCTCTGGGATGGCCTAAGCAGGACACTGCTCTGTCCATAAGGACGATTACCAGGCCACTGGGGCATCCAGGGGAGGAAACGGGCTGGAGCCGATGATGCATGCAGGAATGTGGAGACTACCATTCTCATGGAAACTGTAGTCTTTGAGATAAGACACTGGTTTCTGGTGTTGATCACGTGAAGGTTGTGTGATACGAAACCTGCAGCACATGAACGGTACCTGAACAGTACGTATGTGCACACATCATCGGACTATGCCCTATAAAAAACCGTGGGGACAAGCCGTGGTCTGCACCCACCACTGAAGAATTGAAGACTGAGGACCAACGGCCGCCGCCAGATCCATGGTGGTGACTATCCTTGCAACTCTATCCCAACCGCTTGCTTGATTTCTGCCTTTTCTTCCTTTCTATCCTATCGCTGCTATTTTCTACATTTAATACTTTTGATAATAAAAACTCTTTAGGTTATACGGCATCTGATCTTGTTTGTGTCTTAATCTCGCTCTTGGGATCATATTGAAACCTTCCCTGACATTGGATCAGGACAGCAGAACCACGTACTGTACAGATAATAGGATGGAATCACAGTTCTGCTAACTCTCTGCTAAGGAATACAATTCTTTATGTTCATATTTGATGTTTCCAGCCTTGCCTGACCTCTCTTACACTTTCATTTGAGTCAATTGAATATTTTACCCTAACCTAACTTTTGGCTCCAATAAAAGAAAAATAAAGCAATATTGGCATACATTGATCTTCTCTCTTTCCGTAATCCCTTTGTCAATGTCAAAAGGAGTAAAAACTTACAGTAGCCTTTTTGTAGCATACCAGCATATCTAAGGTGAATGAAAGATAACATGACTAAAAGTTTCCATCATGAATGAAAAGTAGACAGCAAGTACTTGCTAATGATTAATTTTTAGATATTATCTATGATCCATCTCATAGGATTTAATTATAAGTTTAAACTTAATTAGATTGGAAAGCCAATTCTGCCATTAAACAGTGCAGAATAACACATTTCAACAGTTTTCTTTTTCTCCTTGTTTATTAAACAAAAATGTCCAAGTTAATGCTTATCAGGTAATTTTGGTTTTACAAGTGGCACTTAACCCTTCTGAGAGCTACATAAAGGAAGACTTCCTCTTTGCTCTATAATGAGTAAAGATTTTTTAAGAGGACTAGAGGAGTATATAAGTCTTTTACGCAATTGCAATTTACATAACCATGACAGAGCAACATGTCGGAATATAATGGTCATGTTAGAATTAATGAAGACAGCTGAAGAAATATAGAATTTTAAAGTGTGTAGTGGTTGCAAAGGTTATTTTGGGATAGTACTTACAACTGAATGTAGAAGCAGCTGAATAATATTCATTGCATACCTTTTCATGAAGATTTTTCAATGCTATTTGAAAATAGCAATGAGAGAGTGATGTATGTATAGAATTTTCCTTCCAGTGGGATACAAAAATATCTAATGTATGAGCAGGGCCAGATGATATGGTAACCTGCATGCTTTAAAGCACTGCTTTAAGAAGTTCTATCTTATAGGATATCGGTAGCTAAGTGCCTCTGTGGATATGGACCGAAAATTATTTTTCTTTGACTGGTTGGGTAAATTACTTTCACTTTCACTTAAATCCTTTTATGCTGATGTATGTCTTAGTATGAATTTAGAAGGATTCTTCTTCACCCTGCATGATCTGTTTTTCGTCAGTATGACAAGAACTGGCAAAGGCCTGCAAGGCACTGTCAAAATATGCCACATCCAATACTTCCCCAGCCTACATACGCCCTGTATAGCCCATCACTCATTCACCATAACAGCTACTGTTCTTTTCAAATGAACTAGGACGCATGGATGTTTGGTCTGTGTCTGCTGGCTCTCATGTATTACGAGGTCCTAGAAAAAATCAGCTGGACAGCAAGAAGTATCTCCCGTTAAGGGACGCTGTAACTCAAGGCCTGACCGAGATCAAGGAATCAAAGACCTCTTTCTCTCCAGCTACCACTGTTATTCCAGGCCTGGCACTGAGAACAGCGGTCACTTACTGTCGGACACCCTCCAGGACTGCACAGCAACACCGCGATGGTGAATACTAACTCCACAGCTGTCACTGCCACCCATTCCCTTCGTAATTCTCCCCATTCATTCTGTCTCTTTCTTCTGCCAGTGAAGAGACAGAGCAAGGTTTGGGGCCATTTCAAAACACTTTATATTTCCCATGCATTATCTATAACTAGGCCAGAAGGCTTCACCAGTCACTGTAGGAGCAGGCTTTAGAGGAGGCACTGAGACTTCCCTTTGGTTAAACAGTGAGCTACTGGTCATGAGTGAAGTTCCTCTTCTCTAATCAATACTTGCTAGGCCACACCTGGAATAGTGTGTCCATCACTGGTCCCAGTCAAGAAAGACATAAAAAACCTGGAGAATATTCAGCAAAGAGCTACCAAGATTATTAGAGATCTAGAGAACTTAACATAGAAAGAAAATTTGAAGGACTTGGGTTTGCTGATCCGACAGGATTGTCATCAGGGATCTAATCACAGCCTTCCACTATAAGGTGGCTGTAAAGAAAACAGGTACTCTCTTCACAAGCAAGCACTCTGACAAGACAAGAAACAGTGGACACAAGTTGCTTCAGAAGAAACTTTGTATGGGTATCACAAAAAAGTTCTCCAGCCTGACAAGTAAATATTTGAGTAGGTTGTCCAGAGGAGTGGTATCTCCCATCTAGAAATATTCAAGATGTAGCTTGACAGGGCTCTGGATAACCTAATCTAATACCCTTTTTTCAACAGAAGGTTGGACGAGGTGGTCTCCGGAGTTCCCTTCCAAACTGGACTTTCCTTTCACTCAATGATTTGAGGACATAAACAAGCAGAGAAGAATCAGTTTTACAGACCTAGGCCCTCTTATTATATCTCCATGTTTGACTCAGAGGCATAAAAGAACTGTGGACCAATACAGCTGAGGTTGTACAAATAAAATACACATAAAGTATCAAGAGAAGGGAACCACAAAATGTTAAAGGACAAAAAGGTGCTAGAGATACAAGAAGTGTGTTGCAAGCACAAAGAAGTGTCAGGGTAGCAAATGGGTAGAAGGCTGTTCCTGGATCTGAGGCCGGCTGCCATTTCTGTCAGCGGATTTTGACTAGTTTCCCAGGACAGATATGTCTCAGGAAGAGCTGATAAATTAAATAAGAGGCACAACCACAGAGCTGGTTATCTTCTTTGTTCTAGGCAAGAGAAGAATATTTTTCAATGTAGATCATCACCCATTTTGGCCTGACTCTGACATTTTATATAATGAAAAGCAGCTCAGCTTTACAATTAATGTCAGATTGCGTCCTACCTCTCTAGACCTCCCACCTACTCATATGCAGTGAACACATTCATCAGCTGCCAGTTGCTGAAAGAGGCCCTGGGGAGTGCTGTCGGTGTCCCCCCCGGAAAGGACACCCAACAAAAGGTGACTACAACCTACTTGTATGTGAAAGGCTCTGGTGAAGAGCAAACCTGATAGCCAGTATTTTTCCTTACCATTTTAATCGAGCATAGGGAACCTTGACCAGTGGCTACAGCCCAGGTGTCAGCCCTTGGGACTGGCCGTTCTCCCCAGGAGCCCAATCCTACCGGTCAACAGCAAAGCCAGCACAGCATCTCCCTTTCTCAAGCCCCTGCCTTCACAGTACAGCAGCAAGCAGAAAAGGCCGCTGAACAGACTGAGCAACTCAACAGATAAAATGAGAGCTTTGCCAGCCTGTTCAGCACCCCCAGATAACATTAAGAGCTGGATGCAGGAGCCTGCCTGGCCTTAATCAAGCGGTTGCTTGGAGGGCCTGCAGGTTACCAAAGCTCACCCAGGAGAACACAAGATGAGCGACTCATAACTGCTACTAATAAGCTACTGTTCTTACTGGTCACAACAACGAATGAAATAAAGCTGTTCTGGCAGAAGGAGACTCGACTGCCTAAAACATCCAGGAGCCTGCGCTTTTTTTGGCTGTATGTAAGTACTACCTCTCCTTGTAAGGGGGAGGAAAGGGCTGAGTGGAAGAGTTTTGAGGAAAAAAAAATCATTATTATTTGTGTAATACTCAGTGCAGTGCAGTGATTGGTGCAGTGGTCCTTTAGGAAGGCTCTGGAGAAAACGACTAATCCTGCATTTAGAATAAAGCTTGAATAGGTTCCTGGAAATGAGATATAATATCCTGCAATGAATACGGAGGGGAGAAAAAAGAGAGTAGCGGTCCATTCAGTAAATGCTGTCCATTTTGTGCACTGAAAATGGAATAATTCCAGGGGAAATATGGTAAGATAGGACAGGATAGATTTTTCTGTACTTATTTACTGAAAAAAAACCCATAAATCTCTATTTTGGCAAAATAGAGATTTTGTAAAATTCAAAATAATATTTCATTTGGATATAAGTGACTTAGACTTGGTGAAGTAATTTTTAAGAGTTGTTAGGTTCTTGATATATCTTCCACATTCCGATAAGCTCTGCTATGAAGGCAGGAAAAGTAGATAGCTGTTATTGTAGTTTATGTGCAGGTTTCCATTCCTCCCCTTGCATGTCCTGGCTCTATGTAGAGAAGCTGTGAGAATTTATTAGCTGTGTGGGGTGAACTGTTTACTTATAAATCAGTTAATGGTCTAAAAGACAGCAACCAAGGCATTCTTAGATAAGAAGGAAAACAGTATTTCGTAATCACTGAAATTATAACAAAGAAATCAAGAACAAATCTTTCTGGTGAATTTCTCCTAGTAAATTAAATACTTTTTTTTTGAGAAGCAGGAGAACAGAATTTTTTGTCCCTCCTGCCTTTAGGAAGGTCTGCCTTAATGAGAGAGGTCTTTGACCATCAAAATTATTTTCTAGTTTGGTTGAAGCTAGGCAAAGAATGTAAGAATAATTTAGCTAAAGTAAGAAGCTACAAAAAGACTGGGTTTTAGGCTATGGTTAGTTTTCCTAACTAACTAAATGAAAACTTCACATGTCTCCAGGAGCTTTTTTTCTTAACCCCTTGATTATTATAAAATAGAGACTCTTTCTAGCAGATCCAGCACACAACATATGAGCAGACCTGTAGCCAAAACGAAAGGTACGTGTAGTCCAGTTGCCTGTCTTCAACAGTAATTAGTAGTAGGTGTCTAACGGAGAGGAGACATACTATGGTATATCCCTTAAACATTGCCTCAGCCTCCAGCAATTTGCGATACAGGTACTTTCTGATCCAGTGGTGATTTCTGTACATTTAGTAAGCCTCAGTACATTGCTTTGCATTGAACCATTCGACTTACCCTTTAACTTATGGAAACTTTGTCATCCAGAATGTTGTATGGCAAGGAGCTCTACAGCATAACCGTGCACCATGTGAGCAGCCACTTCTTTTTGCTTTCTTTGAATCCAGGTCATCCACTTTTTGGGTGGGTCCTGTTATGTGAAAGAGCTGCTCATTCTCCTCCTCTATGTTTTCAAAGAAAAAGTGACCATAGCTGTTGTGTGCTGTTTTGAGGTCAGTGTTGTCAGCTTTTATAAGGCAAGCTCTTAGATGTAGGCTCAACTACAGAAAGGTCTGAGCTCCCAGGCTGCAGTAGACTATATGCTGGAGATAAGTTCATTTTTTTCCTAAACACAGCCCTTTTCGGCAAACATTCTTTTCAGGCTGATCAGGGAGATGTGGACCCTGTGTAACGTTACCAACTCCGTAGCCTTCCATACCAGCAACTGAGCTTTTAATTCATATCCCGTGAGATGCTCCACTAGGATATTCTACTCTAAAACTAAAGTGCTGGTGACCAGGAAGGTTTCTGCAAACCCTGGAGTTGCGCTGAATAGAGTTTTCTTTTCCAAAATAGAAAATCTTTCTGAAGACTGACAGATTCTGACAGTGTCTATTTATAAAAAGCACTATGACATGCATGTCAAAGTGGTGATGGAATTTGTTAAAAGTTTGTGTGAGAATTGAAATGTTTTGTCATTTACTGTAACCTCCATTTTCGTGTAGTCTTTCTGATGGCAAAGGATTGTGTCTAGCCTTCTGTTCCTCTGGCTGATACCCAGCTTATTGAGAAAGCTTTAATAATAGCATTTAGCTTTTATAGCATTTTTTATCTGAAGCTTTAAAGTACTTTACAGGAGTGGGTACTATTATCGCGATTTTTATAGGCAGAGGAACAGATTGGGTTACACAGTAAATACACAGAAGAATTATGAGTAGAGCTCAGGTTTCTTGATCTTTAGGCGAGTGTGCTAATCACCAGCCAAATTTATCCTCTAGGAGAACAGTGGGAGATGGGAGGATCTAACAAAGCAGGGAGATAATTTTTGAAGTTATCTTTCCAGTGGTAGAAGTCGTCCTGTTGCGATGCAAAGATGAACTATAGGCAAATAATAACTGATCTTTTTTAGCAAAGATCAGTGCAAATGAAAGTTCAGCATGATGCATTGAATGCTTCCTGCCCTAATGAGGAGTTCTGCACCACTGTTCCTAATGATGAGCAAGACAGAGGCTTAGCGTATGTTGAAAGGTTTGGTTACCCTTTCCAGTTACAGGAGGGAGATGGGCTTCAAAGAGCATAAAGCAGAACTTGAACAAAGCAAGAACAGCATTCTCAAACTCAAATTAGTTCAGCATTTACAGCACTCAATGAAGTGGAAACTTTTTATTGTTAGATTAAGTCAGAGCAGATAACTTATATCCAACAGGTGGAAGAAGAGCAATGAACTCATCAAGTATAGCTTCCTGCATAGAATCATGAGTGATGAAAAACTACATGGTCTGCCATTTAACGTTTAGTAGCTGCACAAATGAAATTATAGTGTGTTGATAACTGTGTTTGGTCCTGACAAAAACAAAAACAAGCCCTGCTTTTAGTAGTAAAATGAGATGGTATAAATTAATTCTCGACAGCAAATGACAAATATTATGATTGGATGTATTTATTTTCCTTCTTTTCATACTGATTTTCCATAGCTTTTTGTACCTCTGGCCTACTAACTGACATTCATTTAGTGTTTAATTATCTATCTTTAGAATCACTTCTTTTCACACAAAGGTGGTCCCTTTCAAATAAGTGAATAACGTGAAACGGGGTGCACTTTCCATTACATGTATTTTCCTAAATGAGTCATCAACAGCCACTGTAACAAGGGGTAAAATTTGTGGCAGTATAGTTGGGATCCTGTCTCCACGAAGGGAACATACAAATTAAAAAGGAAATTGAAATGACACAGTTTGTTTCAAACCCAAGAGGAATGTGCTGTTCTTGGGTTAAAAACATGTTAAACCAAAAAGCAAAACATTCTATTCCATCCCCAAGAATACTGAGAATTTACTGAGATTATATTTGTATTATATTATATATGTGAACATGGGGGGGGAGTGTGTGTGTTTGTGTTTGTGTGTCAAAGTGTATAAACCAGAAGAGAATGAAAAATGTAGCAAGTTAAATGTAAGATCATAATAAACCAGCCAGGAATATTTTTCAATACAACTTGTTACAGACGTCAAAACTGACCATAAGGCTTTTTGTTTGAGCACAACGGAAATGTAAGGAAGAGGGAGAGTATGGAGAGTTCGCAGCTAACTGGGATGTTCCTGAGGAAGCACTCGGACAAGATGAAGGTCCATTCACCACACAGAATCACTGGGACTTTCCCACAGTAAAGTATTTCTTTTCTCTGGAAAAGTTGGAGGAACAGTCTCAAATAACAGTGTCAGAAGAAAACATTTCTGAGCAAGTCAATAAAATGAATAATAACAATTGCCAAAAGGAGATTATAACAATGGCTGAAACCAGATGGCATTTACACAGGATTTCTAAAGGAACTCAAATGGGAAATTACCAAAGTATTAACTGAGATATGTAACTTATTGCTTAATTTGCCAAAGGAATAGAAGGCAGTAAGTGTTCCTATATCTTTTCTGTAAGCCTCCACTTCTGGCAGTTCTCAGAGATAAGATCTTGGGCTATGCAGCTCTTTGGTTTCAACTGGTATGGATATTCTTGTGTTCTGACACAGTGCTAATTATTTAGGAACTAGTGAATGGAACCAAAAGAACAGAAATATGTGTCTTCTTTATGTATAACTTTCAAATATTGATGGCAGTAAATGAGTTGGTCTTTGTCTTGATAAAGGATGGAAATTTAGCATTTAGAAGAAAAGTTCCAGGGGCAAAATGGTTAAATTAAAATACTTGCATGCTTCAGGCCATTAAACCAAAGATTAAGATAGTCAGTTACCTTTACTTCACCTTCCGCATTGCTGCTATTGCAAATGTTTCTCTTTAAAGTCCTTCTGCAATGCTACATTCTTGAAGAACTGTGGGGTTTTTCTCACACTAAAGATAATTTTTGAACAGGGAAGTGTAGATTAATTTTGTGAATTGGTTTGATCTGAGTGTCTCGGGAGAAATTTTAAATGCTAGTTGACTACATATATTTTTGAGTTTTAAAAAATAAAACAAAACAAACAAATACTTAGCAGGAGCCAGACTTGGTGATTAAAAATTTTCAGCTTTAACAGCAGAAACAAGACAAAATTAGCCAGAAGATAATTAAATAGAATTGCAGAGCATCTGTTCTCAGGGTAGGGTTGTGAGACTAAAATTTAAATCAATACCTCTATATTGCAAGAATTCCTTTGCTTGCCTAGATACAGAGGTTGTATGCATCTGACCAGCTGTAGCTCTTTATATTGGGCCAAATGAATCCTGTCATGTAAACATGAATTTCTTTCCATTAATTGCAAGGAGTTACTTCCCCCAGGAGTTATTTTTTAGCGCAGTGATCTTTATCTCAGAAACATACTGCATAGCCTACAACATTTTCTGTAGCTGGACACATCTGCTTCCATGACTTAAGGTGAGACCAAGCCTCTAGCATTTTAACACAGTGAGCCTTGAATTGATAAAGGGTAGGTTCATATTTTATGTGAAAGTAACGAAAACCTAAAATTAAGGTAAAGACATCCAGTGGTTTTCCCTTCTGTTTTCAACTCAAATAAACAGGTTTTGAGGAGTTTATCCAAGGATAAGTTATGGATAGTATGACAGGAGTTTTGAAAATTATCATCTGACGATATGGTCCACAGTCATGACACATAGCTCATTTATGACGTGTAGTGATATGGAACACAGTGTTGTTCCATCCATCTTTTCAGGCAGTAAGTAGTCTAACGTCAAGCGATATAGAAAATGCCAAAAAATTGTTGGCTCTGTTTTAGATTGATTTGCATGCTAATATCAGAAAATGCAGAAGTCATTGCATCTGGTGCTTTAAAACCTGTTGTTCTGTTCATAAAAACTGTTATTACAAAATAATTAAAAGCTGAAATACACTGAGCTGGCAGTAAAAAAAGTCTTGTCAGCTAGAAATTACTGCATCCAGACTGCAGACTGAATCTAAGAATGAAATGAATTACAATTGTTAACCTATGTGAGATGTTTTTGCTAGTTTCACTTGTGCCCAGTTAATTTTTTGAAACTAATATATATTTTAAAGTGTGACTAATTAGAAAGTATGGCATTTTGATTATGGGAGATATTACATAGAAAGCAATGGGATGGTTGAGAAAACTCTAGAGGAACTTCAGAGTTGCTCTAAAATATACAGATTATCAGTAGAAAAAAAAAAAGGTTCTAATCAGAGACTAAGAAAATCAATCCTTGATTGAATTACAGTGTTACAAACACAATGTGCTGTTGATCAACAAGTCAGTTCTGTTTGATCCATTCTGAATGGTCTAGCTCCTTATCCCTTGGGTTTGGAAAGCTGAATTTCAGGCTTAGAGGAACCTGCAGTGAGAACTGCAGAGGACATACATTGATAAAAGTCTGGCAGAGGAAGGGGAGGAAGGGTGGCTTTCCATAACTTCTGCTCATGTATACTTTCCCAACACACCCTAATATGTTGGAATGACCAAAGATTGTGTCATACCAAATTCTGATACCAATAATTATTCTACCAGCAATTTTCTAACCAGGGTTTTTGGAACACAATAGAGGAAAATACAACAAATTTCAGCTAGTCCAGATCCCTCCCTAAATAAAAGAACAGGATTCACAGGGGGAAAAAAGCGGCACTTTTTTTGTTGTTATTTCCAGATATATTTTGATTTTTCTTACAATATGCTTCCTCCTCTTTTGGATCGCCAATGTACTTTGAAAGCTTAATACATCTGTATTATTAAAAACTGAATCTCTGCACATTTCAGCTCCCATTTCTCTATTATTTTTTTTAGTTCTCTTGTTTTATCTGAAAATTCCAGCATCATTTTTCAATATTGTGCAATTTATATTTGTATCTATTTTTTTCTATGTCTTAGAATACATTGAATCATTAGGATAAACATTAATGTAGTCTTAATTTCCTCTAAGTAAAACAGGTAGCTAAATATTACTTTGAGTACTAATTTGTGTGTTCAGGTTAATACTTCCACTTTGCAAAAAACATAAAAATATGGAGTCAAATTAGCTTTATAAACTAATCCAATGACAATGTGGAGAGCACATTTTCTATTGTATCCTGGAGTGCCATATATATTTATGAGTTGTAGAAAACAAGAGCTTTTGACTTGATTGGCAATGTGTAGTGATATACAAGCCTAATTTTCTCAAATCGCTGTTACAGGATCATCATCTTATCTCAAACTGTAAATATGCAAACTTCCAAAATAATGTTGAGAACCCAATAAGAGGTGATACTAACAGAGCAATAAAAGTAGATCCATTAGTGAGAACTGTTCATGTCAAAACACGTGAAGTATTACCCTTCATACTGTTGAATTATTTTTAGCTTTTGTCATTGTTCTTGTTGCACCAAGATGATGTAGACCTGGAGTCCTGAAATGAAGAATTTTGTGGACATTTTGGAAGCTAAATTTCTAGTCAGTCCAATTTCTCAGCCTTCTGAAACAAGCTGACTGTGGACTGAGTTGGCTTTCGGCATTCCTTAGCTTTGCTCTTTGCAGCTACACACAGGAAACAGTCCGAGATGTAAAAAGAAATTCCTGATCCCGTTCCTTTGTTGAACTTGTAGATATGATGTAGAAAGCTCATTCCGGTTGGGAGGGGAAAAAATAAAAGGATTCTTACTGCCTTTTCCCTTTTGAATATGGGGCTTCTCTAAGAGCCTATGCAGTACAAAGTCACTGTTTCATTTTCAGCTCTGCTCTGACCTCTTTCCTGTACTGGGTCTTGCAAAAGGATTACAAACCACGGTGACAAGACACCGTGCTTTTGTAATGCTCACCTTCCTCTGTAATAGCAGCTCTCTGCTACCAGGTGGAGGAAAGGATTATTCCGAAGTTGTTCCAGGCATAGGGAAGATTTAAAATAATTGGTTCTGGTGGTAGATACAAGATTGAAATTGTAAGTGTGAAATATTTTGCCATTAATCCTTGAACATAAGTAATATTGTGACAAACAGAGAGCTGTCAATATTCATTTTTTCTGTGACAGGTTAGGGCATATGATCAGGAAAACCTCTCAGATTTAAACTCACCTTCATCAGCATTATAGTCAGTCATGAAAGATTTCTGCATAAATGTTTATAAAGTTTCCATCTGATGGTCTGAATTCCGTCATTGTTATCAACACACATCAGTATGTGTCACCCTGTGCTTTACACAAAGATAATTCCAGTTGTTAATAATCTCTCCATATTTAACCAGTGTGGACAAATACAGGTAGCTAAATGGCCAAACTGACCTTTTTTTCCCCTAGTCATCTGTCCTCCTCTCCTATTGCCTTCCCTCTCTCTGCTGCTCCTGGAGGCCATTGTTTTCAAGCATATATTTTAAAATAAGGTTCTTGGAAGACAGGTACAGTAGGAGAAAACTGCACAGTGGGTGAAATCAAATGAATCCGAAAATATGTGGGTGTCTTTGGTTTGGTGTTGTGGTTTAACCCCAGCCAGTAACTAAGCGCCACGAAGCCGCTCACTCACTTCCCCCCGACCCAGTGGGATGGGGGAGAGAATTGGGAAAAAGAAGGTAAACTTGTGGGTTGAGATAAGAACAGTTTAACAGAATATAAAAGAAGAAACTAATAATGACAATGATAACAATAATAAGAATAACAGAATTGGAATACACAAAACAAGTGATGCACAATGCAATTGCTCACCACTCGCCGATCAATGCCCAGTCAATTCCTCAGCAGCGATCTGCCCTTCCAGGCCAGCTCCCCCCAGTTTATATACATCTCACATGGTATGGCATAACCCTCTGGCCAGTTGGGGTCAGCTGCCCTGGCTGTGTCCCCTCCCAACTTCTTGTGCCCCTCCAGCCTTCTCGCTGGCTGGGCATCAGAGGCTGAAAAATCCTTGACTTAGTCTAAACACTGCTTAGCAACAGCTGAAAACATCAGTGTATTATCAACATTCTTCTCATCCTAAATCTAAAACACAGCACTATACCAGCTACTAGAAAGAAAATTAACTCTATCCCAGCCAAAACCAGGACATTTGGTTACTGCTGGTCTGTGTTATTAAGCTCTTCTCTGAGCTGCTCAGCCACGGACAAAGCAGGAGATTTGGCCTCATTGCTCTTTATCATGTTTATTGAGTGTCCGACCCGATTATCACAACTCAGCCTTCGTCTGAAGCCAGCTGTGACTTATAAAGGAGTGGCTGTACGTAAAAAATGTCAGTGCTCCGGACCCATGCATTTCTCTAGGTAAGAAGTACAGTTACGATTGGGTTTTGTGACAGAGGGTATCTGTTTTATTTGTTCGTTAGTTTGCACATCTTCTTCCTCGATCCGCTGGGGTGCGTGGGGACCTCCTTTGCTTGGGAAATGGACCCAGCCTAAGGGAAAGGTCCCAGGCATACGAGGTAGCAAAGGCAGGATGAGGGTGAGAGCAAGAGCAATGGGATGGGAACCTGCAGATCAGGCTTACCCTGTGAGACTGTGAAAAGGAGCAGGGAGTAGAGAACCTGGCCTTTTGTGGCAGAAGAAACCTTTCCAGGGACTGCAAGGAGCGTGTGGTGTTACTGGTTACTCAGAGAGCCACTGAACTGTCATCAAGCATCTTCCTGCAAGGAGACAGAAAGGTGAAGGAGAGGTATCCATATGTCCTTCCTGGCATCATTCTTTTTTACCTAATTACTTTGAGATTTCTCTATTTAAAATATTAAATATCCCAGGTTCTATTCTAATACAACTTAGCTGCGTCGAATTCAAAATCCCTCTGACCTTTTGAGATGTATTTTTAGAAGACAAAAGTCTAGGCATGTTGATTTCAAAGCTCTGGCCACCAGAGATCCTGCTGCAGTATATAAGCCATAATCTAGTTAGAGTGCAAGCCCTTGGTTCATCTCTGAGCGCTTATCTTCTGGCTTGAGGAACTTCTGCAGTTTGTGCATTAATATGAAACGAATGCGTGGTTGGCTGTTAGCTGTGTGCATCCACGCTCTGACACCTGGGTGAACAAGAAGCTGCCATTCCAGAGCTGAGGGGTGGCTTTCCTGGATAGTCATAGGAGAGACTTTTGTCACAGATAATATCCACTGGTATGAATGTCAGGGCACTGAACGACAGAATGATCAATCTGTCATTCTGTCAGAATGACAATATGGATGGCAGAAAGGCTGTGAGAATGGCAGATGTCGTTGGCATCTACATTAACCGGTTATGAAGATTACAGCAAATCTGCTTGCAGCTTTTCAGGGTATCCAAAACAAAAAGGCATCCTAAAACCAGGAATACCCTTTGATCACCTTGGTATACACATCTTTGTGTCTGAATTCTTGGTGCTTGTGAGTATGTGACACAATAGTGGGAATGAGGGACATTGATTTCATTTCAAATATAATTTCCTTCTTCAAGGTCTCTCATTCCTTTTGTACTACACTTCTGTTATAATTGTTATTAGAAATGCCTTTATCGTTAGACTTCTCGGAACTTTTATGCTTGTTTAAGTTAAAAGGATAATAATGCTTGTTTGGAATGCTCTGGTCCTGACCCAACAGGACCTTATAGACGTGTTGAGAATAATTCATTTTTTGTTTGTTTTGCTGAATTAAATGTGTCAATTGAAACTTTGCAAACATTCTGGATAAAATCTCCTATGTCATAATATGAAAACACAGGACGATTCCAGGAACATTTTTATACAAAAGACCTTTAACACAGGGTCACCTCTATTAACGGAAAAACATTCAGTACTTATGGGCAAAGGGAGTACGACATATAGCAAAAATTAATATAGTAGTCATTTATCAGCAGGAGCCTGAATTGGTGTTCGATCTGCATTTAAAATATGTGTCTGTGTGTGATATATATATATATATACACACACATAACTACCTGTGTACATAGATATAATGTATAGCTATGTAAAAATGTGAATTACTTTCCAAAGCTGACATTACTTGATTGGAAGGAGCTAAACTCAGAGGCAATATTTCTGGTTTCTTAATTCTGAAAAGACAGTTACTTGCTTTGGGTTTTTTGTTTGGTTTTTTTGTGTGTTTTTGGTTTGTTTTTTTTTTTCATTTAAACTTCTCATCTTCTCAGTTTTTATAAATCTTCCCTTGATTGAGAAGGGAAATTCTTACATTAATTTCCTACATTATTTGTTTTTTTCAGTGTACCTTTCCCATTGCAGAACTTTCTGTGCTGTCTCTAACATACTTTTGACTGTGATGAAAAATATTAATTACAGATTTTTACAGTGATAGCTGAGTTAGGCCCTTTGAAGAATTCTCAAATTGAATACAGGCTGTGTGATTTAAAAGAACAAGCACAAGTCAGATGAGTCTATTTCAGCAAAATGATAATTATCATCCTTTGTTACATGGCCAATTACTATTTGTATCACTTTAATAGTTCAAACTTTTTTTTATTGCTGCATATGCAATGAGTAAGCCTCTCCGTAAGAGTATGGGAAATATATCCAGGGTTCTATTGAATGTCTGCTTTTGCCTCAATAAGGCAAGGAGTGTGCACATAAGTTTTGCATGGAAGTTTGAGGAACTGCAGATCTTGACATTAACTCCAACATCTAAGTGTGACAATGCTGATGTTAAGCAACGAAGTAGGGAATTTTAAATAGCCTAAGTGTTGCTCAAATTCTTGATGTCGAAGGTGCATTATCTGGTCAGTAATGCCATACCTGTTTTCAAAGGTTTTGCTGAAAGCATAAATTGAAACAATGACCTTTATGTACCTCTTCAGTGGTTGCTTCTTCTTTGATCATGAGCTTTACATATTTTCCTGGCAGGTAAAATGTGCCTCAAAATTTGCCCTATAAATTCATTCTTATTCTCTTGAAAGATTTCATTTGACTAGTCTTCAGGCTGTGATAGGAAAGCTATCCAAAACTGTGATATACATTAACCTCCAACAGCTGGTTATTTCCCATATTTTCTAAGAAATATATTTTTTTAATATTCCTTCAACTCTGAATAAAAGTGTTATAAAATAAATTAGAGTCAGAAATTTACTTTGAGATGAAGGAAGGCAAAGTGCAGTTAGTACAGACTGGTTCTTTTTCTAAAATGTTTTTAATTAACTGAAGATGCTGAAGGCATAAATAAATGTGCCATCCTGCAGCACTTGCATATCCATTTTTGAGATATCATATCTGATCGACTTGCTGTCCATCTATTCTAATATCCTATATCTGGTGGTGACCAGTTCCAGATACATTTGACAAAGATGCAAGAACGAGCCCAAAGAACACAATAGGATAATTTGGGCACAGGAGAAATACCTAAATAAGCACTGGTTAGTTATAAAGTGCTAACATTAAAAAATTACCTGAAATATAGGTATCAGTACAGATATTTAACTTATTTGTTCATCTTGTTAGGTTCTAGACATTAAACTTGTCAAAAAGCAGAGATGTTTTATGAGCTGCTATGGCAACTACTGAACAGTTTTCCAGTCATGGGGAATATCCCTGATTTATGCTACAGTGTAGTACAGGTTGTTTACTCTCTCTCCATCAGTCCTTTTTCCCCCCTTTGTACTATTTCCCTCCTTAAAGATTGCACCTAGTTAAGAACTTATTCTTAAGACTTAATGGGGAAGAAGTAGAAGACAACGTAAAGAATATACATATGCTGTTACATAAAATCCATGGTTAGCCCTCCCCTTAAGTACAGCATTTAGTTCTGGGTCCTCGGTCTCAAAGGAGATATATTGGAACTGCAAAGAGTTCAGAGGGGGCAACATGGTTGATGAAAATTATACAGAACTACCGAGCAGCCTGGGATTCCTGTACATGAAAAGACAAGACTTAAGGACATCTGATTATTCATGGTCTTTTTCAAAATAGGAATTAGGGGCTATCAGATTAAGCCCTTAGGATGCTCCAAAACAAAATAAGAGGTTGCTCATGTCATGAGCACTAATTTTGTGAAAATCCTTCTTAAAGGATGTTGTCTATGCCGAGAGTTTATTTGTGTTCAAGGGCAGATTTAACAAGCACTTGGAAGAGGCATCTTTTGGGAATTACTAAATGGACAAGCAATCAGACACTCAGGAAATCTCCTGAGCTGAAAATAGTAAAAATCTAGGAAAATTAATACTTACGTGTATATGTTTTCTCTGGTTTTCTTCTTCCCTAGGGTCCACTTGCAGACACTGTTAGAGACAGAATAATGAGCTGGGTAGGCCCTAGATCTGAATTAGTGTGGTCGTTCATGTATTTTTACCTACTCTTAGTTGCACCTAACAAATCAGGTATTTATCTGCTGTTTGATAACTATCTTTCTGGTTCGGAAAAGAATGTGCCTACAGGTGAGAACACAGCATTACACATGCCTGAAGAGAAACTGAACTTTTAATTTAAAAAAATACTCCTGTATTTCTGTTCTGGTGGGGGTGGAGTTAAGTCTCAAAAGTCAAATGCAATATTCCACATGCCTTACTCTTAAAACTCCAGTCAATAATGCAGGTATTGGCAGGGAAAGTATCCAATCAAAGGTTTACTGAGGAAGAAAAAAGTTGAGTAGGAAAAGGAGAGCAGAAGTATATCTTGGGCAATAAAAGGCAGACAGAATAACACAGCATGCCATTGCTAAGACAGTAGAATTGATCGAGCCGGCATCACACAAAGTCACTGCGACAGGACTTCTCCTACTATGAGACAGCTTTAAGCTGCTCGGGCAACTAGAACATTTGGAGGAAGAAAGACAGTATTACTATTAACTTTTTTGCTAACATAAGAATGATTGCACAGAAGAAGAGGAAAATGAGAAATGGGAATAAAAATGCTATGCAAAAAATTGTCCCAGTGAACCAACCACCTCCTTAAAACATGAAAAGTGAGGTCATGCTATAAGATCTACCCATTTACTTGGGATGGGGAACAAATTACAAAGAAATAGTTTTATGTATGACCCAGCTGACTTAATCTCATATGTTTAAAGGAATACTTTCATAGGCATCAGAATTTTTGAAGTTTGATTTCTTATGGCTGCACCTCTGGCACCTATGTGATGTGTGGAGCACTCAAAGGAAAACTCAAGGGTCAGTCTCTTAAAGAGACTTTCTGGTTACTAGTACTATATAATGTAAACAGTGAAAGTACATTCTTCAGCTTTGGGGATTAATTTTTGCTTCTCTCTCTTACCTTGTTTCTGAAATATGTAGTCTATACATTCTGTTACATTTGGTTAAAATTGGGCAACAGGTTTGAAAATTTACGGATGGAATTGGTATGTCAGATACACATAGAAAATGCTTTCAGTGAATAGTGAAACCAGGCTGAAATATCAGACCAAATCTGATTTCCTGAGTTATGTCCTGTGAGGAGAACAGGAGACGCAGGGCAAAACCTGAATTAAAAGGATTGGGTCATGAATTACTGAGAACTCAACACATAAAAGTCCATAGGCCTAGCCAGGCTGGATCCAAGTGTGCTGAGAGAACTGACGTCCATGCAAGGATGCTTTCTGTCATCTTTTAAAAGTCATGGAGATCAGGGAAGATTCCTGGTTTTAATGGAAAACAGATGTTGCATAGAAACATGCAAGAAAGGCCTGAAGAACTAACCAGGGAACTACAGGTTGATCAATCTCACTTTTGTCCCTGGGAAAGTCGTGGAACAAATCCTCTTGGAGTACATTTTTGGGCACATGAGAAGGAGGTGATAGGGATCAGTCAGCATGGATTTACCAAGGTGTTACAGTCTGAAGGGGTAGACAACCAGGCAGTTAAAAAATACTAGGACGATTGGGCTTAGAGGGTAGTGATTAATGTGTTTTAGCTGATGCAGAGGCCAGTAATATCTTTATCGATGACATGGAAGAGCATAAGGCATGTACTCTCATCAAGTTTACAGCTGGCAACAAATTGGGGGAGCCAGATGATATGTTTGACAGCAGGCTGGAGGAATACACAACAGAAATCTAATAAAATTCAGCAAGGACAAATACAAAGTCCTGCAGCTGGGATGGACTAAACTCTTCCATTGTACAAACTGAAAACTGTTGGGGAACAGGTCTGAGGAAAATGACATGAGGGTCCTGGCAGACAGAAAGCTGAGCGTGTTTGATTGTGTTGACAGCTCATGTATTGTAGGAATGCTGTGTATTCATGTATTGTAGGAATGTCAGACAGGTAAAGACTGCTGTGATGGGAATGTTTAGAAAACCCATAAAACAGACAAGTTTTAAATTTCAAAACTAAATTTTGCTAAGTTAATTAATTAATGACACACTTCATTCTCATTGTTAGTTGTCACGCAATATGATTACATCATCACTACATGTACAAAACTGTTAGTCTTTAAGTTATATCCTGAATTAGCTATGGAGCTGATGCCATACAATTAGCACTGAGGGCTATTGTCCTTGATGGGCTTAGTCAGGGGTGATCAGGACTGAGACAGATTTGCCTGTCTCTCAGAAAAGAGAGTGTCCTCTGCTCCTGATACTATTAATCTTGCTAGTTGTTGTTGGGATTTTCTTTTTGGCTTTTGTTGTTGGTGGTGGTTTTGTTTTTTTTCTTGCCAGTCACCCTTGTTCATTCAGCAGGAGGTCTTGCCTGTCTGGAGTCGGTCATGCTTATCTTGCTTTTGGCCTGGTAACTTTCTTTTTCTTGGGTGTCTCCTACGTACCTCTTTCTTTGCCCTTTTGGTGGTCACACTGCTCACATACTTAGGTAAAATAATACAACCGAAGTATATATTGTATTTTGCTATGATGTCGCAGTGTTAATAAATTCTGTTGTGCTGTTGTTGATGTCACAATTTTTGTATGCCTATGTTTGGATTCAAGGTAAGTTAATTATATTCTGAGTAGTGTACTTGTAATTTATAGGTGTCATAGGCCTCTGCACTGGTTATACCAATACATTACAGATATACTTCTGAATTTAGGCAATCATCTGCTTGATTATCGTGTATATATATTGCCAAAAGACTACCACAGTAATTAAAATTTTAATGAAATCAGTTTAACCTAACTCCTCTGTCTCATCTACTGCTGACAATGGGGGCATGTGAGGACTAGGACAGCAGAACCGTATGTGACACCAGCTGCTCTTCAAAAAAACGTTAATGCAGCTTTACGGTCCCCTGTGTTCTTGCCAGAGATTTCTTGCACAGAGGGCTTCCTGTGTTTATAGTAGCAGTTGTGGTGTTTGTATTGATCTGATTAGTTTTCTGAGAGTATTTCTCACAAGAAAAACTGGGAACGTGCCACTCAGACTGGGAAGCTAAAATACCTCTGCCTTTCTTCCTTTCCCCTGCTCTCTTCTCCTTTTCACATTACAGCTGTTTTTGACAATTCACAAAGAGGAAGATTAAATTTGTTTTGGTTTACACATAGCATTGTGAATCGATTTTACAAATATATGATTGAGTAATTATTGAGAGCATGAATATTCTCAAATAGAATTTTTCATGGCAATATCTTCAGCTTTTTTCATCTCCCTTACATTGTCCTTTCTTGTAGTCCAAGAAATATCTCCATAAACAACTCTTGATGTAAAAGTGTACCTTCTTCTCCTGCCTTCCCCCTTCCTCTCCACATTTGATTGCATATTTTCTTTCTCTCCTCATTCCTGTCCTCATTCAGTACATTCAGAAAATGTTGAATTAACTTTCTCCTGCAATTTTTCTGCTCCCTCCCCCATGACTTTTCTATTTCTTTCCAAATTAATTTGCCCTGCCACCTGGTCTCCTTGGAATTTAGCAATTATTCAGTATATAAAGCCTGGCTCCTAACAGATGGGGCTTCCAGAATACACACATCAACAATGTACATCCTAGGGCCAGAAGATTGTGAGTTAGCTGCAGTTTCATTATGACTTCAATTTTCTAATGGTTGTGAACATTGTCAAAGAACATTAATGCTGTTTGTGATACCATGTCTTCTAAATAGTGGAGTTTAGACCAAGCCCTGTTTCTTTGATTTAGAACATAAGTTTGTTCTCCAATTTCTTGGTGCTGATAGCACATATTTTATAGCTACAGGGATGGGAACCAAAATATAGTATTTACATACGTTTACTTTCACCTGTGCTTTGCAGAAGGCATTTTAGTGTTTGCATCCAATTAGCTAGATCAGCATTTGTCATTTTCTAAAACGTTCTATGTCTCCATAGTTCACCTCTGCACTAGTATTTCCATATTTTAAAATATAAGAGAGATTTTTGTATGTTGTTTTTCAGTTATATCAGGCTATATAAGGAATATGGTGAGAAACTTTTCCTGCAATAGAATTTTTTTTAAATGCTCAAAATTCTCATGATCTGCATCTGCATGGATCAGAAACTTTTGGAGCAGCTATATAATTTGGGGAGAAGAAAGAAGGTGGACTAAGGACAAGGCGGGAATAATATTCAGAGAGCGGGAGGGGATTCAAAATATCCAGGATTTTTCAAGTGTTCTTGTTTGAGCTGTTCCATTTTGTATAAATAGTTGAGGCCCCGAGACAGAGACTTGTTCTCTCTTGTCCTAGGTGTGGGCAGTAACCACAAGTTTCGATTCAGTATTTGTTGCCTTCTTGATTTCTCCTGTTTAAATGGTTCTATTTTGTATCAATAACAAATAACCCTGGGGAAGCAGACGCTAACTCTGCATCCAGAAGCAGTTTTACAGAATGTAGGTATGTGAGGTAGAGCAGGAGTGATTTGAAACTGGGCTTTCTACGTATCACAGGGCATTATGATAAGTACTGTGAAGGCCAAACTGTTCCAAAATTTGTCCAGAAAAGTCTCTATGCTAGGGGATCTCCACTCTAGGAATCCTATCTCTTGCTAACAGTCCATATCTCAAAGAAGTTACCATAGTTATAAAAGCCAAAGCACTAACTACACCAACAGTTATGCAGCCAGCTCTTAACTTGCAGAACACCTCAGCTCCTACTCAAATCCTTCCCAGACAACTGTATAATTGAGGAGAACAGCACCTGGACTCTGATCTTTTCCACCTTTGGCCACAGGAATCTGCAGTCCCTCGTTGATTTGCTCTGTCTCCCTTTGTAGTGCCATTGGTGACCACATAGATGAACGGTGAGAGAGAACAATTTGAGGTGTAAGAGAGCGTTGTGAGTCTCTCTGCAATATTCTTGACCTGGGCTGCCAGCAAGTGGTAAGACTCCCATGACAGCAACTCTGATCAGCACCTCCCCACCCTGCAGAAGGGAACCTCCATCACTTGGCCTGTTTTCTTGGTGTTAATGAGTGATCCAAGCTCTGCTGGCTTTGAATTGTCCCCAGGGAATCTGTTTGCCTTTCTTGGCTACTAGGGCACTGTAGTGATGCTGTAAATTCAGATCCGAAGACCCTTCTTCCTGATGCAAGAAGTCACAAGCTTTCAGCACCTTGGGAGTCTCCGTCCACTAGACCGTCTCTGCCCCTCCGTCCTTGCACCACGTAGCTCTGCCACGTCACTGCGGAGACCCTGCTGTCACCTCCTCATCCTTCCCGATGCTATTCAGTCTGCTCATCTCCTCGCACAGCTCCTGTACCTGGTCACTTAGTGCCTCAACCACAGCACATCTCCTGCAGGTGAGGCCACCAGCAGCTCCAGCCCCGGGGAGCAGCACCCAGCACTCCCCGTGGTCCCCATCCTGCGTGGTCAGCCTCCCTCCTCTGCAGTACACCACATAAGGACTTCGACTGCCTGGGGATGTTTCTTCCAGCCCGTCACGGACAGTCATACTGTCCCACGCTGCACGGAGCACAGTTTCTGGGCTTCTTTCACGTCCCCAGCTGAGCTAACTGCCCCGCTAACTACCAACGTACCTCTGTTGTATGCCTGCTTGCCGGCTAGATAGGTGTTCTCTGCTGCAGATGAACAGCAGATTATTCTCTAATTGGCAGATGGTTGCTGAACATTTTCCAGCCAGCTTTGGTGATAAATGCTTTGTCGCTGCTGTATGTGGTGAATTGGCTTTTTGCATCATGCATGTGTTGTGAAAGCTTGGTTATATTCCCACGATACCTTTTTAACAATCGCTGTAAAAGGGAGAACTGTCTGCCAAGACTTTGTGCTAATTGCCCTACATAACCAAGAAGAGATAAAAATGAACTAATGTTCTTTTTGTGATCAGAAGCTATCCTAAAGGATCAATTTTTAAAAGCATTATCAAGCATTTAACTAGGCAAGAGGCTTGAACACAACAGAGAGATTCACTCTGGGAAATGACTTCTTTCAGTGGATGAATGTTATCAATTTTCTGGGCTTAGAACCCTAGCATTATTTGGATGTGATCCACGAGGAAGATGGGCTGCTGAAAGCTCACCTCTGTTAGAAAGGTATTGTAATCTAACTACCGATTTAAACCCTATTGTAATTCCATCTTTTTCAAATTGTACATTTTTCTTTGTGGTGGAGAATGAATTGTTAATGAAAGCCAAGGCAGTGGGAAAAGTCTAGTTTAAATGATCAAGTGTGTGCACTTATGGTATCACACCATTTTTAAATTTTATATTAACATGAATGGTATGTGAGTTTACAGTATTACAATGGAGCAACTTCAGCTGTCATTTTTGCATAGTCAGCGTGGTGGATATGTAACTAGAAGCAAAGGTTGATAATACAGTCAGTTCTTCTGCCTGAATAGGAAAGTCTGTATACTTTCAGTAGCAGCTTTGGAGAAAAAAAGACAATAGAAAAATTTTAAGACGATAGATGTGCCAAACCAGAACTTTTGTTTCAGTTCGGACGTCCCAAAGACGTTGATCAGGTCACAGTTGTAAGCCTGTGACTGCAAAAAACTCTATTCAGTTTCTGCTATCTGAAGTGATACATTGCAAACCTGTAAGAATGTGAATGCTGCTGGGGATGCATTCACATTAATAATTTCCCTGTGATTTATATGAGGCTAAAATGTCACTGTCAAAATGTCTTTGATTAAGGCTATTCTTTTATATTTTTGTATTATGTTATTCTAAAGCCTTTCCTTGAACACCTTACAATCACCACCCTTCCAATCCAGGTATAAATACATGTGATGAAGGTTAAGTTTTGTATGGGTACTGAAAGTAGGAATGGAACATAAATATAAACAAATCTGTAAAAATATATATAGTTTAAATAATTTTTATAAGCATATTGCAGATTCTTGGTTTTAATAACACAGATGAAAATCTTTCAGAAGACTTTGAAAAATGTAAAAGATGAGCTGATAGAATATTTTAAAGTAGTTTAATTATTCCACTCAGGATGGTGTCATTGCTAAATTTTACTTATACCCCAAAGCAACCAGACCGTGTAACTGAAATCTGGAAAGGATTATTAAGTATGAAGATACCATCTCTTGCTTAAGATATCAATAAATTTCAAATTACTGAAGGCTGGGAGAGTGTTAGGCAATTAATATGTATTGCTTGACCTGTTCTTACGCAATTGCTAAACATCTGCTACAGGGCTTTGTCAGTGACAGGACAGCAGCCTAGATGAACCTTTGGTTTAGTTTAGTATTAAATATGTTCTTGGGAATTTCTAAGTTATATTACCGAATTTGGATAAACAATTGGATTTCCTACGGCTCGTAACAATTTCACATCAGCTTGGCTATTTTGGAAGGGAACAATAAAGAAGAAACAAGGCGAGGATTTCAGGTGTAACCTTGTCAGATAACGAATACGCTCATTTCTTTGCTGTTGCCAGTAAGTGTGCAAAGAACTTGGAGTTTGAAAGGATCAAGCCCTGACACTGTAACATCGCACTCCACCATGCAAACAGTGCCCTTTGTATTTGCACTGCCTTTAAAGTAAAACTCACCCTGGTTTATTTGTTCACAAATCACTCATCCATGCTATGCTCCAAAATAAAACTGGTATCTGGATTATAGCTCCTGATTGATACAGCAGCTGTATGAATTTATAAACCTTTGACTCATAGTAAATGGAACAATAAACAAATTCCATTTACATTCTGAATTTTGAAGTTAAATAACTGGTATAAGACACCGGTAATTAGGAAACTTACCTGGGAAAGAAACTCCCCTGTAACAAAACCCACTTGCTTTTTAAAAAGGTCTGTTCATATTTTTTATGGAATTGAAGATTACCTTCTCTTTGGGAGTTCTGTTTGAACACTGAAAATCTAAGTCTAGTCCAAGTTTTATTCAGCAAGAATATTGGGAAGGAATGAACTTTCATGAAGGTAGCCTTTATACATAGTAAAAAGAAAGAGTAATTTTTGTTTGTTTTTAAAGACTTTTAAAGATACACTTCACTTCCTTGTGTGACAGTTATTTGCATTGTGTTGGAGGCATCCACTGAAAAAAATAAGGTGAAAGCAACCCACAATTGCCCACTATCCTTTGGGGTTTTATTATCATGTATATTGTAATAACTTGTCTTTAGTCGGCATCATTGATTTTCAAATAGGAAAGACTAACTGAGATGATTGTTCCAAGACAGCATACATAGTGCTCTGCAGAACAGGAACTTTATATTGCCTAATGAAAATATGGAAAAGCACAGTTTTGCCTTTTAGAAAGAAATAAGTCACTGAAGGATGTTATACAGATGCTAAGGATTAAATACACTGTGTTTGCCACTAGGCCCATCAAATTCCAGGTAATCAAATCAGAGCAGAATTGATCCTAAAGGCTGGTAGAATCCAAAATCTCTGCTGGTAGAAAATACTATGATTTCTTTCAATAGAACATTTTCAGCGTCAGTCCTCAGGATAATTAGGTAGATATGAATTAATAAAGGTAAGATTTCAACCAAATCCTGAACTTTGTACCCATTTTTAGGGGAAGCAAATTAAACTAATAAAACAATTTTGTGCCTTTTTGCCTCCCCTTTTTTTTTTACTGGAAACTGTTTCCCTTAGAGAGAAAGAAAAGATTAATTTGGGTATTGCTTTATGCAGTCCTACTTACTTTCAAAACTACGCAGTCTCCTCATTTGTCACCATCAAAGTTTGACATCTTTGTTTGATATCCCGGACCTCCTATTTTAACTGTCAGCACTCAGCCTAGAAAGTTCCTCCATGTTTAAGAACTGTGATAAGAATTTTTCTATAATGTCTCTAACCATGTCCTCATCAAAAGAGTGTTAACTAAAACTTTATCTTTCCAGGGCAGCTGACAGACTGTTGTTTGTATTTTGGGGAATGATTCCCATGGTTTCAGTTATTTCTTCCCAAAAGCAGAACAATCACACTTCCGCAGGGTGAAACCAGCTGGTACGCCCAGCTTCGGTGGAGCATTACCATTCTTCAGTGTAAAAGGAAAAGTACAAAACATTTTAAAGTGGTAATACACATTATTAAACAGTTAAAAACCTTACCCTATTGAGAAGCAAAAATAGCTCAGAAAATGACAGCTGGAGTTTAATTTATTCAAGAAAATGACTAGCCACATATTAAAAGTTTTGATATAAAGTAGTTTTAACCAAAGGAAGAATGGGAAGACTGTTATTGTGACTCTGCAAACTGTAATTAGAAGTTGCATTAGTAAGACAGGTTTCCAGGTAAATTGTGCAGTTCTTCTGAAAGTATGAAGAGAAAATCTACACAAGCCCTATCCACCTTGCTGCTTTTTTTTTTTTTTTTTGAGAGAGAGAGAAATACGTGATCCTCTGTACTGTTCACTTGTCTATCCTGACTACAAAAACTAGCCACCATATTCCATATGCCTATGACTAATGGAAATACCTGTGCTGATCCATTAGACCATCAGTTTCCTTCTGTAGAATTAGATTAGGAATTCCATTTGAAAAGAGCCACCTTCAATGCAACCCACTCTGTTGTCTCTCTCTTGCGCTAAATGCCTTATCGGTTTCATGGCTACGTGTCTTGAAAAAGGGCTTAGAAATTGAGGTGGAAGATCTTGCCATACCTTTGTTTTATGACCTTTAAGTGATTGAATGATTCAGGCTTAACTTTCCAAAAAGACTTGCTAAGATAAAGACCCATTTAGGTCCAGAGGAAGCTAAAAAAAAAAAAGCCCAGGTTCTCCAAAATAACATGGCGTCTGTGGGATCACATTTATTAATAGAAGCAATTTTGTTAATGCTAGACAGCAAGCTTTCTCTTGGATAAAATTTGCAGAACCTATACTTGTGCTTTGACTCTGAGTCCAAATTAAGGACTGTTAGATTTGGGTTTTTTTGTTTTTAATCTGTTTTCTCTTATGTTCCAAAATAATATATTTGTTTCCTTCATCCCTCTATGATTTTGGTACTAATAAACATCACTTGTAGGTTACTTTTCAGGTTATTTAAGCAGTAAGCACATCCCCAGGGCTCTGCTGAGCTAATCAGGCTATCAAATTGCCAGTACAAATTTTGCTACACACTGCAATTACTTGAGTGTTCAATCACAGGTAGTGTTTACTGTGATGTGATCACACTCTGTGAATATGCTACTTCCCTCTTGACTGTCACCTGCTATTTTATTATTGAAAATAGCAAAGAAGAGTCAGACAGAAACTTTTATAAACTGATTATCTAAACTTGTCAGACTATCTGACATCAACACAAGCTTTACTCCCCCCACCAACGATAAGGCCAAAGCGCTACATTCAGACAGGTACTTGGATGTTGCAAAGCAGAGCATTTCCACAGCTCAGTATCGGGTACACGAACACGAGTGGAGTCTGAAATGCAGTGTCACGAGCCTAGGATGCTCGCCAGAGCATAGAGAGGCATGCTGGAGTGGGCTTCCAAGTAACGGCGTGTTGACTTACAGAATTAGTTGATAGGCCACACCAGGCACAATAGTATCTGTAGCTCACTCTCCGAACCCTCTACTGAAGCTATTTCACTGTATCTGAAAATTCATGCGTATCCTGGGTAAAAAGAAAAAGTAAATATGAGCATAACACTCATACAATAAGCACCTGGATAGTTAGGATGTCTTGGGTTCAGCTCTCCTCTGAGACAGTCACATACATGCTTTAACACTTCTGTGGGGAGCTAAGAAATGTGTCTGAATTTCCTTAGCCTAAGAATCTTTCAGACAGGTTTCCTGTACTGAAGCACAGGTGGAGTCTGTGCTTACTGGGGTGTGAAATGGAGACTCCACTTGGATGTCAGACTGGAAGCTTGTGAGTTCTGGCAACAGCAGGAAAGCTCCTTCTCCCCCACCTGCAGACCTGCAACTACAGAACAGATTCAGTGCCCCAGTGGAAGAAGCGGGGCTGGGAAATATGTCCGATGAAAAATCATAGCTGGCTGAACCCGAACGGTGCAGCAGCAACGAGGTGAAGTGGTGAGTAATAGCAGTGGGATATTCTCTGCCATGGGGGATGGAGGCTCCCTTCTGCTCCTCTGAGGATCAAGGACTGCTGGGAAGAGATGGGATCCACCTGACCAAGTGAGAGTAACCCCTCTTTGCCAACAGGCTGGCCACCCTGGTGAAGAGAGCTTTAAAATAGGAGCAATGAGGGAGGAACAACAAAAAGTGAGGAAATGGTGGACTGGGTTGGTAAGAAAAGGTTACATAAATAGAGGTCTTGCCTGACTATATTCAGATGTCTGGAGTCTGAAGTTTCTTCAAGTGAACTTGTGCATCTTTCAGATGATGCCAAACCCTTTCTAGAGGAAACGTTTCTGAAATTGGGTTTTGTAGCTGAGAATACCTTTTCATTCATTAGCTGGGACTTCAGCTCTGGAAATAGTCCACTGGTGGAAGATGACATCTATTACACAAGAAACCACTTTGGCTTTTAAAGGGACAATTCAAACTGAATTTATTTGATATTTAAAGTGCAAATAAATCGCACAGTGCCCTAGCTGTGGTTAATTTTGCGTGGAGGAATTGTAACTATTTGCTTAAGATGGTTCAGTCAGTGACAAAAATCACTGTATTCTCGGTTCCCATTGTAATTTTAAAGTACTTTGGAGGTTTTCAATAATTGTGGGACTGGCAGAACCCTTGGAGTACCACTGAAATACCCTACTAATGAGCAGGTATCAGTATTATTCCTGAGCTGAAACTTCTTGAATTGACTCGGGAGAATCCTAGTAAGGCAACTGTGGTTCATTGGAATGACAGTCATGGATCGCTATGCTGAGGTCCATTTGGAGGTGTGGCTGCATACAAATGATGATTATATATTTGTCTGTCACCTGAGGCTTAAAAGGCATTGGCTGTCTTGATGATAAGTACAGACCATGAGCAGAAGCCATAGTTAGGAGAAGGAAAATTGCTGCACCTGTCTGTGCTTCATGCTGCCTTCCCCACAAACCAGTTCAGTCCTCTCATGTTGACTCTGAAGCTAATTAGCATTCCAAGCCATTTGTAAAGCAAGGACATGTCTGCATCCTACTCTGAGAGAAAGAAAATCTTTGTGTCACCATGAAGAGTCCTAGACTTTGAATATGCACCTGAGGGGCGACAGGTACTGCATACAGATGGGCTGCAACCAGGTCCAGCAGCTTTCTGCCTGGCTTTCAGGGTCACGAGCAGACTTGAGCTTAAAGCTACCTGTGATTCCAACTTTCATTATTTTGAATGCCATCTCAGAAATGGGATCTGACTGTAACATATTATATTTACTGTGATAATTGTTGTTATCCTCAAGCCTGTTAGTATTGACACCGAGCCTAGAAACTTATCACAACCAATGAAGCCATTCAGCACTCAAGCTAGGCATTTTCTGAAGAGAACCCTGCCTGAAATATTTATGCCTCTCTAGTTTGGATTTTACCTGACTACTGCTCATCTTCAGCATGGGAGGTCATCTAATACCTGAAGCAGTTCTCCCAGCAATTCTCCCTGGTTTCCTACAACCTCTTCTGTTAGTACATGCTCTCAGGAAGAGTGTGCACCAATTCCTCTGTGCTCTGCTAAACTAAACGCACTTGGTTTAAATCATTCCTCTAGAGACCAAATTGGTCTCTCGTGTATAACAGCTCATCTTCCATCAGCTGATTTTCAGAGTTAAGTACTTATTTCTGTGCTTAGCAAGATTGCCATTGAAGAAACAGAATTTAACAAATATTAACTTCTTCCTTTATCTGCTACAAAATATTAATATTACCCTATGTATCCTTACATCTTTCACAAAGCCATTTTTGCCTATCCCAAGGCAATGACACTCTCAGTGGAAACACTGCTGCTGGAGGGTATTTCAACAATTGGTATTTGAGCAGGAGGTTCCACGCCCAAAAAGGAGAGAGCAGTTGACAAGATTTAGGCAATGTGAGGGCACCCCTCAGGATCCAACACTTTTTGTCATCTATCACTGCTGAAGTCTGCTCTACATCGTTAGCAGAGAGAAGAGCAATTACTGATAGATTCAGGAAAGAAGCCATCTGACTCCAAATATGACTTTAAAGATGATCTAGCAACTGATGCTTGGAAGGAAGAGAATTCTGTTTTGTGGTCTCAGGAATGGTCACGTCACTGCTTTTCTTGTAGTGTAATAAACTGCAAAAGGCCACTTTTTCGCAGTTGACCAATTCATGACTCATCCTTCATGTTGCCTTAATATGGCTCCCCATGCTGTTGATGTCAAATGATATATTTATTCATTCCTCTGAGGTTTTTATCTATGCAAAAATTAAGCGAATGCAATAAGAATCAGCAAACTTGAAGAGACACTTTGAGGCATGTTTGATTGTGAAATGAATATGAAAAATGAGCTCTTCATTACTGTGCCATTCTTACAGCATCACTGACTTACACATTGCTGACCTAAACACCCAATCTCTGAAAAGTAACGAAACGGCATGTGTTAACAAATTATTACTACCACTGTAAATGGTAAAATTATGACCTGATTGTGAACAGATAGAGCACATTCCTTCAGAGTGTATTAGTAATAGGCTTTAAAACCAGACAAAAAGCACATGTTCAGCTGTGGAAAAAAGCAGGAAAATAATGAGAAAATAATCTTCTAACATAACTTAATAAAGGAACTTACATAGTAATTACCTTTAGCTGAAAGAAAAGCGACAAGTAATTTGACATGAAAATATCAGCTTCCAAGTGTTACTGAAGAACCAATTCCCGACTTCTGACATCCACCTGAAGTCAGTTGGAGTTGTACGTGCAAATACTTCTATTTTCATTGCTGAGTCAAAACCAGAGATTCCTACTCGCTTCATAGGCTCTCTGTACTAAGACCACTATGGGTCATGCTTACAGGCAAAATAAAGGAAACAAATAGAATTTGCTCTAAAGTGTCAGGGTCCTGAGGTTATTCAGAGGTTTTTCTGGTTATGTCCGGTCTTTCCCAGGGCCTCCCCCCACTCCTGCTCATGCCCCAGGACCCCGTTTCAGCCCAGTCAGAGACCATCAGTTCCTTGCCTGGGGCGGGCAGGGCAGAGCCTCTGGCTGTGGGACAGAAAAAGACTTAACTGCAAGGTTCAAGCAAACAACTTGCACTTCACTTACAGACTTAACATGCCACTATTGCAGGTTTTACAGATACAATGGAGGAATGCACTACTGCAATTTTAAAAGCAAGAGTAGTACACTATTACAACCACAAGCGATTCACAGACAACCAGAAGCACACATGCATTTACGGGTTAAAGCATAAACAATATTCACTTACCACTCCAGGGAAGGGCTCTCAATCCCAGGGAAGCTACCTCGACCAGTGTCCCGATCAAGGCGGGGAAGGGTCTCCCTCACAAGCCAACTGTATAGTTGGAGAAGTGACTCCCCAATTTCCAACCTGAATCTTAGGGGTTTTATCCCCTGACTTGTGGAATGGTGTGTATGACTATGTCTGAGTGGATTATGATATATGCCTGAGTGGATTATGTACATCTGAGTGGAGTTTCCCCTTATCTTTCTTTTGCTGGTCTGTGATTGTTTGAATACGCAAGGTTGTCATTTGAAACTGAAGCTGAAACCTGTTGGAGCGGCGGAGGAATGCACATAAGTCGACCCAATATGAGTGATAGAAGTGATTCAACTTTATTTGCACGGATAGCTCATATTTATAGAGTTTGCGATAATTATGCCTACTAGTCCTAATATGATTGGTACATTGCTAATGTTTATTCATTACTAAAACACACCCACTTGTAGTTTGCAGCTATGCGTGTTCAGTAACTTTCTCATGGGAACTTCTTCAAAAGTTACTTATGAAGTTATGCCAAGGTCACACCGTCCCTGTCTTTCTCCTGATAACAGCGAGACCAGCTGTTGTTTTTCTCCCGATATCAGTAAAGCCAGCTATTTTCAGCCAAGGCCTAGTCTTGTTGCTCAAACTGACATTCTTTCACACAGAACTCTGCTCGCACAACTTTTCTGTAGACCCATGTCCTTTTTCATCAAGCCAATTCCCAACAGAAACCCACCAGGTTTTGGGTTGTTTTTTTACTTTGCTTCCTCAGGCAACTGAATAGTGGTGGGATTGAGACTCAGGGCATACTATTTCTTAAGGGATTTCAAGGCTCAGTTCAGGTTTTGGTTCTTTGAATGGTGCAGCCACCGCCCTGTTTAGTTTAGGGTTTATCAGACAACCCAGGGCTAAGCTGTCTGCACAGCTCCCCGTGAGTCATCTCTGCAGAGAGACAGGGCTTCAAGGCAACCCAAGGCTGGGTCACTTTTGTAACCCCCCGTGAGTCGCCTGTGTGCGCTAGACACAGCGAAACTCGTTTGTGAACTATGAGCCGGACAATCCATACACCTGGCCAGCAAGATCCTGCCTTGCCCACCCTATGTGCAGCCCAGAGTTCATGCTTCAGCTCACCAGACAAGGAGAAATGCAAAAAATCAGTATCATAGAAACATAGAATAGTTTAGGTTGGAAGGGACTTTTAAAGTCCAAGCCCCCTGCAATAAGCAGGGACATCTTCAACTAGTTCATGTCGATTAGAGCCGTCCAGTCTGATTTTGAATGTTTCCAGGGATGGGGCATCTACAGCCTCTCTGGGCAATCTGTTCCCCTGTTTTGCTACCCTCATTGTAAAAAAATTTTTCTTTATATCTAGTCTGAATCTACCCTCTTTTACTGTAAAGTGATTACCCTTTGTCCTATCACTACAGGCCCTATTAAAAAGTCTGTCCCCATCTTTCTTATAAGCCCCCTTTAAGTACCGAAAGGCCACAAGAAGGTGTCCCTGGAGCCTTCTCTCCTCCAGGCTGAACAACCCCAACTCTCTCAGCCTTTCTTCATAGGAGAGGTGCTCCAGCCCTCTGACCATTTTTGTGGACTCCTCTGGACCCGCTCCAACAGGTCCCTGTCTCCCCTGTGCTGAGGACCCCCGAGCTGGATGCAGTACTGCAGGTGGGGGGTCTCACCAGAGCAGAGCAGAGGGGCAGAATCCCCTGCCTCGACCTGCTGGTCACGCTGCTCTTGATGCAGCTTTCTGGGCTGCGAGTGCACATTGCCGGGTCATGTTGAGCTTTTCATTCACCAGCACCCCCAAGTCCTTCTTGGCAGGGCTGCTCTCAATCCCTTCATCCCCCAGCCTGTATTGATACTGGGGGTTGTTGAATGTCATAAGGTTCACATGGGCCCACTTCTCGAGCTTGTCCAGGTCCCTCTGGATGGCATCCTCTCCCTCAGGCTTGTCAACCACACCACTCAACCTGGTGTCATCTGCAAACTTGCTGAGAGTGCACTTGATCCTACTGTCTATGTCATTGATGACAGTCCCCGTCCCCATATGGACCCCCGAGGGACACCACTCATCACCAGTCTCCATCTCGACATTGAGCCATTGACCACTACCCTTTGGATGTGAGCATCCAACCAATTACTCATTCACCAAACAGTCCACCCATCAGATCCATAGCTCTCCAATGTAGAGAGAAGGATGTTGTGGGGGACTGTGTCAAAGACCTTACAGAAGTCCAGACAGATGACATCCGTGGCTCTTCCCTTGTCCTCTGATGCAGTCACTCCATCACAGAAGGCCACTAGGTTTTTCAGGCAAGACTTGCGCCTGGTGAAGCCATACTGGTTGTCTCGAATCACCTCCCTGTCTTCCATGCTTAGCATAGCCTCTAGGAGGATCTGTTCCATGATCTTCCTAGGCACAGAGGAGAACCTGTTACAAAATGTAACCTGGTTTTGGTATAGGCAATGTATTACATGAGTAAAGTGATCACTTACCTAAGATTTCACTTGCTGACTATATAATACAAGTCAGGGAGGTGCAAATCACTAAGTTTAAGCAATTATGCCCTCCACAGCTCTTCAGAGAGATGTAAAAGCCAGGTAAATTGAGTTTCCAAGTTTAAGATATTTTTCCCTTTTAATTATGCATATTTTATCATGGTGAGACCAGAATTTCAAGGAATTCTGAGTAACTGTAGATGATCTTCCCAGCGTCTAAATCAGTTACGTGCAGAAAGAGAAATGAGAATGTCCTCTGTAAGCAGCGCTGATTTATTCAGAATTCAAATTAAATTGGTTATGAAAGTCAGAAATACATTAATGAAGATTAACAATAGAACCCTAAGGAACCTGAATAACTGAACTGGAAATATGAGAATGATTGATGCAGCAATGGTAACAAAAGCCCTTCTGAGAAAAGAAAACTCCCGGTGTTATTATGGAGAATGAGAAGGGCAGTGAACCACATATCGAATCCCAGAGCCTCCATGTCACTTGTTAGGAAGCAGTTGGAGGCAGCTAATTCTACACAAAGGCAAGTCCCTTGGCTGGGATTCTGTAATAGTGACTTGGATGCAATTGTTTTTTGGAAAGCTTTCAAAAAATGGATTTTCATAATTTCAGAATTTTATTTTTCCATAATAACATGAGTACAAGCAAGCAAAAGCAAAGACCTAACTAAACAAAACATACAGTCGATAAGAAAACAACCCACACTTTTCTATTACAGGTAAGTAAATTTTCTGTACTGCTGCATTATGGAAAGCAGTCTTAGCAGAATCCAAAAAGCTAGATTTGATTCTAGTCCCTTTTGAAATGAGGAGCTAACTACATGTATAATGTTTGTGCCTAACAGGAGAGATTAATGTTCAGAACCCAAGAATATAAACCAAAAATGAAGTCCTTTCTCAGATACTCAAGTTTGGCTATGATACCATTGCTCTTGGGAAGTATTTTGTCCCTCTGCGTTGGTTTCCCTTTTGTGCAAAATGGTCATAATCTCTTTTGTTTCCAAAGATATTTATAAAAAGCTGGCTTAGTTCTTACACTGAAGCCTTCCTTTTCTGCCATGAAAAATTAGACAATTTATATCTCCAGAGTACCACACACTTGGTAAGTTGTCTACAATTCCTATTGACATATTCCTATCAAACTATTAAACTAACCTGGATTTGCACATCACCGAAGGATCTATAAGACAAACCCTGCAGAAACATTTTCACAATTATTATATTTTCAAAAATCTTTCTATGTTTTAGTAGGAAAAATGTAGCTCTCCTACTTAAAATGAAGGTTATACTACAACACAGAAAATGAGTGATAGAAATATCCCCATTTGGAAAAGTGAAAAATCCTACCCAAACCAAAGCCCAGCCCCCACACCAAGCTGAAGCTGAGCTATATTTTGCTTAGAGAAATAAAGTACAGGCTTTAAAATTACCTGACAACATTTTATAATTTTTCTGGCACCAGGAAAAATCAAAGAGATGTAATATTTTGAAATAAACATAGCAGAGTATGCGCAGAAGATATTTCTTATTAAATAGCCACATTTCTCTTCAAAGGAATTCTATGCATGAAAATAAATTTAGCACTGCATTAGCAACATTATGTACAGAAATGTCGCTTTTCTTTCTGATTGTTTTGAACCACTGTCACAGAAGCCCTGGCAGTAGGAGGCAGCCTGAAGTGGAACATGTTTCTTCTGACGTTAAAGGCCACCAAGGTTTATTCCTTCTCCAGAAGTTACATATTTGATTCTATTTTGATAAGAAGTTCCTATATTCAGAAAGTACTTATGTTTTCTGTTTAACATGTATTTTAAATACTTTGAATAACTTTGGGAGTGATGTGGGAGGAACAGCAGAGATTTGCTGAGGGCTTAAGGCATTTATAATTACTCTGATGGATACTGGAGTCTTCAGACACGCACAATAGAGGATCACAGACAGAAGTGGAAGTGAAATATTAGCTCCAAATAATGTTAAATCTGTTAAACTTGCTGTATTTTATGAAAACTGTATGCTGTATATGCCCTCTTCATTTTACATTTCACATCTGAGCCCGATTTCAAGCACGTTGGTACCGGACAATATTTCAGGTTGAAAACTAGTTTGAAGCAGCATCAATATTTTCCCTTCATTCTGAATTTCATTTCCATCAGAATCCAAAGCACAAATCAAGCCATAGTGTAATCCTGAGCAGAACTGAACTGCTGTAGCAATGATAAAAGAGAATGAAATGGAACCAGCAGTTTCAGTCAAGAGAGGCTGGATCTTCACAGGAGTCAACCAAACAAATGAACAAAAATAGAGACCAAGAAGACTTATAGGTGGACTGCTTCAAGGCCAGTAGGCTGTACGAAGTTAACCATGATGCTGGCTGCTTCCTGGTATCTTAATACAGACATTGAGAAATAACAAATCAGGTTTTCTGAAACTAAGTATTTCAAAATGAGTCGCCGAGGAGAGCAGCTCCGGCAGGATCCGCAGCAGAGCGCTCCAGCGTGGTGCACTGGGGGGGGTCCCAAACCGGGGGAACCTCAGGGGGAGCTGAGAGAGCCGCCGGAGCCCACAGATCACGCCACAGTGAGAGGAGTTGAGGAGTATCAGGGTATGAGAGAGAGAGAGAAAGAGACTACTGGAATCACACCCTACTTTCCCCGAGACAGGCCCGTCAGGCAGACAGGACACGTGATACGGAGGATTCCCTGTCCTCTCTCCACCTGGCTGAACGCCGTGACTCAAGGGATGGGGGCAACGGCCACGAGTTCCCGCCCGGTGCAGCAGGCGCGTCTCCTCCGTCACCACCCCACCGTTCCAGGTGCCCTCGCGTAGTAGGTACGAGGCTCCGCAAGTGGAACCGAACAACGCCGAGGACGATGGTTCATCGAGCCTGGAGGTGTCACCGAGGTGAAGTCGGCCTACGCTCTGCGTCAAAACCGCTTCCGTAAAGAAAAACAGACGGGACATTGTCATAGGAGACTTCCTTCTGAAGGCAACAGAAGGCCCAATATGCAGACCAGAGCCACTTCTTAGGGACGTCTGCTGTGTCCCTGGGGTCTGGGTTAAAGAAGTGAAGAGAAAACTTCCTACCCTGGTACGTCCCTCAGATCATTATCCATTACTGATTTTTCAGGTAGGCAGCGATGAAGTTAAACAAGTCCAAGGGCAATCAAGAGAGACTTCAGGGCCTTGGGATGACTGGTTAAGGGATTGGGAGCACAAGTAATGTTCTCCTCTAGCCTTCCAGTTGCAGGGAATGATGAAGGAAGAAACGGGAAGAGCCAGCAGATCAATACCTGGCTCCAAGCCTGGTGTCACCAGCAGAATTTTGGTGTTTTTGATCATGGGTCAGTCTACAAAACACCAGGCCTGCTGGTGACAGACAGGGCACACTTGTCTTGAAGGGGGAAAAGGAACTTTGCACAGGAGTTAGCAGGGCTCATTGAAGCAGCTTCAGACTAGATTTGAAGGAGAAGAGGGGTAAAACCAGGGTCACTAGCAAGGTCCTTCACTCTGCCATCTCAGTGGAGGTAGGGGATGGACAGCCATGTGGCAGCAAAGACACAAAGAAACCATGGAAGCGCCTGAGAATGGTCACATAGGAATTAGGTCTTCCCTCCCCTAAAAGGTGGCAGCATCAACAGCCCAAATGAAGTGCATCTACACCAATGCACGCAGCAGGGGCAACAAACAGGAGGAGCTGGAAGCCATTGTGCAGCGGGAAAACTATGACATAGTTGCCATCATGGAAACATGGTGGGATGACTCGCAAAACTGGAGTGATGCAATGGATGGCTATAAACTCTTCAGAAGGGATAGGCAAGGAAGGAGAGGTGGTAGGGTAGTATGTTAGGGAGTGTTTTGATTGTCTAGAGTTTAATGATGGTGGTGATACAGTTGAGTGTTTATGCGTAAGAATCAGGGGGAAGGCCAACAAGGCAGATATCATGATGGGAGTCTGTTATAGATCACCCAACCAGGATGAAGAGGCAGATGAAGTATTGGCAGAAGTCTCACAATCACTAGCTCTTGTTCTCGTGGGGGACTTCAACTTACCAGATGTCTGCTGGAAATACAATACAGCAGAGAGTAAACAGTCTAGGAGGTTCCTGGAGTATGTGAAAGATAACTTCCTGACACAGCTGGTGAGGGAGCCAACTAGGGAAGGCGCCCCTCTGGACCTGTTTGTGAACAGAGAAGGACTTGTGGGTGATGTGATGGTTGGAGGCCATCTTGGGCATAGAGATCTAAAATTATAGGTTTTGATTCTTGGAGAAGTAAGGAGGGAAGTCAGCAGAACTGCTCCCTTGGACTCCCAGAGAGCACACTTTGACCTTTTTAGGAGCCTGGTTGACAGAGTCTCTTGGGAGGCAGTCCTGAAGGGCAAAGGAGTCCAGGAAGGCTGGACATTCTTCAGGAAGGAAATCTTAAAGGTGCAGGAGCGGGCCATCCCCATGTGCCAAAAGGCAAGCCAGAGGGGAAGAAGACCAGCCTGGCTGAACAGAGGCTTTGGCTGGATCTCAGGGAAAAAAAGAGTTTATGACCTTTGGAAGAAGGGGCAGGCAACTCAGAAGAACTACAAAGATGTTGTGAGGTTATACAAGGAGAAAATTAGAAGGGCCAAAGCCCAACTAGAATTTAATCTGTCTACTGCTGTAGAAGACAATAAAAAGTGTTTCTACAACTACATTAGCAACAAAAGGAGGGCAAAGGAGAATCTCCATCCCTCATTGGATGGAGGGGAACACAGTGACAAAGGATGAGGAAAAGGCTGAGGTACTTAATGCCTTCTTTGCCTCAGTCTTTAATAGTAAGACCAGTTGTCCTCTGGATATGCAGACCCCTGAGCTGGGAGACAGGGACAGGGAGAAGAGTGAAGCCCCCCTAATCCAAGGGGAAAAGGTTAGTGACCTGCTACACCACTTAGACACACAGAAGTCTATGGGGCCAGACGGGATCCACCCAAGGGTACCGAGGGAGCTGGTGGAAGTGCTCACCAAGATGCTTTTCATCATTTATCAGCAATGCTGGCTAACCAGGGAGGTCCCAGTTGACTGGTGGTTAGCAAATGTGTTGCCCATCTACCAGAAGGGCTGGAAGGAGGATCCGGGGAATTACAGGCCTGTCAGTCTGACCTTGGTGCTGGGGAAGGTTATGGAGCAGATCATCTTGAGTGCCATCACGCGGCACGTACAGGACAACCAGGTGATCAGGCCCAGGCGGCATGGGTTTATGAAAGGCAGGTGCTGCCTGACTAACCTGATCTCCTTCTATGACCAGGTGACCCGCTTAGTGGATGAGGGAAAGGCCGTGGATGTTGTCTACCTAGACTTCAGTAAAGCCTTTGATAACTGTTTCCCACAGCATTCTCCTGGAGAAACTTGCTGCTCATGGCTTAGGCAGACATCCTCTTCGCTGGGTGAAAAACTGGCTGGCTGGCCAGGCCCCAAGAGTGGTGGTGAAAGGAGTTAAATCCAGTTGGCAGTGGGTGACAAGTGGTGTTGCCCAGGGCTCAGTATTGGGGCCAGTTCTCGTTAATACCTTCATCAATGATCTGGACGAAGGGAGGGAGCACACCCTTAGTAAGTTTGCAGATGACACCAAGTTGGGCAGGAGTGTTGATCTGCTGGAGGGTAGGAATGTTCTACAGAGGGATCTGGACAGGCTGGATCGATGGGCCGAGGCCAATTGTATGAGGTTCAACAAGGCCCAGTGCCGGGTCCTGCACTTGGGTCACAACAACCCCATGAAGCGCTACGGGCTTGGGGAAGAGTGGCTGGAAAGCTGCCTGGCAGAGAAAAACCTGGGCACGCTGGTTGACAGCTGGCTGAAGATGAGCCAGCAGTGTGCCCAGGTGGCCAAGAAGGCCAACGGCATCCTGGCCTGTATCAGCAATAGTGTGGCCAGCAGGAGCAGGGAGGTGATCGCCTCCCTGTACTGGGCACTGGTGAGGCCGCACCTCGAGTCCTGTGTTCAGTTTTGGGCCCCTCACTACCAGAAATACACTGAGGTGCTGGAACATGTCCAAAGAAGAACAAAATGTGTGGAACCCACCAGAAGGCAATGAAGAAAGTGTGTAATTGAAGCCGATTTTTGGAGCCCACAAGCTCAGTTTTCATTGCATTAACAAACAAAGATCTCATTAGATCACAATTTATAAACTTCTGTAACATTACAGAGCATGGTGTTAGAACTTGAGTAAGAAAGAGAGGATTCTAAAAAGCTTCTGTTGCTAAGAGGGATTAAGAATAATAAGCATAAGTAGTACAAATATTTTCAAAATGTAAATCTCTCAGAGCTGCACGCAAAAGCTTTTCTTACAGACATACATGTATTGAAAGGACCATACCTATATATGCAAATTATGTGATAGATACATAGGTGTAACACATTTATCTATTTTCATATGCAGATTTCTCTGTTCTTACTGTAGCCATTCTTTGCATGCAGATCTTTGTGTAGATGTTACTATACAAGAGGCTCTTGGAAACACAAGAAGACAGAACTAGCCATTCAGTCAGGCTGGGTGATGAATGAAGAACGGTGTCATATAGGGTGAATATATAATTTAAAATATAGCAGCATTGTGGCTTAAATTATCCTGTTTTCTATCATTTGAAAATTATATAGATAGTTCACCTTCAGACTCAACCTTAGATTTGAAGACACAAGCAAACTGCAGCAGGCTTATTTGAAAGCTATGGGAAAATGAGTATTGTTACTGTACAGTGTATTATTTAATAGCTGTCCAGTAATGATCCAGTAACATTCTGAAGATTGGTGCAACTATTTTCATATTTATGAAATTCATCTGAAAGAACAGTTTCTGAATTATTCTGAATTCATGGAAGAGGGTTCACAGGTTCAGAAATGGGTTTTTATTGACCTGCAGATTCTGAGCGAGATGAAGTTTTTCATCCCAAATGAGCATCAGTCTGTCACTTCCTGAGCAAAGTGAATGATATTAGTTGACTCTTCTTATTTAATTTTTATTCATAAGCTGTGTATTCTGACATCTTGTAAAATAGCTTATTTCTCCTCTACTGAAGAAGAAAGTTCTGGAGAAACAGAGAAGCGAGAAGACCTTCTCCCTTCCTTCTGTTTATGTAGCAGCCTAGAAGGTGAGGGTTTGAAAAGCAAGGTAGGACACGTAGAATTAATTGTCCAAACTTTTCTTTTTCTGAAGTATCTTCTTTAGTGAGAATAAGGTGCATCACTTTTCTTTTTTTTTTTTTTAAATGCAGTGGCGATATTCTATACCAAGAGAACTAAGAGTTTTCTAGCCTATTTGGATTGACATTGACATTGGCATTGCAAAGAGACACACACACTTCTTGCTGCAGAAGAATATAATCTAAATGGGCACCTGTAACTTAAAAATTTCTGGACTGAATTAATGGCAGGTACAATATGGAAGTTTAACATCCCAAATATTTTCTTCTCTAAACCAGCTTCTTTAAGACTAGTTTTAGAGATAAAAACAATTGCATCAATACTGTAATTAGGTTAAAATATTATTAACATAATATCATTTAGCAATCATTAGCAATTTAACAATAAAACCCTATTATTTCCTTTCCCTCCTAACTTATTACACCAGCTCATGCACATAGTCAGAGATCTGAGTGCTTCATGAGACTGTGCCGCATCATCATCTCTCACCTATCCATTGACTGAAACCAAGAGCATTGTACATTCAAGAGTACAGGATTTGAGTAACATTGACCAAAGAATTTTTCCTGCCTGAAGTGGAGTTCTGAAATTTTTCATAACTTATGAAGCATGCCATAAAAATGAAGGCACAATACTGTGTGTATTGATAATCTAAAAGTGAAACTGGCAAACAGTACAGTTTAAAGCTTCGTAATTATCTGCCTTGATCTTATTAGGCTGTCCTACGGTAAGTGCCATATCTGATCTTAAAGAAATCAGAGAAAGTAATTAATCTCTTAATTTTATCAGTAGATCATGTGTCTATCCAGTATAAAGACATAATTATACTCGAGAGAGAGAGAGAGGAATAAAATGAACATGGCCTGTGAAATGATTAATTTTGTGTCCTGGAGTCAATTACGCATAGGATAACTGCAATTCTCTGAAATTACATTTAATGCCATAATGCACTGTAAGAAAGGAGCTGGTGGGAGTACAAAAAACAGTACTGCACATGAAAAATTGGTAAAATGTGTACTTCACTATTGAAAAGCTTAAACAAAGCGTTGAATAACCTTTGACTTTATAATTAATAACAGTACTTGGATGGTGTTGTTTCTCTGCTCATCTCAGAGTAAAATCCAGAATAAGGGTAAATGATTCGAAGTCAAATGTGTCAAATACATAACAGAAGTGAGAAACCCGGGTTCCTAAATTCTCTAGTTAATGTTCAGTGAACTAAATCATGGGAGTCCCATTGCACAGTACAAGAATTTGGTGATACTTCTGAACTTGTGACTGCTTACCGAGAATAGATCAAGTAGGTTGAGACGTACATAATGTCTTCTTCAGTACCCACAGTAACCCTCAAAATACGGTTCTAGAAGGGCAGGCATCAAGCCTGGCTACGTCAGGCAGGTGCAGAAGTGCTGCTGTGGAAGTGTTAATGCCGATGCCAATAGCGAGTATACTCTGTATCTCAATATTCACTAGATGTCTCCAGAAGCCTGAGCATACTGACTGTGCTGAGTGTCCTATAATTAATATAATTAATGATCAGCCCTTCCTCCCTCTATAAAGCTGTCTCCAAAGGTCTTATTCAACATAGCACATTGAATGAACACTCAGAGAAATAATTTACTTGAGACAAGTAGGTGGGAGAATAGAAATGGGGGAGAATAAAAGTAGGAATAAAAGTAGCAGAATAATAATGAGGAAAAATAGTTTGAACTAGATTGTCACAATGTTGTTTTCCAGTGTGCTCCTTTGTGGGCCTCTAATACATGACCTAGTGCAGCTAGAATGGGTTGAAGAACAGATACATAACAAGACAGCTCTTACTGCACTCTTAGATGTATGGACTTGAGTTGATAGTTAAGAGTTCCTTTGCTCCAGGATGAAAAAATAGTAGAGCTGGTAGGAAAAATACTCATTTGGAGAATGCTTGATTGTCCATATTAAATTGGAAAATTGGCCACTTCATGAAAATCAACACTTGATTGAAGAAGTTTCTTCAGCTCAGCAGACTTTTATGTAGCCTTTGAAAAGCAGGCGTTGCTTTGCATACTACAATTGAGCCCATGAGTGGAATTTACCTGGCAATGTTCATGATGCTCATGGCTAAGTTTTGCTGACCATCACACTCTGACTTTGAACACCATTAATGACGTTGCTACCATGGAGGCTGATATAAAATGAAGTTGCAATGTTTAGAAAAGACAGCTGACATTTACTGCCAACAACTGAACTTTACTTTGAGAAATGGCACTGCAAGAATTTGCTGTACATTGAAGAGTGTCCAGGGTAAAACAGAGCTATGTACTAATCAACTCCCTTTATTGGCCAGGTCACAGCTATTCAACTAACTAAAGAAAATGCTGCTATGATATATATATGTTATATATAACTAGAAAGTCCAAATCATTGAGTGAGCCACCCAGATTCATAGTACTTTCAATAAAGGAAAGAAAAACAAGAGTTCACCGTGGCAGAGCTTTTTTAAAAACAACTTCAACTATAAACACAGAAGAGACAAATGTACTATAAATACAGAATTTGTCATCCTTAATTAGAAGAGTTTGCTTTCAAGCTCATCCAGATTGCCACCTTTTAATTGATACACGGTCATCTGGATATGTTGTTAATAACAGTAATGTTGTAGCAGACAACTCATACCTATCCTTGGGGAAGCATGCAAGGTTTTTATTCTCTGCAGAAAGTCCACTACACGAGCCATACTTGCTTTATGGAAGCTATATCTTTTATAACTCATGTGAGTAGGCTTGTACAGTATGATTTGTTAGCCATATCTGATTTTGCAGTTTTGTATTCTACAAAATATACTTTTTACATATTCTGTTTTCAGTACTGAACACCTACATTAGTGGTATTTGTATAAACTGAGGATCAGATACTCATATATATACAATAGGCAATGGATATTTAAGTTTCTATAAATTCTGCCATTGTTTTAATTGCTATCGTTGAAAGATAAAACATATGAAATACAACCTCTCTTTGACACTAAAAGGTGTTTCTTCCAATGGACCCCCAAATGCCCAAGATTCATGACCACCTCTGTTGTCTATGTCCTAGTTGATGTGATTAATGGCAAGCATAATTCTACACCAGATAGAAATGGTTCATCCCTTTCTAGTCACAGCTTCACATGCTACTAGTCAGCAAGATTCATGCTGATGCCGTATTGGGCCTGAATGAGTGATCTGATGCACATTAGCCAAGGACCAACTCTCTACAGCTATTACAGATTTTTAAGCAGCTAATGGAATTTATAAGGGAAGGTTTGAGGAAAATTCCACCATCACACTAAAAAGCTAGCAACCAAATAAGCATGAGCGGCACTAACTGAAAATCAGTATATAAAAATATTAAGTGAATTGACATCTACTGTCATGTAAATGGAGGAGAGACACAAAGGACACAGAAGTACAGTTTGGCTGGTGTCGCAGGCACTGAGTGGAGAAAATAATAGTGAAGAGGTTTTCGTTACAAGTTTTCAGGAACTTTGCTTACTTAAACCCTGGTTTTCAAGTCTCTGTAGAAGTGATTACGAATATTGCAAATGACTTTTTTTCTTTGCCTGGGTCCCAATAAAATGCACAATAAGACCTTGCTTCCTTTAACAATTTTTCTGGTTTGGTACTAACATTAGAGCAATGCAGACTATAATATTATGGAACCAGGGAGTTCTGAATAGTTCAGGTAGTTTGTATGAGCAAGTGAAATGTTGCTATTTTACTAAATCCATTCTTAATTAATTTATATTACAATATTACCAATTGTTGTAACTTTTTTAATGGAAAGAAACACTGGCAGAACTGTTAATAATATGAAAATATGTTCTCTATAGTCACATCTGAAACCATTCTTTTTATTACTTCGTAAAAGAAAACGTTATGTACTATTTGCCTAGGAATACATGTGTTCTTTTTGAGATCAAGTGTAGAATATGTAGTCTGGCATAGCATTCCTGCTGGTGATTATTTAGATGCTTTTGTGTCTTTTGTCTGTATTTTTGTGGATATGGAGGAATTTTCTGTTTCAGTATTATTAGTAATATATGCATTAATTACAAAGGATCCATTTTGCAGAGTTGTGAAAACAGCCTGTAGTCTGCTATGCTATTAGGAGAGAAAAGGTGAGAAGGGCTATCGCCAAGCAATGACATTTTAATAGACATTTAATTGCAAAACAGGCTTGTGTCACCAGCGGATATAATTTAGGATTTCAAAGGCAAAGTGTAGTAAATCCACCTCCACAATTAAGTGTGAGTATAAAGTAGATGAAACAACTTTTTGGGGTTTTTTTGTGACCCCTTCCCCCCCCCCCCCCCCCCCCCCCCTTTCTCCTCCTATTATAATGACCTCACAAAAATCCTATTTTTCATTTGGGTCACTATGGAATATACAGTATTGTACTAGCTTTGGCTGGGATAATTAATTTTATGGTATAGTTAATTTTCTTCATAGTAGCTCGTATGGGGCTATGTTTTGGATTTGTGACCAGAACAGTGTTGATAACCCAGGGATGTTTTAGCTATTGCTGAGCAGTGCTTACACAGAGCCAAGGCCTTTTCTCCTCAGACTGCCCTGCCAGCAACTATGCTGAGAGTGAGCAAGAAGTTGGAGGGGACACAGGCAGGAGAGCTGACCCCAACTGACCGTACGACATCATGCTCAGCAATAAAACCTGGGGAAGAAGGAGAAAGGGGGGATGTTTGGAGTCATGGCATTTGTCTTCCCAAATAACCATCATGCGTGATGAAACCCTGCTTTCCTGGAAATGGCTAAACATCAGCCTGCTGAAGAGAAGTAGTGGATGAATACTTTATTTTGCTTTGCTTGATCATACAGCTTTTGCTTTACCTATGAAACTGCCTTTATCTCAACCCAGGAGTTGTCACACTTTTACCCTTCTGATTCTTTCCACATCCCAGCTGGGGGTAGTAAGTGAGCAGCCGTACAGTGCTAAGCTGTCTACCAGGGTTAACCCATAACAAGTATGCTCCATATATTATTCCTTTCCAGCATTAAGGGTTTTTTTCCTCATTGCTGAGTAACAAAATATAAATTTGTTTAAATTCTCAAGTAGATGATTTGTGAATTACTTATTATGAGAACATCGTCACGTGCTTGTGGGCAAGATGCTGTTACTGGCTGTGTCTTTTTTTATTGTTTAATGACTTAATATTTAATGTCTGGTGATAAACTCATTTTGCTTTGGTGTTTTACAAATGAAATAAAAGTACATTAGTAAATTTGATTTAACAGCATGACTTTTCTGATGAGACACAATTAACTAATTATTGTTTAATAATGCACTAGTGCTGCTCTATTAATAGGACAGCTCTAGTTTACTGAAAGGCTGAAATTCAGAAAATTAATTTCAAGTTGTTAAAATGTGTGCAAACAAATAAGAATTTGAAAACTTTCCATCCTGTCTTCCAAGTTAATGGCTACCACTAGTGCTAAATCATATTTACTAGGAAAAAGAAGATCTGTTTAGTCTTTTCCCTGTAATAAAAGGGCAAACTGGTGTTTCAAATAATTGTATTTTTCTGAGATGTCACTGTTCATAACATTTTTAGCAGGTATTTTTGAATGATTCACTATTGTAAATATATTAAACAATTCTCACCATGCTAGGGAGACTATTTCTGCTTGCTTTTTTCAGTGTCTTTGTTAATGGAATTGTTCCCAAGCCTTTGATAAATTCAAATAAAATGCTATTCCTACTGGCAAAGAGATAGTTACGGATAAAAGACTACCCATGTTGACTGTAAACTGGTGGATAGGCCAATTTCCTGACTACCGTAATTAGCCTTGCATAATTTGGCACATTTCTTCCTGAAATAATGATTTAATCTAATTAAGATTCTTTTGCAAGATATCTTTTAAATTAATTAATTAAGGACTTTATCTCCAAAGCCCAGAAATTAATATCACCAAGAATAATATTGGCATCTTCTGCTAGAGTATCATTTCAGTTTCCCTATAAACTGACTCTGCTTCTGACCTATGCATAGTTAAGTGGAAAACATCCCCTGATTTCCCACCTTCCTTCCTGGTAATCTCCTCTAGGCAAGGTTTGCAGTAGAACTTGTGTAGCTCTCCACTGTGAAAATGCAATGGAGTCCTGCCTGTCTTATAAAGTACCATGCACACTAATGACATCTATTTGCAAATGAAAGAATAAATGATTATTTGATATTGCTGATGAAATCTAGCTCTTTGTGGAGAAAAAAATATTTTCTAAATTACTATTACTGATCTGTAATGATGTGGTACTGGTTTGGCTAGAGTGTGCATTTTTGTTGTTGCTTTGTTCATTTCTTTGTTTCCCAGTAAAGCCACTAAGTGGCTTGCAATGACAGAATAATATTTCATAACTTGGATGTATTCTCTGTCAATCATAAATCTTTTCTGCCTATTAAAGGGAAGCTCACTGGCAGAATGAAGAATGATACGTTGCTGAAGTCACTGGACAGTATGCATTCCGTAATTGCTACCTGTTGTTCAAGGAAACCTTCACTGATGTGTTGAGGTCAAATTCATCTGACTGGATGAAGAACTGGAGAAGAGTTCATGGCTTTTAAAAATGATTATACTAGGTGCAAAGTCTCTCTTACTCAGATCTTCAGTCTCAGGTGAAACTTAAATGTATCTGTCCATATAAAAAGACTCTATTCCAGATCTAAAGCTCAGTGGATTCAATGGAGGGAAAAATTAATTTCAACAAACTTTGAATTATGATAAAGAATAGAGGAAGAATGATATTTGGAAGTTCAGACCATATTATTTTTGCCAGGGAACTGAATAGGTTAAGTCTCCTGAGCAAAATGCCTTCTTCTGTAAATTAAGCAAAATATACTCTGTTTCAAAAATAAATTTTGGGGTCTAACTGGTTATTATAGGATCCTTGAATTGAAGACATGATACAGAGAAGAAACATTATGAATGCTACTTATAAAAATGATTGTAGATTCCATCTGTAATACAGAAAACTGTCTTATATGAGTAATTTCAGGAAGTTAATTTGTCTCTCCGGAGGAGACTGAAGGTGAGTGATAGACTGTCACCAAGTGTAGGAAAACAGAACGCTTACGGTATTTGTAAACTCAGGGTTTTAGTACCTACATTGGTGAGACTAAAGTGTTTGTATCAGAACAGATGACTGACAACGGCTGACATCCCTGGAGATGCTGATGAAAATCAGGGCACCATTTTCATTTGTGATGATCCCGTTCACTCTGACCAGGACTGTCAGAAAGCCCAATTACAGCCATTCCGTCTGCAGTACTGAACCATTTTACAAGTATGTTGTGTTCAATTGCAGAAAACACTACACCAAGCTCTAATAATGTCAAAACCTGTGGTAATTTATTCATCTGAATGGTGAAATAATCTCTAAATTAGACAATGAGACTGTCTGTATTGTGTCTATGCTGACATAAGGACTTGGATTTATCTGGAGAATCGTTGTATAATTGTTTCTTCAAATCATACTACCAGTTGTATCTTTCAGTAATTTTCAGTCACTACTCTGAAAAAGAACACTTGCATTTAACTGCCTTCTGAGTATTTTTCTAAATATTCACTATAAACATAATTTTTAAAATGGATGTTATTACGTATGAGATTATAGTCTCTGAAACAATGATTAGACTTACAAAATATGTGAAGATAAATAGAAAACTAACTATTTTCATTAACATAACATAGCTATATAACCATTAACAGATTTTCAGATTCTACCCTCACAGAGGATATAATCCACTCACAGCCCATATTAATTAAGGTATTTTTGTTGGAGCTAGTTTGCACCAACAAATGATGAACTGGTTCTTGCAAAACTGCTGACACCAAAAGCATCTACTTAAGTACAGCGGGACAAAACCGAGTCAAAGTCTGTAGTAGCTACATTAGTGTAATGAACATAGAGTGGCAGGATAGTAAAACCAGAGAAAAGATTCTGTAATCAAGTAGAAAATTGAAAAGCACCCTTTACACACATTGAATCACGCTGCCGATCCATCCTCGGCTGCATGCTGTGCTGAGGGTTCACTCGCAGCTATTTTTTGGTCCTGCGCTTTGAGCTAAAGCTGCCTTCGTTAGTGACAATGAAGTCTAGTCATTGCAAAAAAATGCCAAGCTATAAATTCCTTTACTGTTCCTACCTAATTTATATTGCAAATCTTACTTTCCTGATAAACAAGAGTAATGATAATGACACATATCTGTACTAAAAGCCACATCTAGCATCTAGCTGCGATAAAAATGAACAACAAAAAACCCTCCAAAGGCCGTTGACTGCCATTAAAAACTACATCTTCCCTAAGCTGAAATTTTCAGCACAGAGTACAGAGAACTTGCTGTGTGAGGAGTACTAACCAGAGGGCAGAAAAGACTGAATTTTCCCCCTCACACCTCACAGACCCTAATTTCCTGGGTATGATTATACATTCTCTCCTCTACTCTCTCTATTGGATGCGGAAGCCTTTGCAAATTCATGGATCGTCCCCCAGCGGCATATTTCTTGTCTCAGTCAAATCCATTTCCATGAAAGGTCCCTGAAGGGAAATTTCCTTTCAACTTGGAAGAGGTTCAGAGATGCCGCGGCGAGACCAGCCTGACCTAGAGGGTAACGGGCGGGAGCACAGCCCTGTGCCTGCGCAGAGCTCCGCTCTGATCCGCACCATAGAAGGTGCTTGTCCATTTGCAGTCCCACGGACCCGACCGGGAATCCGGGAGGATTTGGAGTTTTACTTCCTTATATCCTTAATCACTGAAAAATAATCCGAAATCTTGCAGCATAGTACCTAGTAGCTACTTCTGCTACGAGACACTGAGCCGTAGCCAAATTGTTCTCAGGAAAAATCTACTGTTGAAATGCTTGTATCGGGTTGATCCTTTTCATCACGCAAATCTGCCTGCACGTTTGAATAAATTGATTTTCCTGCTCCTGGCTGGCTTTGCTGAAGATTTATGCTAGTTGCTTGTTAGTGGAAATAATTGTTTTAAATTAACTTTGCCTTTTTTTCAAATCTGTAAACCGAGAAAATTAATCTGCAGAAAACATATACCTCTGTTATAGAACAGTTGATTCTACCTCATTTATACTCCCTCATTTAAAGAGACCCTATATAAGTATGCACCTGAATTTCCATGGTTACCAGAACACCTGTGAGAAGGCATTCATACACTTTCATGTTAACAGATATTTGAATTTCAGGGCATATAATCTGAACAACTCCATAAGAAACTAATTATTTCAGAAAAAGTATTTACTGAGAAAAATGACCGGCGTTTTTCTTAAGAGTACATACTGACTTCCATAACCAAACCTAATGGAAACTACTGTTTTCAGATCCTGTTTTTGTGTTGTCTTTCCTTAATAAAAAATTATATTATTAATATTTTTTTTTAAGATACTCAATCACTTTTTTTTTGCCTTACTTTGAATTGTGACAGTTTTTTGATAGCTTTGTAGGGGATTTGTAGGCTGTGGAGTCTCCATCCTTGGAGATATTCAAAAGCAATCTGGACACGGTGCTGGGCAAGCTGCTTTAGGTGGTCCTGCTTGAGCAGGGGATTTGGCCCAGATGACCTCCAGAGGTGCCTTCCAACCTCAGCCCTTCCGTGATTCTGTTACAGAAAGTCTTAGGATTTTGTTTCAAAAATTATCTGGTTAGCTTTACGAAGAGTTCTGACTGTCTGAAGTTAAGACAGTCGTGAATGTATCGATTCTAATTAGAAAGTAGACTGAATTTTATTCATTGTGAATATTAATGGTGAAGTGATTTCTTGCGAACATGTAAAACATCTGAAAGCAGTTTATACATTGAAAGCATCTGTCTGTAAAGATAGCAGTGCTTTTGTGTACACTAACAATGAAACTATAACTATATAGCACTGTAGTCATAGACTAAGCTAAGGAAAAAACATTTCTTCTATTTCCCTGTTACTGTCCATTAAAAATAAGCGATATTTTCAGTTGCCTTCAAATATCTTGCAGGACGATCTACATTACATTTTACCTTGTGCCCCATTGCTGTTATAGTGTGTAGCCCTATACATTAAGGATCACGCAGGTGAAGATCGAGGAAGAAATATTTTGCCTGAGAGCTGATATTAAAGCCTTAGCAAGAACCGAATTAGCTCAACGCTGCAGCACAGTAACCAGTAAGACTCTTCTTGCAGAGTTAAAAGGAACCTTCCTGACCTCCTTTGATTGCTGAAATTGAAGCAAACCTCATGGCCTTTTCTTTTCTGTGAATCATGGGATTTTTGTCAGGGAGTTTAACTTTCTAAATTGCTTTGCAGAGGAAAGAACTTAAATTGTGCTCACAGGAATGTGAGACTGAACTAACAAATAGTGCAGTAAACAAACAAAAAACCCACCCAAACAACAAACCTCCAAAAAACTCTGCAGATGTGGAAGCAGACAGGAACAGGAGAAATGTTGTTGAATATAACCTTGACATCCTCCTGTAATGTGACAGAGCATCATGGACAAACTGAGGTGATTGAATATCCAATTTCCGTGTCAGAATATCTTTCAACTAATCAATGACAAAGACAGCAGCTATTCCACAGTGACCTACTTTCAGCAGAAAGCCACTGGAATAACAGTATTTAAAAACAGAACAAAACAAAACAAGTAACCAAAAATGCTTTCTTTTAGCCACCACAGGACAAAAAATAAAGTAGAGAAGAAGCTGAGAATTTGATCTTTCAATTTTATTGTAATTGTTATTTGTGTACATGGGGGACAAGAGCTTACTTACACCACTGCTTCACAATTTGGCACGCATCCTCTCTTTCCCTTTGATCTTCTGTATATAAGGCCAATAGTGAATCAAAAGGAGTCACAATTTTCAGAAAACCGACTGAGTAAGAAAGAGAAAATGATGGCCTCTCCTGAAAGAGAGATGACTCAGGCTGAAAAGCCAAGCTGGTAGCTACAGTATGGGACATTCGGTTGTTCAGAGACCATGCTGAGGGCAAAAAGGCTTTGTAAGCTCAGACTAAAACCCCTTATATAAGTAGAGTTATTTTCCTTTGAGATATCTTTGCTGACTTCAGATAAACTTTCGAAGGTCACAAATTTGTGCGTCTGGCTTTCCCAAGGTTTTTAAAGTTTTGTCTAGGTACGCAAAGAGTGAACAGGTGATAATGCCACGCATAATGCCTCGTGTTTGCAGTTTTCCACGCATGTGCTTGAAGACAATTATTTTGGCCTTACTTTTCTGTTATGACTTCCTATCAGTCTTTACTGATTTATTAGAGAGTCTATTGTTCTTCCTCTCTCATATTCTGTTTTTCAAGTAGTCATAGCAAGGACCTTTCTGGGATAACTCTGATTACAAGAAGGAATCTCTTCCCTCAGTCCCCTACTTCAGCCAGCTCTTACACTGTCCTGGGCAGGTGCCTTTGGATAGCTTCTGGAGCTATATTTGCACGGAGATGTGGAAATGGTCATCATTTTAGGAATCACCTGCATACTGAACATCTCTCTGTATCTGCCCTCTCTAGCTCTGCCCACCTGTCCTGAGCCTAGATCAAAGAGGCTGCTCTGGCTCCGTGTTTTCCAGCTGACGTGCTGTTTGCAATGCACACCTCTGCCAGTGGTTCGGGATTGAGCTCTTCTGTAAAGAAGAGACCTCGAGACCTCAGGCTTACAAAACCAGTACACTGTCACAAAAGAGCATGCTTATTTAGGCAGTCACTGTTTCTCACCCTTGCTTTTACACACTACTTGACGTTCAGCCGAAATTCATATCCCTTCCTTTCATCCCCCTCTCATATTTAAAAGTTTCTTTGGTGTCTTAGGAGATAGTTTTTATTCCTCCACAGGTTGTTGAAGAGAAATAATTTTAACTCTTCTCTCACTGTTTTTTGCCTGACTTAATAAAATGACTAACAAATTTTTCACGTTAAATGTTTTTTTCTTCCTGTCAGGATGATACTGGAATGTCGATGGATGCATTTTTTGTTTTCATGCACTAAGCCTTACCTTTCGTATAAACATATAGCTAAACTCCACTGTATAAAATAAAACAAATAATACTATTTGTTCAACTTATTGTTACTATTTGACTAGAACAACATCATAACTGGTTTCTAGTTTTGAAATTATTGATCTCTCACACCATTCAAGGGCACTGCTGTCCTAGCTTTAGCTCTCTGGGTTGTAACAGTAGAGATAAACAAATCGAGCCTGTAAAGTAGATGGGTTGCGCATGTCCAGGCAAGAGTGGATTTAATCTTTTCCATCAGGCAAAAAGTCCCATCATACCAGTCAGCTCTGCCATACACTGGAGCTGTCTGAAAACTCAGATCTTTCTAATCTACTAATAAGATCAATAAAATGGCAAGCATTGAAGTCTTAGTTTAAAAAAAAAAAAAAATAAATCCTCTTCATCCTATCACAAAGATCAGTAATCAAAGTGAGAAATTCAAAGTTATACTCTAAATGATAAACAGATTTCCTTTTCTGCCTGGAAACTAAATCTTCAGAAAGCATTCTTCCCTTGCATGTGAGTTTTGGCTTGAAAAGTTTGCTTTCTGACCACCAGTGTTTGATGTAAATATAAAATGATAGCTAATGGAGGTTTTCTGCTGATGCTTCTCCAAATACATCAAAGTACTTAGAAGACTACAGATCAAAAGCTTTTTAGGATAGTGGATAAGCCAGAAAAATTAAGGAGAAAAATTCATTTTTAGAGGAACTAATACGTACATGTACCTATGTGCACATATACCTATGTATGTATGTATATAATTTTTCAATGAAGAAAAAACTTGAAATATTTATTGTTCCGTTCCAATATCATGGAATGCTAAAGAGGCAGCACATTTGCTTTAACACCATACTTCCCCGTAATCACTACTGCACCGTCAGAATTATGCAGTTATTCCTTGCACCCACATTCATTTTAGGGACAAAAAAGATGGTTATAACATTTTGATTTCAATTTACACTTATGAATTACAGTTTTATTGGTGTTAAAAAATAACATCTATGGTAAATCTTTTTTCCAGTTGTCAGATTTGATTCCACAACTACCAGAAAACTGAAACCACTATTGTGCCTGTATTGTGTTACAGATGTACAGCTTACCTATATTGAGGATGTAGCATGATGTTGCATCAATCAATACACATAAATCAATTCCAGAACCTTTAATCAAATGAGCTGTGTTAGTGCAAAGCCTTATTAATTAGTGTGCCTAATATTCACAGACTGTGAGCAATGCAAACAAAGCCAGAGCTGTTTTACCAGGCGGTCTCTCCTCCTTCCTCCTGCCTACATTGTTCTGGATAAACTGGGGAGCTGAGGTGTGCCGAAATATTGGCCAGGGTAGAAACCAGACTTCAGTCAAGGGACGCTAAGGAAAGAAAGGAAAATTCTCCAACAGGAGAATTGCCTTCACTTGCCAGCTGGATGCTTGCCAATGTTGCTGGGCATGCAACTGTCTCTGCTGGGATCCAGAAATTCTCATTGCTGTAACCAGGCTCTGGGATCAGATCTGTACCTGGAACAAACAGGGGTTGTGCCAAATTCCCCTGCAGGATTGTTAACAATTATATATTATATTGGTAATGGTACGGTTGTAGTGTTAACCTGGGGCAGTAGACAGGGCTCTGATGAAAGACTTCTGTAAAAATTTCAGGTCTGCCCTATTGTTCGAGCAATACCGTTCCTGGGTCTCCAGCCTTTCGGTGGGGTCAGGAAACAAGAAGTCATGATGACCCTTAAAAACCTCCTTTTCCTGCACCGCTCCAGGCAAAGCCTCCTTCATCCTGGGACAAAATTCTGTTTACATTCCGTATTATAAACTTTCATGTTATATACATCCTATCCATAATATGTCAAAGGGTCAGAGGAAATAAAATACAATGGTAACAATATAGTTGCATATAATTCCTGTAGAGGTAATATAAAATATTTCAAGGGGTGATCTAGGTCCTCTTTAAAAGTCGTTATTCAAGCATGTTGAAAGAAATTGGTTTCTGCCTCGGACAGTTAAAAAATAAATGGAAGTAAGTAAATTTGTACCTTATAACTGTCAAGACTTTTAATGCTTTTCTAATACAAAATAAACATCATATGGAAGTAAATCTAGATATAGCCACAGAACAACTGACAGCCAGCTAACCATTTCACAATTACAGCTAGGGTATTTTAAAGCTGTCGTGGTTTTCAAGACTTGTACTGACAGTTACTGTGTCAGTTATGTTGAGAAAGACTCCTAATTCATGCTTGTGAGGCTTGATCTTCCCTTGAAAAATCACTCTTCTTGAATACCAATACCTGCAGTTGAAACCATGTAATTACAATGCCCTTTCCCTATTTTATAGTTCTTTAAGTGGTTAGTCTATATAGGTAATCAATCACAACTTCAAGCTACTGTTCACATGGACAATTAAAACCTAAAGAAAATGAAGGGAAGTGAAAGTATGATTTTAAATCAGTTCTGATAAATATATCATAAGTGGATTTAAATTCTAGTAGTAGTCTCTGAGGGTGAATTTTTATGCTTCAATTAATGCACCCACTTCCATATAAGCCAGAGAAAATTTTTGCATATAAAGTGGATAATAGTTAATGGAAATAGATATGTAAGCATATGTTCCCTTCCACATATAGATATCCGGTTTTCTTTACAAGAAGTATGCTACGTACACAAAAACCAAATCGGTTTGTATGCATTCCTTTGTAGTACTGTAAGGCTTAATAACTTCTGCCATGGATCTTTATGAATGACAGATCAATACAATTATTTATTAAAAAAACCCCAAACTTTTAAATGCAAGAATAACAGAGTTTGAAGAGTATACCAAAGTGCATTGTCAAATGGATGTATTTCTGTTCACTGGAAGGGTACAAAAGATGTTATGCAAAACTGAAAGGTGGGCTTCATGTAACTTCAGACACTTTAAAGACTTAGACAAGCTTATAGTAGAGTTAGAGACAATTTTATGCTATCTTTGTTGCCAATTGAAATAGGCAGCTTTAGAATTTAATCTCATCCTACTGTAGACTCTAGAATAAATCAATAGACTCATTCTTTTGAAGTACCTATGTTTCTTCATCAACTAGAAAGGAAGGCTAAGGATGTCTGCTCAGATGTTGATGGCTATGATGCTGTGATGAATCTCACTTCAGGATTCTATGGTGTAAGTATAGGATGATTAAGGCAAGTGACAATATGCCGCATAACAAACATTGACTCAAAATACATGTTTTTTTAAGTCATTAAATCAAACAACATGCCTTTGCTCTCCTTTTGTTTGTCTGGCATCATACTGTGTATCATCACTTCTGCCATCCATTTATTTCTCTGTCATCACAAGAATTTGCCTCTTATACGTATTTCTTTGCAGAAACCTGTTTAACAACAGCAAACATAAAACAGAAGAGAAAAAAAACAAAATAAAGAGATTGCTTAAAAGGCTAGTCTTTTATATTCTTTCTTACTACGCATGTTATGTCTTTAGGATTGACTTTTTATGTTTTTTAATAGCTCTATACATTGCCTGATAAAAAAATCACCCGCAATGAGCTAGTGTAGTGGTACCTTCATCATTCTTGCTTCTTTCTTCCACAGGTAATACAGCTCTTGTTGACCGCCTTTCAGCAAGATGTCTCTGTTGCTGTCCTCTCTGAGAAGGGTCTGTAGTCCTCATTCCATCTCTAAACTGGATGATTGTCTACAGCACATATTCAGTCCATCTCCCAGTGATGTCCTTCCTTCAAAGAACACAGAATAGCCTGTTCTTTGTGATGTACAATGTAGGCTGATTTTTTTGTTCTGATCGCTCATAACTCTGGATTAATAACTTGGCCCACTAATTGTCAAAACTATTTTTGACGGTTATTGGGATGTTCACAGGAGCATCTTGACACTGGAGCAATGTACCTGCTGTATTCTCTATATTAGCTTCTTACCTTTGTGCTTTTATTGGCTAGGGAGAGACAAGTAGGATTTCCTAACTGATTTTTTACTTTGACGTATATCTGACATGAGGCTGACCATTGCCGAAAGCCTTCTCTATTTCAGTGTGAAGAAGAAGGATATAGCTTTTCCTACAGATTAAGAGAAAGAAATGCATAGAGCAAGATCATTTGTAAATAAAATGGGAGGTTGAGTTTGGTTGTTGGTTCATGTTTCAGGTTTCCAGAACTAATATTCTGGGTTTGTGTGCTGCAAAATGGCTAAGACTCAATGCAGAGACAGTTCACTCAGTGAAGAGCTTGATGAATAGATAATGTTAGGATGTTTAAATGTAAATGGCATAATCTTAATGTAATCAGAATATAAAATGCTTTTAAAAGAGCAGTTTGGAGCAAAGTGTGCTGATGCCTTTTTAAAATATGAGCCAGGCAATAAAAATATGATTAAAATATATAATAATTAGAATGACATATCACAAGTCATTGGACTTGTGAAAATGCATTATCAGAAATCTCCTTTGTAATATTAATTGTGTAAATTACCAACTGATGTACAATTATATGTATTTTAATTCATCAAGATTTGGAATTCCTACTAACTAACACTAGAGTTTTTAAAGAAGGAGAATAAAGTGCCCAATTCTATTGAATCTCAATAGGATTTGTTCACTTGACCTCCTTTGGATATCAGTTATTGTTTAAAATCACAAACTTTTTTAAAAGGCATTAAACCTTGGGAGCTTTATGAACACTTGTTTCTGAATATTTCAACACCGTTGAAATATTGTGGGAGAGGAAGGAAGGGAGAAGAGAATAAAGAAAGAGAAAAGGATGTGGGGTTAAAGGGCAATGGGGATAAGTACATAGGAGCAAACTTCTAAATAATAGGTATTTGCCCAAGATAAATATTATTATACTAAAAAAGGAACATCGAACACTGCTGAGGTCAATGATCTAGCACTAGAAGTAACCGTGGTAACATCAAATTGTATGTGTGGGAATCGTAATGAACAGTTTCTCTTATTCTAATGTCAAATATGAATAGAACATCAGAGACTTGAAACAACTTGAACTTTAACCATTAAGAAGGAGATTGAATCATACTAAAATTAATATCTTTAAAAATTCTCTTTTAAAATGTGATAGAATTAATAAATTCTGTTAAGATCATTACATGTTTTATAAATAAAAAGTTTCATTTAAATGTGAAAGTCCGTTAAAATCTAAAAATTAGGAATTGCTGAGATTGTTGAAGTGAATTATATATGATACAAACCCTTTTGATGTGGGATGCAGCAGGATTTATGCATATAGTTTTCCATGAGAACTTGTTTTCAATGCTGCTGGTGGTTCAACCTCTTAGGAAGCCTTCTGGCAAAACTTCTGCTCCTTCAGTAAGAAAGACTCTAGCTTCTTGTCTCTTTTTCTTGTTCTTGCTGTGACCCTGAAGAGGTTGATGGGGAGGGGAAAAAAAAAACTTTATCCCTTAAGGTTTGCAGATACTGACATCAAGGTCTTTGTTTTGTTCCCAAAACAGCCTCTCAATATCACCCACGCATGCCCATATTTACTATTGTTTTCTTTAGGATCTCAAGCTTCATCTTAAAATAAAACCAAATGAAAATGGAAATATACTTTCCATAAAGTTGCAAATGCTTATAAAATGTTTATAGTTTCCAGAAGCTTGTTTCTGGATGATGAATATGTCTTCCATTTTTGTGCCAAAATGGAGTATCAAGAAAATAAATTTGTTTCCGGTCAATCTGAAGTATACCTTAGTTTGAAGTCATATTGAAATGTTTTATACAAATAAAATGTTAATTTCATGTTTTTAGCCATTTCAAAAATCTTCTTTCTTTTAAATCATATCCATTTATATGTAAAAAATGCAATTCCAAAATTTAAATTCCAGAAGACAAAAAATTCACTTTTAAGTAAAATATTCCAATACATGGAATATTAGTTCAAAAAATCCTAACCCAGTCCTTTTCAAAACCTTGCCTTAATTTTTTCCCAGTCAAGAAAGAGTTTACCAAATGTAATTTGATTAAGTAATTTAGTTCACTATGAAACACCATTTGGAGGACTTTGCTCTTTGTTGAAGACATTCACTCAGTTTTCTTCATAATGTCAGCTAAAGGAAAATCAATGTTTACCCAATCATTCAAAGATTCTGTACAATGAAGAGCACTTTAATTCCTACACTTTATCTTTCTCTTTCCTACTGTTTTGCCTCTGGAGGTGACAAAAAAAAATAAAAAAGACAAAAATGGTTTAACTTTCTAAATAAAACTTAGTTTGGGAAAGTTAAATGTATGAGTGAAAATATTACGAAGGATGAAGGGAAAGGGGTGAGGATGAAGAGGCTTACAAACATTCTCACTATAACATTACTCTGTCTGCTTCAAAATTTCTCCTGAAAATTTATCTCTAGCGTCTTGCTTTCCAGAGAGAAGAAGGAGGTGATGACAGAACATCTTTACGAAAACAAGAAGTGCATTCATTTGTTGTGAAGTATGTTTGTGTGTGTATGTCTAGTCTTGTATACGCCATTTCATTATCAGAAATGCCATACTTTTCTCCATCCTGAACACACACACACACATAACAACATCCCCCTCCTCCAAAACCTCCCAACAAACAAATTAAAACTGATGCAGTAGCAAAAAAAACCCCAACCCCAACTGCCCCCCACCCCCCAAGATAAAACAGATCCTGAAAGTGAGTGGGCTTAAAGTAAGATTAAAAGAGAAAGAGCGTAAAGGAATGGAATTCGTTTATTGAGATGAATATGCAGTGTAAAACACTAAAAAGCAAAGAATGAAAACAAAGGTCAACAATACATCCTTTAAATTTTCTGACTTTTCTTAACTGGCAAAGATGCTCTGTATCAATAAGGTTTTAAACAGTCAATAGCTACATAGTCTCCCACTTTCTATCATAGCTTCCACGATTTGTAATAAGAGGTTAAAAGATATGTTTGCTATTTGTGATACTCTGTGTTAGATTTCTCTGGTGCAATTTGTAACACCTTATTAAAATCTGTCTAGCAGCAATAAAGAGACAATTTAAAAAGTGATGATATTTTTAATGTTCCTCTTTAACAAAATAAAATTTGATATTAAGTAATAAGAAAGAATCTAATGTGAGTAAACAAGAAAAATCTCTGAAGATGTTTTCCTTCTGATGGATCTCAGATAAGGCACGCAGGAGAGAGGGGGCAATGGTGTATGGGGAAAAAATGTTACATAGTATTATCAAAGCTGCATTCTGATAGATGAGTAGGAACCATAGGAACAACTTTATTCCTCACCAGATTCACAGAAATTTGTTTCAGTAATTGCCCATTGTCTTCAAAAGCCTCACAAGAAATATCCAAAGATCATTTTAAAAGGCATTTGAGATTGTTTTGGAAGGCTGCCAGCGCTCTGGCGTGCTGAAACTCAGCCTTTCATTGTCCCAGCAGCCAGGCAGTGCTGCAACACAGATGTCACGGTGAAGAGAGAAGCATTCAAATGTACGGAAATCAGCTCAGATTCTGCACAGGCAAAGAAGAAAGGTCCAGTCGATGGAAAATGTTCAGGTTGACAATGCCTGGATGAGGTTTTAGTAAGGCGGAGGGGAGAGTGGCTTGGAGGAGATGCCACAGGCTGAGACCTTTGTGTCACTAGGAGAACATCCGTGAATCTGGGACATAAAGCAGAAGGACTAAGTTTATGAACTTCTTATAGCGAAGAAAGGAAAGGATACAGGGCAATGTAATAATGAGAGATAAGGGGAAGAATGGGACCAAATGAAAGGATACGACTGCAGTATCCAATTACGTGATCCTTTGGCATCAAAGACTGCAGCTTTCGTTGGTCCCAAATGCACACACTTCAGTTCCTATCTGCTGTTGAGTTGTATGTGAAAGGGGAAGGTGTCTTAGAACTTAATCAGCATTAGCAGCAGTATGACAGGCTATTTTTTTGCTTGACACTTCCGCTAATTCCTAGACTTGATAATAGCTTTCTTCCCCTATGACACAGAATACTTTTAAAATGATTGACACTAAATGTTATTATACTGTTAGTGGACTCAGAATTAATTTTAATCAAATGCTGTAGAAATGCTTTAGTTGTGTTTCCAATATGTTGTTACAGATTTCAGCGATATACCAAACTCGTAATTTAGCATTTACTGCATATGCCAATTGACACATTAATATTTGATATCTTCATAGCAAATGTAAAAATTAATATCAGATCTGAAACAATACTCCTTACAAATGTTAAATAAAGTATTTATGGGTTAAAAAAAAAAAAAAATCCCATCTTTGATAGGAAATGTTCTACAAGTCAAAAAGTGATCTGCCTCAGAGAGTGAAATAATGACTATTTAAATCTCTTCTGGATTCACTGGGCTGGATTTTTCATTCTGGTTAAATGATGTTTAGTACAGGGTCAGTCAGCAACAGAAGCCAGTGGCTTTATTTTTTCTTTTGTTCAGAATCAGCTGGGATATGGACCAACCTTTCATGAAGCTGTTCCAGCAGTGGGGGGTCAGCAGAATGATTCACATGTGGCTTATTTTGGCTACATCTACTGTACAGATTCAGCAGAGAACACCACAAATGATTTCCCTATGCTATCTTCATACATCAGTTATCCTTACAACCCTGTGGGGAAGGTAATTACGATTCTCTTCATGAGTCGCTTCTTTCTTTTCCTTTCTTCTCTATATTTGTTATAGATCTGTGATCTGGGGATTCAAAAATCTCCACTGATTCCTTCCGTTTAATTTGTCTGCCTTTGCTCTGCAAGAGGTGGGTTAATAAGACAGGGAGCAGCAGAAACAGTGAGGCTTCATTTCCTACATGTGCTTATTGAAACTATTGCTACATTTGGGAGAAGAAGGGCTCTACCTGGTGTAGATTCTCTTTTGCCTACAGACGGGAACTTACCCTACAGCCTTTGTCTATGCTACAGAGGGCTCTGTTTTACCAAAAGTGGTGAAGCTTGTAGGAACATAACATTTTCTGAAACCTCTGTTCCTCTGTTGAGCTAGATGGAGACTGGCAAAGTTTCTAAAGAAATCAAGAGGAAAATGCAGGTGGAAAGACAGAACCTCGAGAAAATGAGCTGAAAAACAACTACCTGCCACTTATTTTCACCAATGCTTAGGGCTTACAAACATTAATTAAATTCCTCTCTTACTCTCAATTACTTGCTACATTTCAAGGCTTTTTTTTTTTTTTTTTTTTTTTTTTTATTTTATTTTCCAAGTTCTCACCTGTGAATAGAGTTTTCTGTAATGTGAAAAATCAGTCAGGATTTTGGGTGTCTGAACTAACTTTTCAGGGACAACCTTGACTCACTTTACTGTGGCTTTGACACAGTGCCAGCTGGAAATATTGAGGATAATTCAGTGAAAGTGATATTAAAATAAATGGCATATGGAAATTTTAAATTATATGACATTATTTTGCGTCGGTCTGAAATTTGAATTCTGTGATTTATCTATCTACATCCTAAAAACCTTCACTGTAGTAGTTAGAGCCATCCAGAAGGGCACAAGTTGACTTAAATCATACTATAAAGGTATAATAAAGTCTCCAAAAGGAGCAGATATAATTTCTCTATTCTTGTATCAGTACAAATTTGCATCCTAACATGCAAATTCCCAGCAGAGAGCTCGCAGGTCTTTGGGATTTACTGTGGAATTTGTGAAAATAGTATTTCAAAAGAAAATTTTCTGGCAAAGGTGAGAAAAAGTAGCATTTAAGTACCAGTCTGGGGTGGTGTACGCTGTGTACAAAAAGGCTCAGCATTTGAGAATAAGGCCAAATAAAAGCATGTCTCATTCACTATACATGACTTAAGGTTGCTGTCCTTTTGCAGACAAGCATACTGTAGCATCTCACACTGCCTTCAAGTTCTAGGACGTTTAGTAAGAATTTACTTGAAATCATAGTTTTCTGGCATGTGAGGAGTGAGTTTCACCAGAAAAGAGGATAATGACTCTCAAAATACTCACTCCTGGCCATTGAATTTGGAATTGCTTGATTGATGAGTGCCTGATGAGCATCTGACTTTATAACAGTAATGCTTTTTCAAAGATGTAGCTTAAGATATACAATTTCTGAGGTTGGGATTTTTATACAAAATTTTAAAAATATACGTATTTGGCATCATAATGATTCCTTACACAGTTCAATGACAGGGATAAACTATGTAGAGACAGGGGTAAACCTTCCATGGAGAGCAGGCAGCAGAAGGGGGCAGTGGAATAGTTTCAGAAGTGTTTGCTGACAGCAGGCACTGCTGGGTTGTAGGAATTCCAGGTCCGTGAACATATTTGAAGAAAAATACAAATCCTAAAGGTAATAGACTAAACTCTTACGGGCTGTCCAGCTTGTGCTCTTCTCCCAGCACATCATCTTAGTCTTTCCTCAGTTTTTCCAATCCAGCCTCCGTCAAGACTGTTCCACATGTTTTCTTGCAGTCATTTCTGTGTCTGATACTGCAAGGAACTTCTGGAAAGATCTTGGTCCCTAATCTTCCCTCTTATGCTTTGTAGGGCAAAGAGAGGTAAGGGTTAAGGTTGCCCTCAATATGTACAGGCAAGGATTTGTTCATAAGATTCTCCACTCTTATCTGATGTCTTTTATATAAATGACACATTTTGGAGCTCATTTCCCTAAAATTATTCACCTGGGCTTTCATTCAATTGGCTGATGTGACTCTTCTAAACCGTACAATTTAGAAGAATCTTGAGTCTTCAAAGAGTGGACATTGGAAAAGTAGCTCTAGAGTCACAGAAGCTGCAGTAAATCTCTCCTCTTTAGTGCTTCCACATATGAGAATTTGCCAATATGTGGAAAAGTTTTTTTTAAATGGCAAGCTCAACTGTTCCTAAAGGTGCAGAGATTCAAATACAGATTTGAATTACTTTTGTTTGGCTGTGGATTTGTTAAGGAGGCTTAATACCATACGGTTAGACTAAAATACGATTTCTAATTTTACCAGTTAACAATTGTTATCCGACAATTATTTTCCCAAAGTGTTCTGTCCTGCTAAATAGAGTAATATTCTCTTCCTAGCTATTGACAGTCACTTACTTTGCCCAAAAGAGTGTATTTGAAAATTAGTCATATTAACTATAATTATAACAAAGGTTGCAATATAATGTTGTTGGGTTTTGTTTGTTGTTGTTTCTGAAGTAATTCATTAGAGAATCCTTCTCCAATAATATTTCCCTTTAAAGAGAAATCTCAGTAGACATTCTGAAGTAGAACTGAAGGACAAACATAACATGTTTGTTCATTTTATTTAAATAAAGTGTTTTCTGGTGGGAAAGTATCTGAGCAAAAAGTCTGAAAGTTAATTAGGCAATTCTGTGGCAAAACATTTGGAGAATCTTAAAAAAAAATCCCTCTCTGGCATTTAGAAGACTGAATAAGAGCAGAGGGAATTTGTGGATTGTTGTCAAACTTTCAAAGTAGCATACTAGAACATTTAAAAGTCTTCTGACATTTGAAACTTTTAAGACCTATCCACCAGGGTTACTTGCTGTGGTAAGGAATACATTAACTAGAATAATCCTTAAAATAAATTATGATAGTCAGTTGAATTTGATTATAGTGACTGAATTAAAATAATTAATTCAAAGAAAATTTGCACTCCAGAATGCCAAGAGGAAATTCAGAATCACTATATTTCACGCAACAAAGCTGAGTTTGCATAAATATACCACAACTTTACATAAGTAGAATATGAGGGGGAATGCAGGGAGAAAAACTGTGGTTTAAAATACATTTAAAAATGCCTGCTCAGTTGATGGATCAAAGAACTGATGATGTTTAGCTCATCTGAGAGGCTTACTCAGATGCTGAAATGCTAAACGTGAGGACATTTATATGATTCACACACCCAAACGAGCTGAATATTTGTCTAGATTCTAACGTAAATATTAGCAACAAAGTGTGCTATCCTGATCACTTTCACCCACTTTGCCCTGCATTTCATGTGCCCGCATTTTAGATTGTAATCATCTTGGGAAAGGAACTGTCTAAACTGAATTGAATTGATACAGACCATTTCTGACAATGAAACAGGGTAGATCTTCTGAAACTCAGGGAGTGAGTGATTCACTAAAGAGGATAGTATTTTTCAGGAAATATATGAGAAATAAAGTGTTAAGGCTAAACCATATTTTCACACACAGAATCCATCCATCACGTAGCCTCAGCCCCTTTACAAGTAGTGGTCCTTGAAAAGAGCACTGATGAACCATATTCTCAAATACCCACACGGAGTGAAAACGTGTCCATTGCCATTAGCTTCACTTGTGCTGCAGAGAGGCAAGGGACTCTGCTCTGTGCCAGGGAAGGAGAGAGGAATGAACTCTGCTTTATGTCAGGGAAAATGCTCTGTTCAATAAAATTTGCCTTGTATTACCCATCCATATGTATAACCTTCAATACTGCCGAATTAAATTTTTTTTGACAGATAACCTGTAGGTTAGTCACATGAAAATATGGCACTTACAAGAATTACTCATTTTGCAAATATAAAACTTCTTAATAAAATCCAGTTACAGCTGTGACTTTTTAGTACTCTGCAAGTTCATACAGTAACACTTCAGTTCTCAGGAGCCTAGGGAAAAAAAAAGCTAAGAAACTTTAATATTGCAATGTCATCTTACGAGATTAATATCCCATGAATTTTGGAGCACTTTCTGCTTCAGATTGGCTGGAAACTCGCAGAGGCTTCAAACCTGACTGCATGCTATTGCTAAACGTGGCTTGAGGCATGGGGGCACACATGAAATTAGAAAGCAGGGACAAAAAGACACTGTGTGTTTCTGAACCAGACGAAAGGTTTTGGTCAAGTAACTTACTGTTACATCTAAAGTAAACCCCAGGAAGTTAATAGTTCTGGGGTCTTATGATATTTATGGTGGCAAAATTTCTAGGCCCATACGGTTCCAGATTTGGCTGATTTTTAAGAATTAATTTACTGGTTAGTTTTTTTAAATTTCTTTTGTAGTCAGAGGAAGGAGTGTTCTGTCGGAAGTAATTCAAAGGGTAATTCCTGTTTTCTCATTATAAATCAATGAATGGCACAGCCCATGAATGGGGCAATAGCCAGCTAAGATTTTCTAAAGGTGCATATGAAAAGCTTTTTAAAATAAACCTCCTTGTAACATTAAATAGTAGGGAGTAAAGTTAAGGTAGCAGGCTGAAGGATGTAAAGATCCTGTTCTGAGGATCGTAGTGTGGGTTCCTGACCCTGCAGAGCTGGTCAGAATTCCTGCAGTCTTTAGACAGCGAGAGAGGCTGGTTGTACTCAAATTCCTCTTACATGAAAATTCTCAACCCCTCTTGACTGTTGCACGGCAGGATCGAGCCTTAGCTTCTTGTTTGGTCATACCAGAGGAACATTCATCATATTGAGGTTGCGTGTGGGTTCACGAGCAATACCATAGGCAGGGTGATGTGGTTTGAATGGTAATGTAGTCTGACAACACATTATAAGTCAACCTTTATTAAGGCAGTAAGATGAGCAACAATGCACCCACAGGGTGACTCACCTGATCACTGATAGCAAACACAGGATGGTAAGCGATGCCTGGACTGTCAGGGACACTTAAGGTCCAGGTCATCTGGCAGCCACAGCCACTTGCACAAATGCCTTTTGAATGCAGGTAAGAGTTGTGCCACCCTGGCTCCACCAGTAGTAGTGTGCTGTGAGAGAATCATCCCTTACCTGGCAGTAGCGTGCCCTACACCTCGTTTTGGATGATGTGGGCAGCATCCTGCCTACATGTCGATGTTGGTCAAGGGGCAGGGTGTCAATATGTATATAATATAATTTCAGGTGGTGGTGTCTTACAGCTACCACACCAGAGGCGCAGAACTCCCTAAGTCCAGGTCCTTGCTGTCAGCTCCTTGTAGATGTTCCGCATGTACCCGGTGCGTGTAGCCATCTGTGTTAAGACAAATGGAACCTATCCCTTAGCTCCATGTCCGAAGAAACTAGATAGTATGTCTTTACAGAACTGAACTCTCATGGCCATAAAGGAACAGAAGAGCTAATGAAAGGCTTCGTATGCATTCTGTTCAGCTTTCTCTCTATAAATTAGGGCTTGTTTGTACACTGTCATGGATACAAGCTTGTGTTTCTCTTAGAACATCAACTATGAAACTAGAAAATGAAACCTAGGATTCAGGGTCCCTGAAATGGCTTTCCAGCCATCTTTGTCTTATGTCTGGTAAAAAAAAAATTCATTTCTTTAATTTATACCTGAAATACTTAAATCTATCCCAAGCAAAGCACTGCATTTTTATTTCCAGATCCTTTTCCAGGTATCATAAAAAAAAAAACCCAAACTTTAACTGCTCAGCCTACATTTGCTTCAGCGGCAAAGAGGCAGACTTGGCAGTCTTTAAATAAAAAGAAAGATTTACAATTTTTTTTTAAGGCTTTCAAGTTGTTATATAAAGTGCTTGGTAGATTAAATGGCTTTCTTGATTCATATGCTGAGAGTAAGAGACTTCTTGCACAGCTGCTGTGCTATCAATTGGTCTGACCCAGTTGTACTGCCAAATTCTCCTACAGTTCAGAACTTGCACTTTGGCTCTTCCTTATGGACTGAACTTCAGCAAAACTCACCCAAAACTGTAGGCAGTTTTCAGATGGTGACCCTTTACTGGTGTCTCTGTCCGTTCACAACTCTGAACCTTGAAAAGCAAAGGAGCACTTGTGTTGACTCTGAATACACTGTCTTCATTAGCCGTGTCTTGCAGAATTGAGTGTAACTCTCTTGAGTACTGTGGTTATGAATGCAGTGTTTGAATGACTTTAACAATCTTCGTTACTGTAAAATCAATGGACTTTTACACTGGAACTCTGTCCATTGCCACTTCATCTATAGGAAACAAAGCAAAAGGCAACAATCTGATTGTTTAAATCATTGTGTGAGGGTAAATGCTATCGAATAGGTGGTGTTGAGGGACAGCAGAGAGGCAGTAGGGAATAGAGGGGTTAGGGACACCTGACCCATCAGCTTCTCTTTTACAAACATTTTTTTGTTCTGCGAATGTCTCCAGATTTTCTTTCGTAAAGGATCAGGAGAGAGGAGGGCTAGTTCAGTCTTTGACCATAACATGGCACTCTGTGGGTTTCCTCTGAGGCTCACGCTCTCAGCTTGGACATGTGGTGCCTACATCCCCCTCTCACCCTTTGCTGAGAGGTGGAGAATAACAGAATAAATGTCTTCTCTTCCCTATTTTAGGTAAGCGCTCCTCAGAGAGACAGGAATGTCAGCAAGGTCTCTGCGTACTTAAAACTATTACTTAAATAAAGCCAAGTGGATCTGCAGCACTGTTCTCTTTCAGACACTCTTCCATAGTCAGGCACGTGTTGCTACTTTGACATTGAGGAGCCTCTCAAAGCTTTGAACCTTTGCAGTGGCACGTTATGAGAAACAGCCAGTGCTGCTGCTACCTCTCAGCAGTAATTATACTGTCTGCAAATTCAGACAGATTGTGCTGCACAAGATACAGTTGGGTTGAATTTTCATACTTTATTTCAAAATCTGTAAAGCAACAATTTTTCTTTTAAACTAAAGGCTTGAGCTCTTAATAAACTATAATATACCAGGAGCCCTAGGTATGGGTGTATCTTGCCAATACCTTTATCTGCTCACTTTTGGGTGGGCTTTTCCTTCAGCTGGAAAGGAATTGTGACATAGAAATTGTCAAAGACCAGAGTACTCTGGGGCTGGATGATGCTGCAGGCCTAAAATGCTCACAAAACACCAAATACTGCATATTCTTCTCCTCATCTCTGTTACTGCTAGCTGAAAACAGCATCAAAACTTCTGCCAAGTGTTCATAATGCCTTATCCTTTTTTAAAACTGTCAAGCACATTCCACCCACAAGTAGCATAATCTGCTCCAACATCTTCATACTACTAGATCTCCTTCAAGTATTTCGCAATTAATAATTTCCTAAATCCATCCGGGATAATTGTTTATACCGCAGAAACCATCTTAAATTATATATATAAAGTTGAATTGTCAGCCTATACTGTGTTACAGACTGAATCATGTTATTTACCATTGCCCTGTTCTTCTTTTCATAGTTCTGCTTCCTGCTGGTTTTCAGATAGCTTTTACATCCTTGCAATTGCCAACTGCAAATTGAAAATATATGCATATTGATATCACAGAAATAAGAACACAATTACATTAAAATCCAAGCTATTTTTATTGCTTATTCCTCTCTTTTCCTGGTGTATTACTTAAAAACAAATATTTTTGCTTTAGGCATAGTCAGACATAAACAAACATGTTTATACATGTGTAAACATATGTGTCCTCTTGCAATAATTGTAAGAGGCTTTACAAGACCACAAACTTTGGGAAAAGAGGGAATCTCAGCAAGGAAATATGCAAAAATAACACTTCTTTTTGTTTCTGAGAAATTCAGACAGTCCTGCAAAAGGAACTGGATAACTAACGTGCTTTGGTTTTCATTTTTTTGATGGTGTTAGTATGTTTTTTCCTTGAATAAAAAATTGGGTCACCTTCATTATTTGTGATTGCATAAAAATTCCTAGTATTTTTTTTTTTTTCTTCTCCACTGAATTACTGAGGCATATTATGGAAGTGACAGGAACACCCCTTGCAACATAATGGTAATGAAAGTGAAATAAAGCTATTATTACTCCTTCTCTTTTGCTCTTTTTCTCTCATCAGAAAAAAGCAGTATTATTTAGAGCACTGGTGAGCTGTTTGTCACAGCTCTGGAAAAATCTTTTGGCTTGCATGAATCACCATAGGTTTATCTTTCATTTATTATAATCACCTCTTCCATAGCTCATTTTATTTGCTTGTTACTTAGCAATAAATCTAGTCCCAACCCAATGTTAAGCCCGGGTTTCCAGTCTCAAAGCATACAAAAAATGGTCACTCTTTCTGAAGGAGGATTCTGAAGCTAAAGAAAAATTATTGGAGTGCCGTATTAACCTCATTCCTGTGCCTGATCTCACATTGAACATTGCCAGTCTTCCTTTGGAGCAACTTCGAACATAAAGTAAAAGCCTGCTTACTGACTGTCTGTACTCAGTACTTTTGTACGAGGCAGTATTTTTGTCTCCACATCAGGAAGTTATCTGTCCTAAAACTGCATAGAAGGGTAAGAATAAATATGGGTAAATGAGGCATTGGTTAATTTATCCTGCATAGTAGCCACTAGTACAGATTTATCAAGTGTTCTGGATGGAATCAAAGTTGCTGTTTCCTAGAATAATACTTTAAAGAGACTGGAGATAGAATGCTGCCTACTGTCAGTCAAGGATTCATTCCAGATGAACTTTATTGGCAGAGAAAGATAAAATTTTATCTTCATGCATGGTAAACTTAAATTGAGGTGCCTAAAACCACAAAATGAATTACACATCCAGGCATCACCTCAGTGCCAATTTAAGCAGCTAAGCTCAGTAATGACACTGTAAATGCATCATCTTCAGAGGAATCTAATTCATATATTCCCTTTCCAGCCATTTATTATGGTGTTCATGCATTTTACATTTCTGTATATTCTGTTCAAACCATAATATTTTCCTTCTAGTCTTTCAAAGGACATTTTAGACTTGTGTTGCAGTTGTGGTTTATATTCTTGCTTCGGTCCCTTAAGTTTAAATGCTTCTCTTGTGTGTTGAATAGGGTATTACAAACTAGACAGTAAAATGCAAAGCACAAACACTGTAAAAATCAACTAATTTTAATACTTAGCTCTTTTCCTCCATAAAAAACTGTTTTGTTGACTATAATAAACTTTTCCATTCTTAGTAGCTCTGTTTAAATTCTTAAGCCAAATTATCTGGAAAGCAGGTCTTCTGATGCATGAAAGAAATGACACTTTTCTAACTCATGCAATGGAAGAAGTCATTTAGTGTTCAAATACATCTAAGGTAGAAACTTCATGCCTACATTTCAACAGTACTACTGGTTCTGCTGGGCTGAAACACTGCACTCTTTTTCATTGGAAACGGTGTCTTTAATGACTAGGCTGAAGACAGAATGTCGGTCGTAAATGCTCAGTAAACGTTAATTGTTTTACATGATTTGGAACATGCTTAGTACATAATTTTCATCCTTGCCATTTTAGACATTTCTTTTCATTCTCCTGCTCTCTCTCCTAATGTAATTAACATTAAGAAGATGTTTGTCAAGGATACAATTTTAAGGACACCTTCTGCTGAAGAGGCCTCATTAAGAGCTTTTGAAATATAGAATACTAATGAAAGCCTCTTGTGGCAAGACATTTAGTTAAGGACCCACGCAGCTTAGGGTGTCTCAGTTTAAGATATTACTGCTAATGATGCAGACAGTCTCACTTAAGGAAGTATCAGTTCAGTGTGTTCTGGTGAACTCAGTTATGGCAATGAAGATGAGACCAAATAAAATCACGCATTCACAGGAAAAACATACCTCAAAATAACCTAATAGGAACATTTCTTCTTTGCTTTTTTTTTTTTTTTTTTTTTTCCCAAGAAATGTATTACAGAGAAAATAAAGTAATAACATCCATACAGCGGGAAAGTATGCAAGTTTACAGTATCTGGTTTGAAATCCTGTTTACTCTGCTTTCAGGATAATGCAGATCGGTTTAATGGCGTACAATTTCACCGTCATAAGACTAAGCTGTTAGCACTGCCTGTAGCATTTCAATCCCGAATGGCCCATGCCTCCTCCTGACAGAGCAGTGCCCAATGGGACACACGTGGTAGGTGTTTCTGGAAACTGTATTCTTGATACAGTCCTGTCGGTTTTACATCTGTAACTGGTCGCTAGAAGCACTGAAGAGTAGGGCTGTGTGCCTACGGGGTTAAGCAAAAGGTAAATGAGGATTTTGAGGACGCTAGTGCTGCATAAATACGAGATAGCCGTGCCTCAGTGCCATCTAAAGTATTTCAGCCTTCCTTATCTGGCCAGCTCTCCAGCACTTCTGTGACCACTGTCACTGTATGAAATGCTGTGTCACTGTACGCTTATCCCTTCTTTAACCTCTTCTCCAGGTGTTCACTGTCAGAAGTAGGGCACTGTCAGAGGCAGGAAAATAGAACAGATGGATCCTTCATCTGAGGGCATGGCTATCTCCTGTTATTTTCTTATGCCAGTATTCTTTCCTCCCTGTGCAACTCATGCTGTTACAGCCGTAGCCTCTCTTTATGGAATGACCTCTGTTAAAGAGGCAGTGACTGCAGGTAGTTACCCCAGATGGGGTCATTCCTTGCACACAGAGAATAGATGGACAGCGTTAAATACCATTTTGTTGTATCTATTGGTTAATGCTGATGAGTGGTGAGCTTAAACAAACATTCTTTTTTTTTGGAAAATTTATTTCCATTATATAACACCTCAAGAACATTCCTTATTTTACCTCAATGTTCTTTCAAGGTTTGGTTTATTGTTTTTTTTTTAATTTCTCAACCAATCTAGTACCTACATGCTGGCCAAATGATTCAGTGTCTTCAAAAAATATACTCACCTCGCTTCAAATGGAAACACTTCCTGTGGACTGAAATAGAAGCATGAGCAGAATGTTTAACTCTGGCATCTCTAATAGACAGAAAATACTTTCCAAAAACCAGTGGTTTCTGAGAGGCTTGTCTAAACATATATATCTCATCATTCTACCTAATGATGCCGCTCAGTTTCACAGGCATTCTTTTAACTGCTTTTTGTGCTGTCAGATAACAAGCATCAATTGTTCCACAGTCATATTTAAGATATTTTTCTCTTTTTTAATGAGGCCAAAGCCAGGTCTGTTCTGTACTGTCAGAAAATCAATCCAGTATTTACATATACTTTCTTCAATAATAAAGTGTTCTCACCAGTGATGAAATACCCTGTAATATTTTGACTCTGTTTCTGGGCATCCTGCCTCTGGCCTTCTATCTGTCCTTCACTTCTTTCAAGTTCTTCTCATTCCAACTAAAAATGAATTCTACTCAAGGGATGTTTGAGCAATTGAGGGAAAGGGAACAGAGGAAGCCTGAGAGACGGGTGTGCACTGAAAATGCATGTGCAGCTGTTAATGCTTGCATGACTCTCTTTCTAAAACATAACAGTTCCTGACTGCAAACATATTTCTGACTCTGTAATGTATACTTAGTTATTTGTGGAGGCAGAAGTCCTCTGCCATTCTTGATCAGCCAGCAGGGGTCAAATTGAAGCTAACATATGCTGGGATTGAATGGTCGTGCCTCAGTAGTGTGTCTCACTTCTTTTCCAGAAGGGCAGAAAGTTCAAGAGAAATAAGAAATGTTAACGCTCCTTGCTGCCCCCAAACAGCCAAAATATAGTCCTCTTACTCATTAGCAGAAAATTCAGAGGGGTTCCCAGATTAACTCAGGGCAATAAACATGCAAATTCAAGACTTAGAGCTATGGGAGTTTTTAAAACCGGGTTTGGCTTCTAGCTCTGGAAACAGACATCTGAAGCGTTTGGGGTTCTGTCATCCCCAACATTCACAGATAATTTGTGAATTAGGCATGTTTATCACTGTTCAGTTGTGATATTATGTACAGGGCAGTTGTATTCAATTTCACGAAATTAGGTGGCCATTTAGATCCAAATATGTTAGTCTATTTTATCACGTTAATAAGTACAGAAACCCATTATCTACTGATTTATCATGGTGCTCAGAGTTGTTCTATAGTTTATGACAATTTACTTATCAAATAAAACATGCATATTGTTTTCTATTTCTTTCTGCTCCCAGAAGGGTGGTAAAACTATTTTGGGTAATAGGCTGGTAACAATAAGAGGGTTAAAGCTGGAGGGTTTCTGGAGTTTCCGGAGAGATGTATTTCAGCTCAAATCACAACAATCACCTGTGGCATAAACGTACTAATCTGACATTTACAGACTGTGTGGGTCATTTAAAAATTCTCCAAACCACCAAGGCACTGATATTTGAATAAACTGAAAAAAAGCACACAAAAAGATAAAAACTTTTGCATTTAAATGTCGACTTTTCTGAATGATTAATTTGCTTGTTTAATTACTACCTTTCTGTAGAGATCTTTTAATCAGTGCTTGTCCCTTAATTTTGAAAAGTGTGTGTCTGTAGAACCGTCGCTTCCACTCTTTCTGAACAGCCTGGCCGTTGGTTGTAACCGTGCTTTCCTAGGAGCAACAGTCTCACTGTGACTTGAGCCAAGCCATAGGCTTTGGGGAAGGGTTACGTGGTGATTTAGTTGTCTAAATTTACCTTTCTCAACTCACTTACTGTGTTTTTTTGTGGTGGGAAAGGGGATGGCTTATCACTTCATGCATGAGCTCCTTTCCTATAGCTGCCAAGCTTTAATCTGATCTGCTGGTTTTCCTCAGGTCCTCATGCTCACAGGGAACATGCATCAGCAGAAACTCTTTCCTTAACTGACTTACAATGCAGCCATCCTCTCCAGGACCAAAGACTCTGCCCTCTCTCACCTCCTGCTATCCACAAGGCGTGGTAAGAGATCTGTTTGACATAAACAAACCTCTGCGGGGAGTTTCGTCTCCCATCCTAGCTATATCGCAGGTGGGCACAATCTGAAAGATTCAGAAATAAATGGCGCTGTTTTGCAGCAGCTCTTTGGTGTTTCCGTGTGAGTGCTTCTGGCTGTATTACAGTTCACTGGATTTTGCAAACACAATCAAGTCTTGTTTCCCTGTGCAGCAATTGTATGCTATATCACATTGCTCATTTGTCCTCTACTGCCTGGACGTGCCTAGGGAGCAGTAGATCTACCTGGTCTTTTGCAGAAAGATGTACCTAGATGGCCAGGTATGTGTCAGATATGCAGTTGTGCAGGACCTCGGTTGACAGGTCTTGAATCAGAAGCCATGCAGCTGCATTACTGTGTTACTGTGTCTGACTTAGTGTGCCCACAAACACATCTGCTTCCAGCTGTTGGTTTATAGCTGGGTTGCATCCTCTCACCCAGACATACTGGAAAAACAAGTAAAGACATTCTGAAAAGCATCAAACAAAGGTAACCCATGGTCACATAGGCATATTTTTAAAGACCTGTATTATGTGTGTACCTACTAGGAACAAGTGGAAAATGCACATTCTGGAGATTTTGATGTTCCAGAGCTAAAAGCTCTTGATAACTGAAGCCAGAAATGGCTGGACAAGAGGTAGCCTGTGGCAACAGGCTCTTTGGAGAAAAGAAATGCATTTTCTCTTCCAGATCATTATTCCTCTTCTTTTTTTACTCTGCTACTAGCCATTTCTAGCCATATCAATGGGCAAGGCATTTTGTATTTAGCGTATTTTTTTCTATTCGCAAAAATCAGTTTTGCAATTCACAAAAATCAATTTGAAAAAATCAATGGCAATGTCATGTTTGTTATGTAAGAACGGAGTCTCACTGGTTACTAGTTGCCTGTCAGTTCCAGCATCGCATACTGGTGGCATAAATATATAATTTTTTCAACCACAACAAATATTTGCTTTTGTTTCCATTCTATAACAAATATGACTCTAGCTTATTTAAATAAGAATTAGCTGAGATAAATTTAGAAACAGAAAAAAAAAGAAATTTGTTGTTCATATTTTTCATTTTCAAATGTTTTCCTTATTCTTGTTAAAATATTCCTATTGCTTACAAACAGCAACAGAACTTATACTTGCATTACTGGGCAGTGAGGTTACACTTTGCTATTTATACGGAAAATAACAACTTTAGTCAGGCTTCCCTTGAAAAAGAATGAGGATGAATTTATCATATAAAAGTAGAATTTGAAAAGTAGAAACTTAAAGCCCGAGTACAATCTAGTAGACAAGGCTATAACACTGGCTGTTTAAAAGTGACTGAACCACAGAATCATAGAATTGCTGAGTCTGGAAGGTCCCTCTGGAGATCATCTAGTCCAACTCCCCTGCTTACGGCAAGATCAGCTAGAGCAGGTTGCTAAGGGTGGTGTCCAGTGGGATTTTTAATATCTCCAAGGCTGGAGACTCCACAACCTCTCTGGGCAAATTGTGCCAGTGTTTGACCACCACCACCATTAAAAAAAAAAAAAAAAAAAAAGTTTTTTCTGATGTTTAAGTGGTATTACCTCTGTTTAAATTTGTGCCTGTTGCCTCAGTGGGCACCACCAAGAGCGGTCTGCCTCCATCTTCTGTAGTCCCTCACCAGGTATTTATAGACATGGACAAGATCTCCCCTCGCATTCACTTCTCCAGATTGAACAATGCAAGGTCTCTCAGCTGCACTTTGTATGGCAGATGCTCCAAGCCCCTAATTGTCACTGAACTTGTTCCAGTATGTCCATGGCTCTCGTACTGGTTTCCCCAGAGTTGGAGCCAGCACTGCAGATATGTCTTACTGGTGCTGAGTAGGGGGGAGGGTCACCTCCCTCAACCTGCCGGGGACACCCTTCCTAATGCAGCCCAGGAGGCCTTCTTTTCCATGAGGGCACATTGCTGGCTTCTGACCAGCTTGTTATCCACAAGGACTCCCAGGTTCTTTTCTGTAAAGCTGCTTTCCAGCTGGTTGGCCTCTACTGTGTGTACTGATGCACAAGGCTATTCCTACTCAGGTGCAGGACTTGGCCTTTTGCTTTGTTGACCTTCATCAGATTCCTGTCAGCCCATCTCTCCAGCCTGTTGAAGTCCCTCTGAAAGGCAGCACAACCACCCGGCCTAACAGCCGCTCCTCCCAAGTCTGTATCATCACACTTGCTGAGAGTGCCGTCTGTCCCATGGTCCAGGTCATTAATGAAGAGATTAGACGGTACCTGCCCCAGTATGAGCCGCTCGGGTACGCCAGCAGTGACCGACCTATCAGGTTGGTCAGGCCTGACTTGCCTTCCCAGGCAGTCCGTGCTGACTACTCGCAGTCACCTTCCTACTGACTTGATGACCACACCTTCTTAATAGGTCTGGAAATGGCTTCCAGGATTATTTACCCCATCCCCAAAGGATCAGGGTGAGGCTGACCAGCCTGTAGTTCCATCGATCTTCTTTCTTGCCCTTCTTGAAGATAGAAGTCTTCAAGTCGTCAGGAACCTCCTTTGACTCCCATGAACTTTCAAAGATAATTGAGTGGCCTAGCAATGACATCGGCCAGCTCCCTCAGCGCTCATCATGGATACATCCTATCAAGATAAAAGGCATGTTCAGACTGTAAAGAAGGAACAACCTTCTGAAAGTATATAAAGCAATGCCTGTTAGAAAAAAAAAAATGGAAATCAAACCAAAATGTGTCTAGAAAGGAGGGGTTTCATTCAATCACAACTACTAATGCTAAAATAGGAGTTACTATGGCATAGTACTTTATAAAGATCATGCTTTCCCTTAAAATGACTAACTTATTCATACATTATACAGAAATAAATTGTGCTTATACCACAAAGACTGAAATTGTTTGGAATTTCAGGTTAGTGCAGAGTGAATCTGGCTTCTTGGTGAGAGGTCTCTGACACTGATAGCACTGATACTGCAAGCACTATGTGAACTTCTGATAACTTTTCCAATGGAAATAAGACTTGGCTTTTGACCCAGAAGTGCCAAAGTGATTTTGATTTCCTAAAAGAAATTCTTTTTTCACAGACTATACTGCCATAATTCAGATCACCGGCAGTTTTCAAGTAGGAGCATTTGAAAAGAAGTGACTGGGGAAGAGACGAGACCAAAATGGTAGTTGATCCTGGTTTGTTCCTTTCAAGTGGAGTAAGGACATGTCTGTGAACTCCATATCTGTATCTCTGCCTGCTGCAGGTGTCCTGAACTTCCTGCAACTATATAGGACATACAAATTCTTTTATTCCCTGCATGAACTGCTGCTACCCTGAACCTGTACCTGAAATAGAATGAACCACCTTGACATTGGTAGATCAATTCTAATACTGTTCTAGTCAGTCTACTGTCATTCACTGTTATTGGCCATTGTCAACTTTTCCCAGTAAAATAAGAGTCTCAATATCTTGGGTTACAGTGGACTGAAATATATCATTACCATAATTTATATGTGTTTGGCATCTTACAAGCACAGTGCATGCAAAGCTTTCTGTACCTGGGATGATGGGAGTCGGTAATCTAGCACACAGGATGCTTTGCAGCTCTTGCAGAGGACAGGTCCGGTTCAGTGATACATAAAGGACTTCATGGGCTTTTTAGCACCTATCCTTGGGCAACAGGATCTAATGTAGAAAATCAGAAAAAAAGTCTTGCCCCTGAATTACCTTAGTAGTTCAAAATATTTAAAATCCTTACTGTCTCAAATACTCTTCTAAAACTTCTTTCATCCAGCTGGGAGTAATTCTCTTCTTCCTTGCAGTACCACACTCTAAGTCAGAATTACTGCCACTGAACTTGGCAATTTTATGCTAGAGTAAAAGTGGCATAATAAATACAAAAATCTTCCCAGAAAGATATTGGTCCTGAGCCAGTCCAATGAAAGCACTGTTGGGTTCCTAAAAGAAATATGTGGATTATCTATGTACCCAGCAGCTTGGACATTTTCTAATGAATGATTTTCTGTGGAATCAAATGGTGTCAGTCATCCTAGGACTGAAATGACCCTGTAGAAATGGCCTTGAGAAAGCCTTAATAAATGAAGATTTGTACACTGGCATTACGGCAGCCAACAAAAGAAAAAATGTTCTTCTCAGTATGTGGCAGCTACTTTCCTTACTGCTGGGCAAAGATAACTTTCATCAAATTATTCTACTCAGCCCTCCCTTCACTTTGATGCAAAGTGTGGCTGGTGGTTGCTTTTGTTTCTTTCTACCATGTGGAGAGATAATAAACTACACTTTCTCGATCTTCTTCCTGCTTAATATCTCAAACCCTCAACCTATCTGCGAATCATTCTCCCCCAGCATCCCAAGGAAAGAGTTAAATCTGCTTGCTGCCAAGATCTGTTTAAGTGATATACACCTTTTGAAAACAATGGCAGTGCTTCCTAAAATGATTGCTTCTAAGAATATGACAATAGCCAGACTGGTAATATTTGCCTACAGGTAAGAATGACTCCGTAACAGCCACAACACTGGAAATTCGATGACTGACATGACCTCTCAGCAGTTCACAGATAGTGGAAAAACACTAGCCTAGCTGAGAAAACAATGCTGTACAGTTCTATATATCAGTTTGAAATATGGCATTGCCTCTACACACAATGTGTTGTGGTTTGTTTACAGAATAATTATTCTGATCTCATAAACTACCTGCGACTGTCATTTATTAATATCAGATCACCTTATATTCCACGACAATTGCTTCTGAGTTATTGTCTTGTTCTCTGCTGAATGCCATCTCATTTAATGAGACAGTATCACCTTATTAGAATGCACCTAGGAAAGAGTCACTGTGGCCAGGGCACTTCTAAAATAGTTGAGACAAATTAATATTGTCAAACCCAAGAGAGAGATTATAAATTCCCCTTTAAGCTGCCTTTGTGTCTTTCAAGGGCAATTTACCCCCTGCAGATTTAGCTGATCCTGTAAGTACCTCACACTGTCATTCTGTGAAATGTTTTAAAATGCTTTTTATACTCAGATTTTTTTTTTTTTGCTGCTTGCTATTTCTTTATGTATAAAAGAAAAAATAACGTAACTGCAAGTTTTAAGTTGTTGTTATAGATAATAAATACAGAAGTAAATAGCATTGTCAAGGGAAGAAAATAATTTTAAGTAATTTTAAAGTATAATAGTTACATTTAGCTGATGTTACATCTAGAAAATAGATCAGTCCAATTAGTCACCATTCAGGTTCAGTTTCATTGTCAATAATTTGTTTTGAAAGTAGCAGACCTGTAATATTGGATATTTATTTCATTTCAGACTGACTTATTTTCAAATTCAACATACAAAACTCTAAAAGAATCCTCATTTCAAGTTCAAGGCAACTTTAAGGATTCTTGTGCAAGAAATTCATCATGGATATAAACTACAACGTCCAAACACACCTCCTGCAGTGCCACAACTCACAAAATTCCAGCTTCTTTACCTCCGGCGGGTCTAAACTCAAATGACCTTAAACATTTTCACAATTCACCTTTCCCCTTGCAGCTTCCCAAAGTGAGGGCTCTGCAGATAAGGTTAACAAGGACACCTTTCACACACCACGCCTCACTCAGTGAACTCAACAGGAGATAGTTGTGCTCCTTTCTCCCAGCTCAACCTCCACTCGTGTCTTCCCACCAAGCCTGCTGTGAGAGAGTCTCCCTGCTTGCAGATGGAGCAGTTGCTCAGTATACCCTGCTACTGCTTGCAAACACTTGTCTTGTGCATTTTTTCCGACCCCATAAAAAGCTGGCCCACGAAAAATGCGATTATTTAAAACCAGACGAGGCCTAAAAAGATCTAGATTATTAACGAGACTGTTGTATTTGTCTTCTGGATTTTTGTCCTTCAGTGTGAAATTTGATCACACTACTAAAATTCATTTCACAACAGTAAGAATTTGAAGTTTGTCTCTTCCATAGCTCAATTTTGCAACTGATTACAATATTTGAAGAACTGGGGCTTGAAAAAGACACTAAGTATTTAAAGACTTACTATGAATTCTTCAGGCCAGATATCTGGAACAAATTCATAAAATTCAAAACATTACATAGGAATATGAGAACTCCATTGAAATTCTACTGAGGAACAATTTGTGTTCTTCAATATTTTTTTTTTCTTCAAAACAACTATTCCTCTCTATATTTAATGTCATTAATGAAAATTTTTAAATTTGAAACCAAATACTTCTGTTGATCTGAATGACTTCTTTTAAAAAATATTTAGAGATAGATTTCAAATATTTAGGGAGTATACAAATATATGCTAATTTGGGCCATCATTCTATTTCAAAATACCAATATAACAAAAATTCTGAAAGTTGAAAGAACTATACCATGACAATATTTGGCAACATTTCTTTTCTTCCTCCTTTTCTGAAACAAATTTAACACTAGCTACAGGGAATAAAACAAGATTCAAGAAAGCAAGTAGGCAAAACCCCTTACCTGAAGCAAGGTAGTCAAACTGATTCTGCTTAGAATTGGTACAGGTACCATATTTCATTTCCCCCAGATACTTGCCTTCATCCAATATCTCATCTCCCTTACACCAGCACATAATTTCAGTGCAGACTCAGAGGTCCAGAAGCTGACCGAAAGAAGAATGTTCTGAATTATAATAGAATACACAATAGAAAATTGTATAGGGCGAGATCACAAGATCTAGGTATAGTGCAGTTTCTTCTTTGAGCTATATTCTTCATATTTCAAATAATATTAATTTGTTGAGTTCATAGGTTCAATAACATTTATGGGTCCTGGTCTTCATCATGCTCCCATTTTACTGATGGTCATACTCCCATTTCCATATATCTTTGATTTTTTACCTTTGTCAGCCTCTTATTCCTTTCTTATTAGAGCTATGAAGCAGTCAGTCTTAAAAATATGCACCATTACTATTAAGACTATTTAAAAATATTTTTGATTAGTGTTTACCTTTGCCTCAAAGGAGACTTTCAGCTAATTTTAGTGTCTGCCTAATCTTGAAGTACAGCAGCTCTAATGTACTTTGCATTAATACGTTTAAATCCAAAATTAAAGGAAAGTGACAAGCTCAGTCAAAAAGAAAACTATCTTCAGCCTCCAGAATATTTCTTCTGTAGAGGAGGATTCCATATTATTTAGATACAAATCCTATCAAAGTCATTGTTTGTTCAAGAAAAAAAGACATTTGGATAACTTTTTAAAAATAATGTGGTATAAAGCAACACAGATAAAATACTTTAAAAGTCCTGTTCGGGCTATCCAAGATTTTTGTACTTTCCCAAAGATCATTGCTGACATATAAACTTTATGTTGTGCAATGTGCTTGTAGTTCGGGAAAAAATAGGCTTGTAGATGGGACGGGCAGGGGGAAATAAAGGCAAGGGACAAGAATACTTTGAAAATAACCGGTCCTTGCTTTTTTCTCCATCCCCAGCTTACTGTTTGCAGTAAACCTATCTATAAATTTCTGTAACTTCATGATCATTAAGTTCTCTGATAAAAGGCACTATTGTATCTAATGATTCCATATAATTTCCAATCTCAGACTAGGCAACCCAGGACTGGTTATTTTACAATAATAGGTATATTTAGCCCAGTCTTGTCAGGATATTTTTGAAGTCCAGAATTAGTTAAGGAAAGCAAGGAAACATAACTTAAAAACCTTTGTCTCAAATCCATGATTCTTCAGACCAATGAAGCAGATTTCTTCAGCGGCTGTAGATTTGTGTCCTAGGCAATCTAAAGAGATAGTTTTTAGACAGAAGGAAATTAGTTTGTGTATAAAAGACAAATTAAAAGGTGCCTTGCATTATGCCTGGCTACCCAAAGGAAACAGCCTATCATCTTGTTAAACCTGTAAGAGATATGTAGGAAATAAAAGAGAGGTTTCCTAACAATTTATTTATGAGAGACATTAGTTTCCTTTCTAAATGAAAGAACTCAGTCATACTATAAATTGAGTATTATGCTGTATGAGAAAACATTGGCACTCCATTCTCTCTTTTCCTCACTCACTTATTCTGCACTAGTAAAGATAATTTTAAGTGGATTTTATTTTCATACTGCTGAAAATATATTAACACATGCTGTGTTAGAGTAAAATTGCTTTGTATTATTCAAAATCAAATACTAATGGATCATGAACTCAACCTTTTTTCCTTAAATTTCTAGAAGTTTTCTACCTAGACTGTCATATCTGTGTTGCTTCATCCTCTTTCTTGGAGAGGGCAAAAAGAAAGATACTCTTGACATAAGGACAGTAACCTAAGAGTCATCAGAGTGGACCATGAGTATTCTGATCTTTTAATGGCTCTATGAACTTGGCTAAATCTTTTATGACCAAGTCTAAAAAGCAGATTTCATTTTGAACTCAGGGTTCCAGTTCCTTCTTCCACTAATATTTTGCTAATTTATGTTGGAAAGGAAAAGCTACGTTTCCCTCCACCTCTGCATGTGAACTGCTCAGTTATATAATCAGTTTCTTATGGTCTTTGGATGAGTCAATATTTAATTACTCTGTGCAAGTGGAATAACTGTAACAGAAAAAGAAAAGTAGGAACACCCAACTTATTACCAGTTACTAGCAGCTACAAGTACTTAGTGTTTGGGGTTTCTCAATTAAAAACCAAGTCTAAGGCTCCACAGATGGAGAATGGAAAAGAACAAGATCATCAGTATCCTGAAAACACTGTCTGTTTACTCGTTAGCTGAAAGACTTTCCAGGCACTATCATCAGTTGTTTAATTTTGCTCTCTATGTGACCTAATCTGCAGTGTTCTTGGTGAATGTTTTGCTTAAGCTCTGTAGATAAGGGCTTAGCATACTTGTCTTGCCAAAGTACTCAAGGTAGACAGGTCTGAAACAGTTTTAGATGTGATCAGAAGGTCTCTAGGCATCTAAGGAAATTAAATGTTGGAAATTTATATCCCAATGGACTTTAGTTACCTTAAGCCTTAGTGTGAGCTTTGGGGATACAATTAGGAATTTAAATGCCTGAAGTTATAGTACTTAACTTTATCACCTAGTACTTTTCTTTTATATAAAATGCTACCATCCTAAGGTGTTCTATAAAAAGGACAAGCAGAATTTCTCCAATGTATAAGTATTGTGCAACCAATTGCATTAAATCTCACAATATTTAATGATCAGCTATGAGGCAAAGGAGCAAAATGCCAACTCGTATAGATAATTAACAAAAGACACCTGCTACTATGATATAGCAGAATTTATTCAGTGGCGTTACAGAATGTTCTACCTTTGCCAGCAAAAAAGCCCTGCAACGATAACACTGTTACAGTAATAGCTAGAGATTTTTCCTCATACTTGTGGGCTCTGCAGACATTAAGTCATCTATAAACAACTACGGCATAATATAATATGACCATGTAGGAAATGGACTAAACTTTGGAAATAGAAGTTGCAGTCAGATTTTCCTTTTTGAAGTGACTCAGTAGTTAATGCTTTATTGCAGTATAATGTGAAAACATTTCCAAGATGGTAGGATGCATAAATTTAGAATAGTCTCTCAGTCTCACAAAAAGCAAATGATATTCAGTTTGCTCTAAACAAACAAACAAAAAAGCAAAATTAAGCATGTCTGCATTAGTCAAGGGCATACTGGCAATAAGAATACTAGAAATAGAAAACCAAGCCTGTAGGGATTGGCGCTCGGAAGATCTCGCGATGTACGGAAAGAGAAGGGTTAAAGGAGGCGGGATGACCGACAGACAGTATATAAGGGCGTGACGCAGTTGAATAAACGCCATTTGCAGCATCCTCATATTGGTGTCAGTGCTCGGTGGCCCAGGGTATGGTGGACCCTGTGCCGAGTCCCACGGGGTGATCAGACGAATGTCTACACAAGCCTTTGCTTCAAATTTGAAGTTAGGAATGGGGTAGACCTATATTCCAAGAGGAGGTGGCTGTCAGGGGCTGGAGATGGGCATGGGAGCTCTGCTCTAGGTTTCCGCTGTCCCAGAAAGCTGCATCTTTGTTTCCTCAGCTTTGCAAATAAGCCTTAACCTGAGCTGATGGAAAACGTCTTGACCAGATGAAGGACGTTCATCTTAACTGCCCTCAGAGTTGATGTCCTGCACCACCATGAATACTAGCAATAGCTAATAAGGAAAATGACTAGTAGGTGACCGTTGAAGCAAAATGAGCTTGTTACCTGACACTTCGCCATCTTCATTAGAGAAGATTTATGCTAACTATAGGGACAACATCACCAGATTTATAGACCTAAAGTAATAAGAGGCAGAGTTGCTCTTTACTCAACGAAAGCACTGTTGCAGAGATTTATATCAGAAAGCCACTTCATCAGCTTCTGATTAATAATTTATTAATAGCATGGACTCATTCAATTATTTCTTTCTAATATTTTCACACTGTTTCTTTCTCCGCTAAAAATACAATTCATTATAAAATGCTGTCAGAGGTGACTGATGTAATTGAAAATGAACCTCTTAAAAAGAAATGTAAAATTCTTGTTTAGAAAAAAGATGCCAACTTTCATACTCACAAACTAATGACTAATAATGACCCACAAAATGACTAATAATTTTCATCTTAAATCAATATTTGACCATCCACTTTTGCTTCCTGAAGAAAAATATTGGGAATATATTTTTACAGGTATGAATAATTTTATTACCAGCAATATAATCTGTACTTATAGAAGTTGAACTCTTAATAGGAGTAACAGGATGAAACTAAGGATAAGAAAATTTTGTCTGAATATTGAGACAAACTTCTTAACAGTGAAATCTATTATACAGTCATTTCTAGGAGCACATTATTTTCATATTTATTTTACCCTCACTGCCCCACAAGTCATTCTGACTTCAAGACCGAAGCACTTCATGGAGTTTGACTTTAAACACAAATGATTGAAAAAGAAAACTGCATACATTTCAAGCTAACCTTTCTGTGATTGCTTCTATTTTGTTCTTTTTGTACAACACCCGCTTACCAGGAATTCTAAAGCTCTGAATAAGAAGTATGTCTGCCTGCTGTGGAAAAAAATCACTCTTATTTTTTAACTCCATTTGCAAAACATTCTTCCGGATGATATAGCATTGTCAGATATACAACAACATGCCACTTTTACTGTCTCTTTTCAAAACAGATTTTGGCATAAGAAAGGGATTTCTCTACATACTCTACATTATGCCACTTCATGAATTAATTTTTTTAAAAAATCTTAAACACACTCGGTAGGGAAGGAGGTCTGATAATATTACTGTAATATCAGTTTGTCGCATATATTTTCCCTGATAGTTCGGAACTGGTGACACAGTGCATTAGAGAGTCTTTCACGATCCCAGGAATCATCTTTCTTGAACCAATTAAGAAGAAAAGATGTCAGAAAAAAAAAAAAAAAATACTGTTTGATTTGGGAAGGGAAGTTTCACCAATGATGATCAGTGGTGATTTCTCGGTTTTGTTGCCTACATGAGGCAATACATACGTGTATTATATGTACCTATAACTAAACTTATAAGGAAAGCTAAACTAAATTTCTTACCTTTTTGCTTTTCCTTGGTCACCCTTAGCCTGGCAGATGGTGATGAGCAAGCAATCCAGGAGCAGCTCTAGTCATTATGAGCAATACTAATCTTGTCAGTTAATTTCACACAAAGCTGTGTGTGACCAGTAATAACTCTTTACACCCGTCTGTTCTTGCTGGTATGAGTAGATTATTTTGGGATGGATTGTCTTTATGATATACCCAGTACTTTATTTCATCCAGTCACCATGAGGGAGATGGGTATGAATAGGATGTAATTAATGATGGATTTGTAGTAAATAATGTTACATATTTATTCTTCAGAATTCATCAGAGGAAACCTAGACACTTTTAAATTAATAGAAGTATTGTTTATAAAGGGTTTTGTACACAAAATGTTAAGAGGGACCTGAGGATAAGAGTAAAAAAAAAAAAAAATTATTGAAACATTCACTACAGATGCAGGATTAGAGTTATATGATACACTGCCTCTCTTGCCATGTTACTCCTCCACAGCTGAGATTCACAACGTAGAGGTTATATTCATGCTGTGATTTTTAATACACAATGTACTGATGCTTGTATGTCTTTAAATAAGCATCTGTAGAAGAGTGCACATATGGGGCAGACGGTCAGTCCCAACCTCCATCACTGACAGTGGCCAGCAGGAAACGGTCAGAGAAAATCAGATGGCAAAGAGTGATTTTTTCCCCCCAGAATTTTCTCTGAGCCTTCTGTGATGTGTGGCTCAGAAAGTCCCTGGGCCAGAAATGAAAGGGACAGTGATTTTATTGATCTCTGCCACACCTTCTTTCCATCACCTTCATCCTAGACTGAACAATCCTAGTCATTCCTTCTACAGAGGCTACTCCTATAAGTATACTTTGTCTTGTGAGGATTGCTTCATCCTTTTGTGTTTTCACTGTATTACTTTCAAGTCCCTTATTAAAATTTCTCTTTTTATAATCCAAAGTTTTGTTTGAGTGCAGAGAAACATGAGACCTGCCTTTGGTTACATGAGAAACAGAACTCTCAAACCATGATCTTTAGTAGTATGTACTATGTTTAGTTCATATTCTCTTCTTTTTTAGACATAAGTTCCACAAAGTCATTGGATTATAAATTATTTATTCAGTCAGTAGTTGCCAGCACTCAATAATTGCCTCTAGAATACTTTTTGATCTATAAGTCCTTAGACAATCATGGTATATTACATACTACTTTATCATGCTAATTACAAATGCAAAACAAAAAACTAGCACATATATTAGTGTGTTATTTTTCTCTATTAGAAACATAGAAGTGACATATATTGGAAAATCATTAGGAATGATTTATCTTCAAAGCTACCTTGTTATTATATGATAATGGTTTTGCTATTTTCAACCCTAATAAGAAGTGTGATATAATTTATCAAGCTAAACAGTCCCAAAGCACTGCTGGAGAAAGCAGCTGTGGGTGGGATATTTTCTGATTTTTGAAAGATGAAATTATCTTAGCCAATAATATAATAAAAGTCTTTTATTATGAGTTGTTCCTGTGACTCTTAAGTGACCTATTATTTAATTTTGATTCCTTATGAACTAAAGATTGAGAGACTTAAAGTACTAAATCTCCAGTGTGTACTTTCTAAGAAGCTAGTTGCACATGGAGTATGCCAGTAAGAAGCTTTCATTTAAGCTAATGCCCACATTCACTCCGGTGTGAAATACAGACCTGTATTTCATTCAGTGAAAACATAAAATGTGAACATTTTTATTCCCCAAATATGGAACTATAACCTGAAATCTTGTGTATGGTGCTAAGGTGGTGTGGTTTAACCCCAGCCAGCAACTGAGCCCCGCACAGCTGCTCACTCACTTCCCCCCCACCCAATGGGTTGGGGGAGAGAATCAGGAAAAGAAGTAAAACTCATGGGTTGAGATAAGAACGGTTTAACAGAACAGAAAAGAAGAAACTAATAATGATAACACTAAAAAAATTACAATAGTAATAATAAAAGGATTGGAATATACAAGTGATGCACAATGCAATTGCTCACCACCCACCGATTGACACCCAGTTAATCCCCGAGCGGTGATCCCCTGCCTCTACTCCCCCCAGTTTCTATACTGGGCATGACATCACATGGTCTGGAATACCCCTCTGGCCACTTTGGGTCAGCTGTCCTGGCTGTGTCCCCTCCCAACTTCTTGTGCCCCTCCAGCCTTCTTGCTGGCTGGGCATCAGAAGCTGAAAAATCCTTGACTTTAGACAAAACACTACTTAGCAACAACTGAAAACATCAGTGTGTTATTAACATTCTTCTCATACCAAACTCAAAACCACAGCACTGTGCCAGCTACTAGGAAGACAATTAACTCTATCCCATCTGAAACCAAGACATAACGCATCCCCTTGTCCCTTCTCCTCCGTGCGGATGAAAAACATTCAGCATCATACTCTCCTTATCCCAAACTATTGGTTTGGTTTGTGTGGCAGGGTTTTGGTAATGGTTGAGGGGGCTGCAGGGCCGGCTCTTGTGAGAAGCTGCCAGAAGCTTCCCCAGCTCCGAGTCGGACCCGCCTCTGGCCCAGGCCGAGCCCATCAGTGACAGTGGTAACACCTGGGGAGAACAGATTTAAGAGGGGGAACTGGCCCTGAGTAGGGGGTTGGAATGTGAGAGAAACAGCTCTACGGATATTGAGGTCAGTGAGGGAGGAGGGGATGCCTGTGGTGAGGCGGCAGGTTGTCCCCTGTGTCGTGTCCCCCCCCCAGCCCATGGAGGGGAGCGGGGGAGCAGAGGCCCACCCGCAGCCCAGGGAGAGAGGAGCCCACACTGGAGCAGGGGGATGGATGGCCCCCAAGATGGCCGCCACTCCATGGGAAAGCCCGCCCTGGAGCAGTCTGTGCCTGAAGGACTGCAGCCCGGGGAAGGGACCCACGCTGGAGCAGTTTGTGAAGAACTGCAGCCCATGGGAAGGACTCAGTTGGAGAAGTTCATGGAGGACTGTCTGCCATGGGAGGGACCCCACGGTGGAGCAGGGGAGGAGGGAGGAGTCCTGCCCCTGAGGAGGAAGGAGCGGCAGAGACAACAGGTGAGGAACCGACCCCAACCTCCATTCCCCGTCCCCCTGCGCTGCTGGGGGGAGGAGGTGGAGAGAACCAGGAGTGGAGTTGAGCCAGGAAGAAGGGAGGGGTGGGAGGAAGGTGTTCTAAGGTTTGGGCTTACTTCTCATTATGCTGTTTTGATTTGTTTGGTAGTAAATTAAATTGGTTTTGGTTTTTCCCCAAGTTGAGTCTGTTTTATCCATGACCATAATTGGTGAGTGATTCCTCCTTGTCCTGACCCACAAATGTTTCTTTTATATTTTCTCCTACCCATCCCACCAGGGCTGGGTGGGGGAGAAGTGAGCAAGTGGCTGCGTGGTGCTTTGATGCTGGCTGGGCTTAAACCATGACAACTATGTACGTTTTAAACAAAGGTTTGTTAAAATGTGAGCCACCTTTTTCAAACAAATTCTCGTTAGCTTGGGATTTCTGCTTACAATATCACTAGCTTCTCAGGATTTTCAGGCTCCTGCTGAGGCTAAAAAAGTACCTTCTGGTGACCATTTAGAAAAGATATACACAAGAAAGTTGAGTCTAGACAAATGACTGAAGTTTAATACAGAATATAGCCTGTTGGCCAGAAGGAGCTCTGGGAAAAGAGAGTGCTTACAAGTTGGGTATCATACTCAGCAAAGTTTTGCTGATCTCTACATGAGAAGGAAGAGGATTAATATTTCTAAGGAGAATATAAAAAAAAAATTCCTGTAGATGTTATATTTATGCAGAATTAGATGCCTTTCAAAGGTCAAAACATTTTTTTTCATAGTTGGGGTATAATTTTACCTAACTGTGAATTCTCTCTTTGTATTGTATCTTCTGCTGTGAATCATATCCTTCATTAAAATAATCTTGTAGTATGATCTCCACTTTGGATTATGCTAGAGACATAAGTCATATCCTGGATAAGAAGAAACTGATTATGTTAAAAACCATACTGGAGAAGAATTTTGTATGTTCTACTTCAAAATTGCTGAAACCTGTAACAGACTTGTTATATGCAATGCATTTAGTATAGACAAAAATATTTTTAATGTTATTTAAACCAAATATTCCTGGGAATAGTAGGAAATCATGAGCTATCTTAACTTTCCAAATACCTATGAAGCTGAAGATACAATAGTATCTGGAACCTACACCCAGATCTGGGTGGGAAGGTAATGGAAATCACACTGAAGCATTCTGGTGATTACTCATGTTAAAATGGTGTTAGGATTAAGTAATACACCAAAAAAGAATGGGAAAAATATTCTGTTCATCAAAGAAAGTAATGTTTTAAAGATCAAAGTATTCAAATAAGGTAAGAGTTGCCAGAAGTCAAGCAGAGCTAGATCCAGCAAAGGAAATTATCCAAGAACAAATCAGGCTGTATGCAGTGGTTGAGCTTTCACTTTCCATACTTCTAAAAAGTAGATGTCTGCAGCAAATACCTGCCATTTACAATTTGATAGATTCCGAAGCATACAGGGAAATTTTTGCTTTGGTGTTTTTTCATGTTTCTTGATGATATGTTCCTCCTTTTCCGCTCTCTGATTTACAAGTGCTTGGGTGGAGATGGCATATAAGAAGAAAAAATAAATGCCTCATCTTCCAGGAGTAAGGCTTTGAGGCTAGAATTTTGATATCTGCGAAGTACTGTGTATATATACAACGCCCTAAAAGGGAGCTATGGTACTCGGGATTTGAGGCACATTGGCCTATCCTAAGGGATACATTCTGCCTGCTAATCCCCTTTCTCTTCAGTTCCCATACCTTACACAGAGAATTGAGGTGGTGGTGGATGTTAGTACGGTTTTCCTCTCGAACCAGGCCTTTCTTTCCAATGCTTTGGAGATTGAAGCTTGGCATGCCTGTGTAGGGGCTGGCAGGAGCTGCCTGGCAAGTGCCTGCACCATGCCAGAGAGCCCAGTCCTTTACGTACCTGAAGATCTTTGTGTGAAGTTCTCCCTGTTATTTTCTGTTCAACCATTTCTAGTATGAAATTTGGAAGGTAACATAACGTCATAAAAGATGAAATTGGAAGTGATAGATCACCATAAAATGTTATCTGAAAACCAAGAAGTGAAATGTTCTTCTGCAGAATCAACATTATGGAAACAATGGCTTTCAGTATATAAAGATGTCTTTTTCAAGAGCTATAAAGTATCAAACTTCAACATCTTGTCAAACTTCACAAAGTATGGGGTTAGTTCAAAGCTCCATTTAGCTGCCATGTATTTTTCCCTTTTATTTCCTTTTCCATCATTTTTGATTACCAAGATTTGATGAATTGTTATCACAAAAACATAAGAACTGGCCACTTGAATCAACTTGCTTTTCTGTCAAGAATGTCTCAGCAGTAGCTTTCATTCCTCCTTTGAAAGATTTCTCTTCAAGTCAGATGGAAAGCATTATTTTATAAAGAAGTACCTTACTGCTTTATAGCTCAATTTTCCAATGCTTCTGGAGAGAGACAGAAAGACTTAGGAGTTGCAGGTACTTGGCACCCTCCAGGAGGCACTCTGCACAGCAGAGGATTGAATCATTAGATATGGTACTTTTTATAGTGCACATACAAAAAATACTGGCTTTGAGCTCTGTTTTGTGCGTGTGTACAATGTTCCACTTTCTGCTAATACTTTTACAAGGGCTGTACTTGCTCTACTGTAATCGCGGGTTGTTGGGTTGATTTTTAACCTGCTTCTGTAAATATTATAGAAGACCTGTAATTGTAAAATATAATATTAAATATGGCTTCTTTAGGTGGTTTCATAAGGATAGGATTTATTCTTTTATCTGTGGAGGAGCCTCTTTTTGAGGTGGAGTGAATATTGCTTATTTGTTTGTGTTTTCCAACACTTCTGTAAAGTTTGTTACATTATTATTATTATTAGAATGTGGATCAGAAGAACAAGTAGCAAAGGAGGGCAGAAATACTATGCACTCAGGTCAGCTGCAACCCTGGTATATAGGTAAAGTAAGGTGACAAATGAGGTGAAATTAAAGAGGGTGGTGAATGACGTGTGAACAGGTGGGAAAGTTACAGCAAGACCAGCTGAGATTCTAGGACTGGAAATTAGTGAAATGAGAATTTCAAAGGCAAAGAACAAAGAGGAAAGAGGTGCTTTCTAAGGAGAGCAATTACAGAAACCCTGCTGGGTGCCTTACACAATCTTCGGTAGACTGCAATAGATGATGGCTGGAGATAAAAGGAGGGAAGCGAGAGCCTGGGGAGCAGTGGACCAGAAAGCCTCAACCATAGGACCAGGGAGAACCTGGGGAGGGAAGGCTGATGCGGGCAGGCAAATCCACAAAAAGGCTCAGGCAATTTTCCAGCAATGCTTACCCGCTACCAGGCAAGCCACACGCGCTTGGTCTAACTGTTCAGGAACTCGGTGCCCATAAGCATCACCGTTTTGCTTGCAGCATCCTTCACCTGCCATTTACATTTCCCAGACACGTGCAGCATCAGTGCTTATAGTCCACTGGCAGTTTTATTTTCTGATACGGAACCTAATTTTGTCGTGTTGGGAACCTTTATTTTTAGTATGGTGACGCCATTGGACAGGAAGGGAAGAAGGCTTGTCGGGGAGATTTGAAATGTGTGGAAGGGAAGACACAAAGTAATGCACTGAGAGAAACCAAAATAAAAGGAACAACTAGAAATAAAAACGAGAGTATAAAAGTGATAGAATAGACCAGTGAATTAAATTATGCAGCCAAAGCACTACCGAAAGGACCACATGGATTTTTATACCAGATAAGCTAGAGCAAATTCAGATTTTTTCTTCAAATAAAAATGTTAGAGTATTTTTTTCATTCTATTTTTTAATAAAAAGTAGAATTTTTGAACTATCATATTGGAGAAGTATTTAAAAATGTACTTTGGGGGATAAAATCTAAATGTTTTTAGTAGAAAAAATTGGAACGTTTCAAGTTGATTTAAAAAACCCTTTCAAAATAGATTGTGAAATGACTGGATTTAAAACCACTACAGCCTCATTTTAATTTCTTCAAAATAATGCTTTTAAAATAACTTTATCTTAATATAGTTTTGTTTCCATTTCATATTTATCTTGTTTTAAAAAATTGTATTTGCATTGTTTCTATTTTTTTTCATTTTGCAGTGGTTAAAACTGTATTTTATTCTAGACACAAGCTTTTTCATACTCTGTTTATCTTAGTTTCTTTTTGAAAGTGTCTCTTGTTTGATATTACAAGGAAATATACCAAAGAAGAAAATTAGACAAGCGCTCAGGATCTTTATAAAAATAAGAAAGCTTACATTCATTTTAAATTATTAAAATAAAGTGAGATAGGCAGGGAATTTAGTCGTCTTTTTTGTTACTACTTTTCTTCAGTTTCCTGGGGGAACATGTGAAGATACCACACAAACTGGATGTGGCTGAGAAGCGGAGATATTCAAGAGTAAACAGTACAAGACCAGCTATTTTAGTATGTCAGGCACAATAACAGCAGAAGTTCAGAGGGTAAAGGAATTTGCTTCACCTTGCTTAGAGCAAGTGTCTGCAGATACACCTCTGGGTGTATCTGGAAGTTGTTGAATATGTTATACTTGGTAATACATTTTGTGGAAGCCAAAAGACATCCAGTCAAGGATGCTATGGTGCAGAAGCTCTATTACTGTGGTCCTTAGATGCTGACTGCCAAACAGAGGTTTGTAAAGTTTTTTTCTCTTTCATTATATCATGCATTGTTCTCATGAAGGTTTCATGGGCTGGAAGCTGTAGAAATCCATTTCTTCTTTGATAAATCCCATAAATAATATTGGGTCAGAATATCACACTATAAATCAGGAGAGATTTCCTAAGTTGAAAATAGTATAAAGGGCTTTAAATTTTTACCTTCCCAGATATTTCATCATTTATTCATATAACATCAAGTTACAGCTGCAATTGTATATTATACAAAAGCACTAGGGCCATTTGGGAGAACAAAAATAAACAGAAAATACAATTGGGATAGACCTACTGAAGAGCTTCACTTTGAGTGAGCAAAAATCGGAAAGGAAAGTTTCCATGCTTCAGCAATAATTCCTCACTCTCAGCTCTTACCTGGGACTCTGTAGACACTGGAGAAAAAACTTGTGAAGATAATTCAGTCTTCTTTCACCCTTTGATTTTTTTTTTCCCTTCTTTTACTGTACTCTAAGTCTTCAGTGAAGAATTCGGTGTAATAAATTAAACAAGGCCATATTCAAACATATAACCTCTTCTTAAAACAAATGAGGTAGTTCAATTGGGTTAATTTGTTTCATACATTTGATTTTTTTGGCAATAAAACAAAATATATGAAACACCATGTTTAATTGGGTTATGCTCCGTTAGGCCAATTAAGTGAATATAACTCAATAACAACATGACAGAATAAAGACAAATATTGAAAAGTGATGAGCTTTTACTTTGCCAGTTTCATGAAGAGGTGAAAATTCATATGACAAAGAACATAGTCTGTATTGGGCAAAACTGCCTTTTTTGAATTGTCAGTTTAATATAGGGAGGCAAAGACATTTAAAGATAACTTTGATTTGAGTCTTACAGATTGATGTGAGCTGGAGAGAGCAATAAGAAGGAATGTCTCAATATATGATGTCCCATAGGCATGTATGTAGTGCTGTAATCTCACTATATCTATTAATGGTCAAAATCCTAATGGCACTAATGTGAATATTGTCCGTTTCTTAAAGAATTACTTTTAGCAGAATAATTGCTCCTCTCAGTTGTCCTGTATCTACAAATTCAGGAGCTCCATTTTGACAAATATATGAACTTAGCCTCCTAGCTTTATACTGGAACACCATGGAGACCACAGGACTCTTGAACTGGTAGCAATGATCAACGGGAAATGTCAATATGCTCGCAGCATTGCTTTGGTATTTCAGATCTTCCTGATTTTCCAGAGTCACCTTACCTCTCAGAATCTTTAGTCTGTAATACTGGGATGAAAATGTTTAAGAAATAGTTTTGCTGGTTTTTTTCATTTCAGTTCCTGGCACTATTGCTTCTTTTCACAGATAATATTGAAGCATGTTTTCTGAAACTATTCTTAGCTTTTCTTATTTCTGGAAATTAAGCTGAAAAAGCTGGAGTCAAACACTTCTGAACTTTTACAAAAAAAATTGAAGTTTTTACTTCAGTATTAGAAATGGCTAGATGTTTGATGATTTTTTTTCCTGTGTACCGATGAAATTACTACTTCTCAAAGGCTCCTATGAACAATAACTTAATAGAGACTACCCACATCTCCTTTACAAACAAAACAGGGCTGGTGGGTATCAATTTGCACAAATGATGTGGTCCAAGCTATGTAACCTCTAATCAATGAGAAGTTATCTATGGAGCTTTAATTATAAGTTGTACCTCCCTCATATGTGGGGAACACGTTTTTTCAGAAAGTAAATAAGTTTGGGGTTGTTTTTTTTTGCTTGTAAGCTAGTGATTCAGAAAGCTGACAAGGAAATGTGAATTCCAAATTAACCATACGGTGACAAAACACCAGTGTTCACGCGTCACCATAACATGTGAATGTAAGTGCCTACCTCTTTTTGTTTCAGTTCCATCACCTTAAAAGCTCATTTTCTTATACTTTTCAACTCAATAGATCAGAATATCGAAGACTGAAATTTTCAAATTTGCATTTGGCGTTTCCCACTGGGCGGAGTTTATTCTTTCTATTTACTGGTGTCAACCAGGTTTCGGTCTCATGCTGAACAGATGCTTTACTAATGCTTTGCACAGTGGTTAATCAAATATTTATGCAGCACATGAAGGAAATATACTTACATTTCACTGCAGACAATTGAGTAAGTTCTATACCATTTCCCCAGTGAACAGAGTCACATCCAAACGCTTTCAATTATTCATGTCCTAATTTGCTAATATTGCAAGGAGTTCTTATCTGGCAATGCATGCTAGTCCTGTAGCTAAGGAGAAAGAATGAAATAATTCCTTCCATGTATAGCAGATATATGATAAAGAATGATTCTGTTTTCTCAGTATTGCATGTTCGGTGCCAGCTCCTGACTAATTTAGAAATCAATGCTAATCCATAAACATATATAATTTTTCTTTCCTTCGTTACAGCTGAAACATTCTCATGCTTTGTATGCTCTTGTGTTTTGAAATGCATGGGTGGTTTAATTCAAAATAAGATGTAAAAATCTTGGGAAACTAATGTACCAAAAAAGCAATATATGCAATATCTTGCCTCTGCCTTCTAAAATGTGGATAAAGGCATTTTGAGGAATTTGAAATTGTCAGATAGGAAAACCAAAAACCTGATTTGGCAGACTCCTTGTTTAGGTAGTACTTACTCATACAAACAGCTTAATTTAAATTTTGCTGGATTAGGCACTAATACCTAATATACCTGTATTTCTTTTCGGTTGCATTCTTTTTGTTGTGACAGAGAGAATGCTTGATTTGATTTCTAGGTAATGCATTAAACATTAATTGGAATTCTATACATAATTAAGATAAATGTACAGTTAACTGATACAGAGTATTATGGGTATAAGCAAAATATATATTAAAGAAAAGGAAGAAAATATTACTTCTTAAATCTGAGCGGCCATCAAGCAGGGAAGAATTATAAACATGCTTGAGGAGAGAATTAAAAGACAAAGTGATCTTGAGAAATTGGAGAAGTTATTAGGGGAAAAAAAAAGGCAGTTCACTAAGGAGAAACACCAGGCTTTTACATACAGGTAGGGACAATCAGAGCGAGCCTTGGGAAGACAACAAGAACCAACACTGCTCTGACCTGTAAGGCAGGCTGAAGTTGTACTGTAGGGAGGAGAGCCTGGTGACTACAGTTTCAACCATGTAAAAAAACCAGCTGTGTGGGGAAGGGGAAAATCCAGCTATGGAAGTAAAGGGCTTCATCTGTAACAAGTGAAGTTTATAGCAGACATCAGGAAAACTCTCTGGAATGGAATATTATGAATGCTAGGAAATGTGGAAACAGAAATTTTTAGGAAAAACTTTGATTAACTCCTGTCAGAAGTGGCTTATGGAGCACTGATCTCACCTTTGGCTAGAAGATGAACCAGATCTGCCCAGATGCCCTCCCAGTCTCGCAGTCTGTGATGGTATCCAATAGTCTTACCTTACTGAGGAACTGTTTTTTTCCTTTTCTTTTCCCTCCTCCAGATTGTATTTCTACAGCTGGCACTTTCCTAGGCACAAAGATCAACAGTGGAGACTCCCGGGGCTTTGATTTTCAGAAAACAACATGACAAATTGTCAGCCCTGTGAAGTGGTTTATAATTCAGCATAATTTTTTTTCCAGTTAAAATATAGGCTTTTAGATAGCTTAAATATGAAAATAATTAATACCTTAAAAGCTGAAGGAAGGGGGGGAAATGCCTAACTGGATCTCTGCTTTAGCAACCTGCATGACCAATGCTTTCAAAATAGAAAATATTCAGAAAAATCTTATGAAATGTTTTGATACAATTATATATCATCACTATCTGTAGCAATGATGATGCTACAGTATACAGAAAGAATTTTATAATACAATACTTAATGAGTCTACAGACTTAAATCACTTACACAGTATTGCCTGTCTGTGTGTTTCTTCACAGAAAATACAATTATATTAATTGCATGAAAATTAAAAAAAATCTCTTGGTATGCCTGAGAGCTTCATCTCACCTTTCAAAATTTATTATTATATGCATTTTTTATCACTGTACACAGGTGAGGTGAATCAAACTAGAAGTAGCTGCTCATCAGTTTCATGCTAACTATAATAGTCACAATATTTTCTCACTGTTCTGAAAAGATGGGAAAATTTTAAAGTAGTTTTTAATGCAACTGGAATATTTGCTGAAGACTAAGACATGCATTTCCAATGGCAATCCTCATCGAGACTAACTTGCTTTTAGTTATATGTCAAACTTTTGCTACAAAAAATTTAAAATAGAAAATTGTGGAACAGTATGAAAAGGTCTGTGTGAAAATGTCTTCATTTAAGACAGTTTGGCCAAGCATGGGTATTTATAGTACATAAATTGTAATGTGTCCCTTCTTGGTTGATGAATGATTTTCCCTGCTAATAGTTTTCTTAATCTGTCATTTCTATCATTTATGAACTTAAGCAAGGGACATAAAAAAAACCCACCTAATTTTTTCTCTGCAGTTGTATTACTGTATTTCTATTTAATTCATTATTTAACAGAGAAAAATGGATTAATCTTATACTGTCCCATTCATACATTCTGAAACAAAATCTCAAGCCATTTCATTTCCTCTGAGTAGAAAAAGTTTGGAATTTTTTCTCCATAGGAAATTTTGGAAATCCACTCAGGAAAGATTAATGATATCAGGACTTCTCACTTAATAGAAAATCCATTTTCTCATTTGCTATCACAAAACACTAATTTCTTTAAAGTATAGGCAATTCTTTTTATATTTACAATAGTTAAAACATGGCCTAAGAGGAAAAAAAGAAAACTAGCAACATCACATATGAGTCATTTTTTGGTCAAAAGATAATTCCTATTGTTAAAAGCCCTGTACCTTAGGATTCTTTTCTTGCATAGTGAGGTCTTTTCTCTTTTTACAATTTATTTTATTAGTTAGTCTATATAAATAAAGCCATTGCTATGATGAAGAAAGTGTAAAAAGAACTGAGGAAATGGAAACAAAGATAGGCAAAGGGTTTGCAAGGGAAAAGGACGTTAGTGTAAAAAATTAAGATTTCTGTGAAATTAATTTTTTCCAATTGAGAACCTATGCTCAAATTTATAACAGTCTTGGTCCATATTAAGTGAGTGAATGTGAATTCAAGACATACAGGGGACAACAACTCCAGGAATGGAGGTTTAGGTCCAGTGGAGAGAATCCTTTTATCCAATGAATCGGTGATCAAGATGGTTTTACTAGAAAGCAGAAGAAGCTGAAGCTGGGTGGGAAATCCAGTTGCTATGCCACAAAATTTTAGAACAGAATTTACAGTATTTTCCAGAAAGTAAAGACAAAATCACAAAGATTAAAAATGCTGCATAAAAGTAAGTTTGAGAACTATGTTGCATATAAAATACATCATCAACAAAAGTTCATGAAAGAACGTATAAAGCACATCTCTGGCAGTAAACTACATCCAATGCCAAAAGAGCCTTCAGATTATAATTAACAATTAACATTATTTTAATGAATCCATATTAAACTACCTTATCATTAATATTGCAGTTAAAAACCTCACATTTCATGGAATGGGTGACTTTAGTCATCCACCCAGAGGGCAATAAGTGATGCTCTAAAGCTATAGGAGAGTTTGCAATGAACAGGTAGGCTTAGCTCCCTGCTTCAAAGATTTGTATTAATTAATCATACATTATTATATAAAGGGGTTTAAATTATGCATTTTTTTAAAGGTTAGTTATCTTCAAACATAGCTACTGTTAGAACTCAAGAAAAAGAATAACATTTTTCATTCATCAAGGTTTACATGAAAATTTAGTCTATTCTGATTGGGTTGACTTTGTATTCAGAAGTGATATTTTTCTGTGAGCTTTTGAGACAATGACTTTTACTCATTTTTGATAGAGGGAATTATTTAATGCAAAACCACCACCAATTATTACAATTTTCTTTCACAATATTATAAGGAATCTTTCAGAAAAATATTAAGAACTGCAAAAGACATTCCACATCTTCGATTTAATCTAATAACTGCCTTTGCTCAGTGCAGAACAAATGTTAGAGGTCCTTCCACACGGTGCAAGTGTTCCAAGGACCTGAGTAGCCAAGGGACTCGTACATGCTCTCTTGCTTTCATTTCAAACCATGCGCTTCCTTGTTCTTTGTGATCACTGTTCTTTCCTATTGTGGTGTGAAATTTTGGTTCAAATGAGGTTCACTGCATAACTCCTTAATAGAGAAGAAATTTTTCCGACTCAAAATGTGTTCCATCCTCTTGCTTTCACTTTTCTTTCCAATTTGCTCATTGCTGTTTTTCTCTGTTGCCTTATTGAGGATGCTGCTATTAACCAACTCCTGGCTTCACTGCTCCCCTGAGTACCATGTTCTGCTGCACGCTGATGCTTGAATTCTCTATATACCTACTTTACAAATTATTTTAGCATATGCTTAGTAGTTCCTGGAAAAGGTAAAGTTGAGGCCTTATTTCCATACCAATTTCTTCATACCTTCCTCTTCATCTTCACTTCAGTTAGTCCTTAATATGGAGCTGGTGTCCCCAGACTATAGGATAATTATTTTGAAAGTTAGAACTAAACCAGGCAAGTTAACTCTGACAGTGTCCAAGACGTTGGAGATCACTACAAATTTTTCTTACATATTCTCACTGGCCAAGCTTACTTGTTTAGTAAATGGCAAAAATCCAGAAAAAAGCCAGGTGTGAAAATTAAGCCTACAACAATATTGACAATTTCCAAGAGATTTTGTTCCCTTTCCCCCCTGCCCCAGCATTTAAGAATTCAGTATCTGAGGACATCCTGCTGCTGTACAAAAATATGACAAGTCAAATATTTCAGTTTCTAGGAATTTCCAGCTATAAGAATGGCTTTAGAAAAGCCAGAGCTGTGTTCTCGAGAAGTCTCTCTAAATCAGCCGTTCTTGAGAAATCTCTACTTGTTTATAAAGACAAAAAGTGGACACACGAATTAGAAGAACTTATGTTATAGTCAACAGAGCCCGATTCTTCTTGACCTTTGATGCACCATAGAGTAGAGAGCTTCAAGGTGATAAGCTTATAGAGTAAGCATGATGTTAATCCACTTAAAGAACTGTGTAGCTAACCACCAGGTTGCTGTAAAAATGGTATGGATATTTCCTGTTCCTACCTCAAGTTCTGTCAAGGAGTCTTTAACAATTTCTTTCGATCAAGTGTTATAACATGGATTGGTGGCTGATGGGAGGCAAACATTGATCCCAGGACATTTTATACCCGGTATTCAAAGTGAAGGATGCTTTCTGGTACTTGGATCATCACCTTTTATCCTGGAAACAAATATTCCTTTGCTGTCTGAGTTCTTCAGCCTAGTGCTGTACACACCACAGGAGGCCATGGACTCTCTATATGGTTGCCTACCAGAGCACAAATAAACGATCTGGGCTTTGTTTATTCTGCTTGTGATGATGCTAAAGCAGTTTAGTGGGTAGACAGTTTAAATTTTTGTTCTGACTTTTGGGCCTAATCAATTAAATCTGGCAAATATATCCAAACACTCTTTTTTTTAAAGATGTATATAAGCTTAAGAAAATAATTTGAGGAATCAACACAGCCACAACATCACAAGACTAATAGATGTTATTTCTATCTACTGATTGAAGTGTGGCTTTATCCCAAGCTGGAGGACACACGGTCTCATGAAAGCAATTGCATTAGCTAATGAGTTTCCTGGATGCTGCTGCTCATTGCTTACTGGTCCCAGAATGCTGTTTGCATTCAAGAGAACCTGAGATTAGGTGAGATATTATATTTCAATCTTTTAATATCACCGGATTCATTTTTATGAGGGTGGATTAGGGAGAGATTTCACAAGTATTCTGCCATTAGCGGAGAGGAGGAGGTGGTGTTGAGACACAGACTGCAGATGGATCAGGAACCTCTTCAACCAGGCAGCAGCTGGAACTGGTAAACAAGGAGGTATCACAGCCTCAGCCCTTTCAGGTGCACAGCAGGACAAGCCTTCTTGCACCGTAATAGGCCTGTTAGTCATTCAAAATGGAGGAGCAAGGCTTATGAAAACTACAGGCCTCTTTAAATAATTAAATGTACTGTAGTGAAATATGTCAAGATTCTAGCAACAAAGTCCAAATGATTTGTAGGTAAATTAATGCATGAGGGCCAAATTGAATTCATGAGGCATAGATTAATTTCAGGCTATAATGAAAGGTTTTGTTTGAATTCAAATTGCCAGTGATATAGAGGCCTGAGCGTTTGCAAATTTTTTCAAGACAAAAAGTGTTTAACAAAACTGGAAAGAATAATTAAATCAATATTGAACCTTCGGTGAGGTTTACGTAAGTTTGTGGAACATTTTCTTTCTTCTGCATCCAAAAGCAGCAACCAGTATCTGCAAGGAGGCATTATGCAATTTCTCCTGGTTAGTATTTATCAATGTGTATGTGCAAAATGGGGTGTTTCCTTCCTTTTACAAATGTAAATTTAGAAGTTTTCTTGCAGATTGTGTGGCATTCTTTGCAGCGAATTGGCAACACTCCTAACATTGATGGGCTTACTGCACATTTTGCTGATATTCAACAAAAAAAGAATTATATTCATTCTGAGCTATGTTGTTAATTTGGAAATTGACCACAGGTATCTATCTCATTGAATGCATCCTTAAGGAAGAATAAGTCTTGGGTTACACAACTGCAGACATTAACTACAAATTTTCAGTTTAATTGGTCTCGTATCAATGGTAGATAATGGCACTGCCTACTAGACCTAAATATCTGTACTGTAAGCACAGACTAAATAAATAAATAACAAGTCTTGCTATGACTTTCCTGAGGTAGTGGACATATATTAAAACTACCCTTTGAAACTTTTTGTTTTCACTTTGTACAGTGACATATGCACAAACACTTCTGACAGCACAGCTAGTAATAATGCATAATTAAAATCAAATCCGCTGGGTTTTGTATGTAACTCATGCGTTTTTCTCTCTTCAGTTCCAGTGTCATATAATAAACACACTCCCCAACACTACACTTGAGCTATGAACCCTCTTCAGGAAATACAAGTGTTGGTATAATGAGCCCTTCATGTTGCTATTTTCGTTCCATAGAATTTCTGATTGACGAATGGGAAGATTTTTTTTTTTGTCACAATTTTGAAAATCAACTTTTTAGTGGAATATAATTAATTTATACTGCTTGTTTCTTCTGTAATTTTTCTGATTAACTGTTAGTGTTTTGTTTGGTGAATGCTTGTGCTTGTGTGAGACAGAGGTTCTTTCAGGCTCTCAGCCTACAACGTTGTAGACACTCATATCAGGACCAAACGCTATTTGGATAGACCTCATTATGCCTCAGAGGTGTAAAGAAAGCTTTTTAAAGGACTAAGGGATCATATACGATGTGACCAGTGTATGGAAGCCCAGTGTGGTATGTTAGCATATCCACAAACTCTCTAATGGATGATTCAATATTTCTTCAATCAAACGTCGCTATTTCCTTGACTTATTCTGACCTTTTGCCTTGTTTTTTTCCAATCCTTTTAGTTGTACCTATGCAGCTCCTGGCATGCAAAGCCTCCCAGCCCAGATTAATTATTTTCACTATGTGTTAGCTGCCTGCTCTGATTTCTGCCACCCCCAGCTAAGCCATCTAAAGAGATGTGTTCTCCCAGTTGTGCCATCCAGGATGGGGCCAGTTTTGTTCTCCTCAGTAATAGCTCTTCTGTCCCTGACTGCTATCATTATGGATTTAGGAATCTGGGAGCCCTTTGCGGTTTCACTTCTGTATGTCCCAGCTATGTTCTGGCCTCAGTGTTGGGGCAAGACGGAGCAGTGCACCAGTCCCACTCCTCCCCTTCCCAGCAAACTTCTTCCTCAGTGAACAGGTTTCCATGGAGATTAAATCTGGCATGAGGGACAGCTGCTGTCTTCCAAGAAGGACCATATTTGCACAAGAAAAGGACCCGGATCCTGGTGCTTGTAGCCCAGCAGGTAAGGAGAAGTCATGTAGCACTTAACATATTCATGAATAGCAGTTCATTACAACTTTGAAGTATTTATCTGGAATTAATGCAGCCTTTACCTGTTTTCTTACTTTGCATCCACCTCTGCAAAGGTCTGATTTCTTCCTGAATGATGCCAGTGACAACACTTACTCTGAAACAAGTAATGAAAATAAAATTCTCTCTGATGTGAATTTTTTTTATAACTATATTGTTCTGATTTTGTGTGGCTCCAGAGATCTTTCTCAGCAACTTCTCACAACTTCGCAATTTTCTCAGCAGTCGAAGCCAAAGTTATACAAATGGGCCATATCAATTTGGGCTTTGAACCCTTGGTTCCAGGCAGCTAAACTTTTGTGGAGGGGAAAAGGTTACAGGGAGAAGGGGTTACAGTAAGCTTCTAGCCTCTTACATAACAAAATAAGATCTTCTGTGAATTTGGAATCAAAACCCACTAAAGGTGGAGCCATCTTGGTCTGTGAAATAATAAATAGGAAGCATGGTGAATAAGATATGCCTGTCTTTTTTAGATTCTCTTCTTCCTGGGGAAAGTCTTGGCCTATTAGCCTGCTTTGTGAATAGTCTGTTAGTTATCTGATGTATTTGACAACGAAGGAGTGAAGTTTCTGGGAATGTCACTTACCTGAAGTGTGATTGACTGATATCCAGGAAAATAAAATTTCTTGTTTAGTACTGTGGAAGTCAGCGTGGCTTCTGATTGCTCATGATTCTTGTTTGGCTCTGTAATCTAAATGGAAGGAAGATCAAAATCCAAGTTGCTGACCCCTGCTGTCTGCCTGCCCCTCATACAGAGGTTGCAGGGACTTCTGATCCTCCTGTATGGCAGCTCCTTTCCACCTGCTTCACAATTAGATAAGATACCTCTCCCAGGAGTGGATGGGGGAAGCTGGCCTCTTGTCAGAGGGGCTGGAGGTGGCAAGAGTCCCACCGTTCAATTTTAAATTGCCTCTGCGAATCTGTCAGAGGCCTGATTTAAATTCCTTATCCCATACCCCTCCAACCTCTTTTGCCTCAGAGGATTAATGTGATAGGCCTCTGAAAGCAATTCATTAATGATTGAAAAGTCTCTAGAGGCCAGAAGTTGAAAGGCTGAATTTTTCACGTGTATAGTGAAGAAGTCAAGGTAAATAATACACATTTTTAGAGACTACTCTACATTTACCTTTAGATTTTATTCACTTTGGAAAGGAAACGCCTTTCTTCTAAGTACATAAAAAATTGTAGTAGGGAACTATTAGTTGTTATTCTTTCTGACACTTTGAGTTATGGTTTCTCTTTTTGTCTGAAAACATTCTTCAATTCCTTGCAAAATATTTTTCAAACATCAAAAGCTTTTTATTAAACAAAAATAGTGAGTGTTTGAATGAAGGAGTAGAGAGATGTAATCTGTAACAGAGCACAGATCTCATTCTCTGAATATTGGCAGAGCATTGCTACTCTCTCTGTGCGTGCGTGTGCGCACAGGCATGTGCATAAATCATTTGCTCAGGTGAAAAGCTTACATTAGCAGCAGTTGTGCCGACTCACATAGCCAGGAAAATCGGAGGCTGACACAAAATGGCAAATATATTGCAGCATAAAAGGTCACTTCGAAAATTTCTGACAGTCTGGAACATTAGAAGGTCAAAAATCAACAGCACATTGTCCTGTTTGGTTAGGCTGTGCTACTACACTCACTCCATGGACTCTTATTATCTAAAATAATTGCATGCTCTTTTGAAATCAGACAGCCATTCAAAGACCGTATTTCCCATTTTAGTAAGAAATGAATCAAGTGTAGTGAACAGCTTATTTTATTCCAGCAGTCCTTTTAACATGCAAATAGTAGAGTCTTTCAATGAACACGCTTCTGTTTATGCCATTAAAGATAATGTAGGAACAATCAATAATTGTCCAGTTTAGGAGCTGTGTACATAAAGCTTGCTTGTATTTTCACCTATGTAATAATAAAAGATCTAATAAAAGACTTTTTTTCTAACTTTCCTCATGTCTCTTCCTTGTGTCTCAAACAGTAACAGAATCTCTGCTGATTACCGGTCTATCAGTCTCTCTATCCTATCATTTACGAATTTCAGCTGCAAACTGTGGGGCTTTTCCTAATTGTCTTATTTTGGAAAGCCTTAAAATATTTTATGATAAAAGGCACTGGAGAACATAAGAGACTGGGAGAAGTCTTGTGGATCATCGCTGAAAGAGAAGTAGATACAGAATATCTTTCCCCAGCTCACTCTGATACTTTATAAACAAAATAAAAACTCTTCCACAAAATTTAGAGATTTCTAGAAAGCGCACTTTCATTTTCACTCCCAGTTTCAAAAGCTGCTCTTGACAATTCTTTACAGTAAGGATTTCTTGGAATCTATTTTCTCATCCTTGTGTTACCAGCCCATCCCTATTTCACGGCATGCAGACTGCTGGGATGGAAACCCCTCAGTGGTCTGGATCTTCTTCCAAACTTCCCAGTGTTTGTTTTTGTCTTAAAAGACAGGGAGGCAGCCACTAGGTCTAACAAGGCATTTGATGTAGTAGTAGAAAGTTGTCTCAGATTCAGGTCATTATTATAGACAAGGTTTGAATACAATAAACACATTCCTGGTTTTATAAAATGAGATTTTATTCCTGCAGAATAAGCCAGAGTTCTCATCTGTTTTGCTCTGTGACTTGTTCTTTCTGAGGAGAATTAATTAAAATGTTGAAATAAATAAATTCTAGGTCTTCTCTTGAGGCTTTCTCTCTTTGGCATTTGAATCACTAACCTCGCTGTTGCTACAGACTTAAAATAAAACCCAAACCTTTTATTTCTGAAGAGAAAGTTTATGCAGAAAACTAATTCTAACTTTCTGTTCCGATTCCTGTGACAATAGTCCTGTATCTATGCAAGCAGAACTGTCTGCCAGGAAATTTCTCAGATGTCAAGAGCCAAAGTATAAATATTAGTGAATGCAAGTTTTCTGTAGACAAGAGAGCTCAGAATAATTTTGTGACCTTTCAATTAAGTCACGCATAATATGTTTGTTTGCTCTATCCTCAGTTTCTTTTTTGGCTTCTGTGTGTAGGCCAAAAACTTGAAATGCATCTAGCTCAGGAAATGAATATGAAGGATAATGTAAAAATTGGGTTTACGCTACTTTTTAGAACTAAAAATTGCTATAACTTATGGCCGTGGCTTACATTTACAAGCAGACTCTCACCTGTTTGAATATACTAGCTAGCATCTACTAGGCATTTTTTAAAGGCTTTTGCTCTTTGCTGCTGATGGGAAGAGACCTGTCATGTTCTTTTGTTAAAAGTAATGATAGACTTGTTCTCTGCTAAGACTATACATAAAATATGTACAGTAATAAAAAAAAATCCCTTAGGTAATATTTAGTAATATTCTGTAATATTACCATTTCCCATAAATAAAGGCCATAATAAATTGGACACCAGAGGTGGAATACATTGTACTTAACTTTAGAGGTCTACAATGCAGTTTTATAACCAAGCCAAGCTCCTTTCACAGCTGGTGGAGAGGACTGAGCATTTTTGAAGAGTGATTCATCAGACCTCTTTTGGACATTCACCTTAGGGTGAGAGGCATTGTGCCCTGGAAGTGGCTATTTCTCTCTAGCTGTGAAGGGATTGTAGGATAACTCTTTCGGTGTAGATGATTACCAGCAACAGGTGCCTCCATTTCTCAGATGAATCCTATATACAACTCTATGGGATCCCATACAGCCATTCGCTGAAAGACTTTGGCTAAGGTCAGAGGGCACAGTGCTTTCCCATCTATAAGACCATCTACTACCAAGAAACTGTGCACCTCAGAATATTTTAATCTCTGACTACACAGATGTCAAGCAGCAAGGCGCTGGAGCTCGATCACATCCAGGCTGTTTCTTAACCCCGGTCCCCACACCTACATTTCTTGCTGGGGATGGATGTAGCAGCAGTCCACATCATTAGGCAGCCAGATGAAATGCAGTGACCTACAATTCAAATTACCTTAGCAATACAATTAGAGGGACATACGAGCTAACCACGCGATGCTCGCTGCTGCTCGCTCGCTGCTAATAATGGTGTGCCCCTCACCTCAAAAGGAGAGGTGTTGTCCTGGTTGAGAGTCCCCCACACCCAGTTCTTCTCTGAATGTCATTTCAGGCTGGAGCCCTAATGTTGACTTGCATCCACACAGTGTGTGTGCAGGCAAAATATTTACGATGCAGTACATGCTCAGATCTGTCATCAGAATGATGATGTTTTCAGTCTGCTTGGCTTAGAGTCAAAAGAAGTGTCAAGACCCTTCCAATTTTCATCTCTCTAACTGCTGTTATTCTTGCATAGCCTCTAGCCTTTAGAAACTTTCTATTTCAAAGCATCTTCTTAACAGTCCTTTTCATAGCTTTAAGATAGAGTCAATTTTTCCTGAAATGCTCACATATTGACTATATGTGAACAAACCTATAACTTAGCTCTGGTCACTTCAGTAAAACTAGTAACTTTTTCCATGCCAAATGTGTAATCCCTTTTTCACCTCAGTTGGTTTTCAGTTGTCACTGCTCTTTAGTATTTAAAAATGCTAATCATTATGCACTTTTATTCTTCTATTACTCAGATAAATCTGAATAAATTTTCTGACTTTTTTTTTTTTTTTTTTTTTTAAAAATGCACCCCTAGACTGTAGCACAGTTTAGGAAGTTTTAGACCCAAAGTTAATTTCATAAGCTTTATAGAATACAAAACCAGAAATTATAATGAAAAATTTAACTATATTGCTAGTGCTAAGAAAAAAAATATTTTAAAAATGAAGAATACATGCACATAAATTTCCTTGTCACCTTACTTGTCAGTGAAATAAATCAGTGCTTAGAAGTCAGAAAAAAAGGTATTCAAGAAGCACCATATCATGGGAACTCAATGAATGACACTTATTGACCAATAGTTACAGAGAGATCTACTAGTGTTTACCTGTTTTCTGAGTGCTATAACTCAAAATGACTCTCTGTATGCTACTAAACATGGGTTAATTTTCTCCAGTGGAAAGAATTTTACTCTTTTATAAACATGAAAAATTCCTGTTGGCTTCAGTGAGAGTTGGACAAACTTGCAGGAGTTAGCCTTTTTGCTCATTTTAGAAAAGAAGCATGGAGAAAATCACAGAAATGTTTTCCCAATGCTAGCAATTTAAAGGTACTTTCTATTTAATCATGGGGTTCTCCTAAGGCTACATTGCCATCTTTACCTTCAAATTAATCTCTTCCAAACAGTATGTGTTCTGAATACCCGTCTTCCCACTGTGCTTGATATATCACAGTGCGTCTGTTATCTCAACAAGATTAGAGGGACATCTTGCACATTCCCTATAGGTTTTCTGTTTTCTTAACAATGTTTTTTTCTCGAAGCAGTTATTCATTCACTTGGAACTAGAAAAATTATAACACGTTTTTCCCCTGTGAGATTGGAATACCAGTTCCTGGCAGACTCGGCACTCTTTACATAAAGAAGTGCCAAGTCTCCCTCGTGCAGGGTCGGGGAAGTGTTTAAATACTCAATTAATTGAATATCTTTATTGTCATATAAAGACGCACAACAAGGTCCTCCAGCATAACCAAGTTAAATAAAACTGGGAGGATGTTGGCCACAAGAACAGCAAATGAATTGTGTCCAGCTGTAACGTTTCCTCCACGTTAGTGGGAGGATGCCTGAAGCTGTCTGATCTTGCCACAGCTTCTAAGTATTTCATTTTAGTGCACATTAACCTCAAACATTCACCCAAGGTTTTCAGGTTTCCAAAGCAAGCCAGAAAAATTGGTGTAAGGCAGAAGGGGACCGAGCAGGTATCTATGCCACTGAGACCTCCTGTTTGTTCTGGAAGTTTTTTTCACTGAAGCAGATGTGCAGAGCAATGAGACAGACAGTGTAATTTCAAGTTTCTTTTATACACTGGGATCAGTGGATCCAAAACCATGTCACCCTGGAGTTCCAAAAGAACTAGCACAGATCTAGCAAAAAGTATTTTTCGTAAGTCTGTTGCTCAGACATGGTAATAACTAACTGAAGAAGAATCATTTCTTAAATAGCTACATGTAAGAAAGGGGACTAACTTGTGTTCTGCATCAGGAGGTCCTGGTTCGTTATGATCCCTGTGTAAAAGGGAATCAGACTCTGAAAAGTGTCATTTTAAGCGGTCCCATGTTGTGCAGAAATTAAAATCCCTCCAGGCAGTTTGCTAACATTGCTACAGAATAAAAGTCCCTTTCAGGTACCAAACTAGAGACTAGCTCAGCATTTCAGGAGATCAAGGGAAATACTTAAATTATATGCTGAAACAAGAAACCTGTGAGATTTGCTCAAGCAAGTGAGCTTTATCAGTCATTCTTTCTCCCACCTGTAGGATCCAGTCCCATGACTCCACAGCATCACCAAATTCCGAAGATAAAAGAATAGTGCAGAGTCAGGGCCATAAAGTAGTATGTCTTTCCTGACCGTTACAGAGCAGAAAAAGAGAAATGAAGACAGCTATAAATCACAATTGCCTGCCGCCTTAGAACAAACTGAGAAAAGAAAGCACATTACTTCTTGGCTGCTTCTTGTTAAGGTCTTCAATTCCAAACTATAAGTGTACTCTCACTCTTATCCAGATTTGTGAGAATTTTGATTTATTAAATGATCTGAGACAGGTTCTTCTCTGTAATTTGTCAACAATCCCATCTTCCATCTGGTTGTCAGGCTAACTTCATTCAACTTATAGGTAAGCTGTTCACATTTGACACACACGCCACAGAATGGTACTTGTGTACAGTTCTGTTTCTAATTAACAAGTGCCTTTGATTTCCCATTCCCGTTACCTTTAGCAACTGAGGAGACAATCCTCTGAATATTCAACTTGATGATCGTATTCTAAGTGTTTGCAGTTTTAATTTCCAGGTGAGAAAAATATTTCTTACCAGAATTCCTGAGACTCCTTTGACATAATGAAATTGTTGATTTGAGATTTGAAGACACTAAATAAACATATGTTTTGGGGAAGCTGAATAAAAAAAATTAGGGTTTTTTTTCCCATGGTAACGTGGAAAAGCATGGCATCCTTTATCTCTGAATTACCTGTCTTGTTGTCAGACTATTTCCTCCTATTTTCAGCAGTATTTGTAAATCCAGTCATGGGGTGGGTCCAAAAGAAAATTAGACTCTTAAATTCTTATACATATAGATATATATTCTTATACGTACAGATCTTTCTAGATATTTTTGGCGGAGCAACCTTCTGATACACTGTGAACGAGAACACTCTGAGAGGGAAACCTAGAGCTCTGAAGAAACACAACAGGTTGTCATCGCAGGAGTGAAGAACTTTCACTTGGCCCCTCTCTGCGTGCGATTCAAGGTGATGTTCCTTGTATTCCTGATGGACTAGCGCACAGTCAGTCTGTCAAGTAAGGTTGACTGTTACAGTGTCAGCTTTTTGAATTTTCTGTGGGAAATAACATAGGGAGATGAAGCTTCCAAAGGAATTCCCCGAAGAAAAAAAAGATGTTTTCGTGTCAGTTTTAGTCATTTAGATATAGGAGCTAACTGCAGCGAGAGTTTCCCCATTTGCCTAAAAGGTGTTGGGGATTTCATGTCAGGGATTCTTCCCTATCCATTGCTGTTCAATTAGACAATATCTGTCAGAATCAGACTAAAATTAGCTATTATTACCTTCAATTGTTCCACATTCAGTCCTTTGACATCTTGTTTATTTAGCCAGAAATTCTCAAGTGATATGAAGTCAGCATGAACACTGTTTCCCAAGATGTTGTGAGAAACTGAAATCCTGCAGGGATTTTCTGGTAAGTCAGTGTAACATTTGGAAAATCTCCAAAGGAAACACAAAATAGGATTAAAGACAGGAGATGAAAATAGAGAAAAAGCAAGGACAAAAAAAGAAGGCTAGGGAAATGTAGGACAGGAACAAAAGAGTAGATTGAGGTATAGTACAGCAGAACTGCAGACAAGCAAAGATTAAGCAAACTACAGACAGAAAGCAGAGGATGTCCAGTCATTATGGGATTATAGAAAGGAAAGAATTGTACAAAAGGAGCACCAGAAGCTGAAAATAAGGATGATGTTCTGATTCATTCGAGATCACTGTCAAAACTTCAGCTGATGACAGAATTACGCTATAAATACACAGAAAAAAAAAGTATACATATATATAAACATATATATGTTAAACATACACACGTATAGGCATATATATGTATCCACTTGTATATACTCATATGCGGCAGGGAAAGCTGGAAAAAAATTACATGTATTCTTACAGCACACTTACAAAAATGATGTAATTATAATGGAGCCACACCTGAACATACTAAAAAATAGCTTAACTGGGTACTGATAGCAGTCTGGCAAGAACAGTGTGTGTGGATTTACCTTAGTCATCTAGAAGCAGCGTGGAAAAGTGTCTACGAAAACACCTTGAGTAAAGACAATATTCTGTATTTTTAGAATCAGTATTCTAGTTTTAAAAGATGATTCAGCACCTGTAAAGTACATAAAACACAGCTTATGATTAACAGTCCTATGGCCACAGATTTCTCTTGGTCTGGACATTGATGTGCTAAATTTTTGAGTTTGAATAAAGCTTCACTTGCTTTTGTGTGGAGTTTTTATCAAATGAAGACAAGAAGCAGAGTTAATTTTCTGGCAAGAGCTGCTGTACCTAGTCAGCTGACCTGCCCCAAAATGGAGACACAAAAAAAATATTTGTAGAAAACCTGTTTGAGAGGTTGAGAAGCTTGCAAGGTCTTCTTAACAAGATGAGAGGGGGTCCTGGTTTTGGCTGGGATAGAGTTAATTGTCTTCCTAGTAGCTGGCACAGTGCTGTGGTTTTGAGTTTGGTATGAGAAGAATGTTGATAACACACTGATGTTTTCTGTTGGTGCTCAGTAGTGTTTAGTCTAAAGTCAAGGATTTTTCAGCTTCTGATGCCCAGCCAGCGAGAAGGCTGGAGGGGCACAAGAAGTTGGGAGGGGGCACAGCCAGGACAGCTGACCCAAAGTGGCCAAAGGGGTATTCCAGACCGTGTGATGTCATGTCCAGTATAGAAACTGGGGGGAGTTGCCTGGGAGGGATCGCTGCTCGGGAACTGACTGGGCATCGGTCAGCAAGTGGCGAGCAATTGCATTGTGCATCACTTGTTTTGTATACTCCAATTCTTTTGTTATTATTATTGGCATATTATTGTTGTTGTTATTTTCTTCCTTTCTGTCCTATTAAACTGTTCTTATCTCGGCCCACGAGTTTCACTTTTTCCCCCCCCCTGATTTTCTCCCCCAACCCACTGGGTGGGGGGGAAGTGAGTGAGCGGCTACGTGGGGCTTAGTTGCTGCCTGGGGTTGAACCACGACAGAAGGATTTTTGTTTCAGTGTAAGTGTCTGGCAATGAGATTATCATAAACTTCCCCGTGCTGTAGTCCTGGAGTGCCGCCTTACCGAGCTGGCCCGTGGGAGGCTGTCGGGCACCTTCGCAGGTCTTCCAGCCTTCCCCCCTCCATGGGTGCCAAGGCAGCCTCCTTCGGCTCTGCACACCCGGGCTCTGTCCGCAGGGCAGCAAATCTGGCTGTGGAGAGATAGGCAGCCTTTCCAAGAACATCTCTTAAAAAGAAATGACTTCACATTATGCTTAACAGTGAAATAAAAAATCCTCTCAAGGAGGATCCAATTTAGTTAGAACAGCCTCTACAGGCAGTCTCTCCCCCGGGATGTAGTTCTGCTAGAAAATTATGCACTGTACATGTACATGATGAAGCATTTGTTCAGAGATGTTTCATATTCAGAAGATACCAGGAGAGAGCTCTGGTCAACAGTGTCGTATCATTGCGCTGAAAAGGAATTGTACAAGGAACGAAAAAGAAGTAGCATTCTGGAAGTACAAACAATTACTTTGGTGTGTTTTGCAGCAAGTCACTCAGGTACAACAGTGTTTGAAATCTACGAAAAAATAACCTCATACAAACATTGATACACAGAGTTTGTTGAAAAGAAATGATTGCAAACAAAAACAAAAGAAAGAAAAAAAAAAAGAAGCCAAAAGCAAAGCAATTTGATCTAGTCACATAAGCTATTGCAGACTGCTGATTTTGTTTTCCTTTATTGTAGTTCCCAATGTTTTTCCATCCTACTGAGATGGCTGTTACGTGTGTACACTTCAGAGAGAAATGATAAAAGAGGTATTTTTTTTCTGTTTGAGAAATAAAGCTTTGTTGTTTTCATATGCTGCATTACTGGGTAGGAGTGGAAACAGACACCTAAACAAATGTATCCTATGTATAGCCAGACTAAAATGTACTGCGGCAGGATTGAGTCTAGACCAATATGCTATACTATCTGCAAGGGAAAACAAAAACGCTGAAGACATCAGGCTAGATTTCTTAAAAAACCCCTATCTTTTAAAAGCTACAATGTCCTGAAGTTTCCACTTAGTGCTTCTCCTTCATGTTCTTGCTATTTGAAGTTCACCTGAAATAGCTTTAACGATGGTGTTACATCCTTGCTTTTTATACATACAACACACAGGTCTTTTGCACGCAACGCACGCAACATACCCTTACCTGAAAGTTCCCTTCTGTGTTAAGGGAGTAAAAAATAACAGTTAAAGACCGAGCATATACACTCATAATCACCCTTGGAAATCTTGCTTCAGCCAAAATTGTGTTTTGATATTTGAAACACTGGTATCTTCCTGACAAGTTTATTTCAATGCATGTTTACGATGTGCATTCCTCTTTACAATCCACTTGTCTGCATGGAACCTTCCACTTGCAAAAATATTTCATAATCGACACACATCCTTTCAATATTCCAGGGTGAAATCAAATATGTATACAGTGTCTGTCTTAAATGAAAGCAAATAAGTAAAGAAAAGTAAAAGAAAAAGAAATTGAAACTGCTTGAAAAGATTGGTGATGCTAACAACTCAGGTGCTCGAGCTCTTTATTTCAAGCAATTTAACCAGTGGAACATTTTCTTCTGACAGCAAACTGTTCACAAACTGAACATGATTTTTAAAACTCTGCATTTATTTTCAAATTCAAAAGATGTAGTACCAGAATATTTGTGCCATAGATGAAGTACCTGCCTATTAACTGTAATCATAGACAAAGGATAAGGGATGCATTGTCCTTGGTTCTGAATATTCATGCACATGCAGCCCCAGACAAATTTTCTAAAACCTTCTTCTCTCTATTTTTAGCCTGAAAAAAACTGTGGCCACAGATAGTTTGGGGTACAATTTTGTTTCTGCACCTGTTTGAGGGAAATTACCTGGTTATTTGAGTACTTAAGAGTCTGCTTGGTGCCGAAAACTGAAATCAACATGACAGTGATTGCATACGCAGTTTACCAAGCAGAAGGCGGGTAGCTGACGCTGTTCTCACAGTTGTGATAACTGATATTTTTACCTGTTTGAATCATAGAATACTGTAATAAATTCTGCCTTCTGGCTATTAAAGCACATACAGCACAAAGATAATGGAGTTGGCAATGGACTTAGGAGCGTCAAATGGTAGCTGTCATATGGAAAAGATCAGCTAAACATTGTATTATTTTGAATTTTCAAATGCCAGTAAAATATAACCGTGTGGAAAAATAGTCTACCTTGTCATACTACATTTTTTTTCTACTTGCAGGTGAGAGAAAAGAAAAGAAAAACAAACAACAAGCCCAAGATGCAGCAAAAAAGTGGGTTTGGTTGTTCATCTTCTATAGTGACCAGAATAAGAAGTATTTGTGGCTTCTATTTTATGAGAACGAGTTTTGCTTGGAATTAAACTGGTAGCTTCTTAAAGACAGGCCTTCTTTTTGTTTAATATTGAACACTGATGGGATTAAGCCAGCTGGAGTGCACAAGGCTGACATTATGTCTTGATTTAGCTGATCAGAATAAGCAGAAAGCAATCTGAAGAAAGAAACAGGTATACTACAAAATATAAAAAAGTGTAAACAGCTGGGACTCAGCAAAAAGCATCATTTAGACTACAGCCCATAGCAACTTTCACCCAGGATGTAAGCCTTTTCCAAACACACAAAGCAAAAATATGCTTCCTAAAAATCTTTGTTGATCAAAGCAATGTCTTCAAAGGCCTCACAGGCACATTGGTAAAAGGATGTCTGATTCCACTTGATGTGTCCACAAGTCTCTCTCTGGTAGCCACTAAAACATTTCCATTTGAAATTAAAGCTACTTGAGTAATAATTACAGAATAATGTCAACAAAGTTCATAGTATATTTTTCCCTTCTAAAAATTATTCAGAGTTGCGGGGTTTGGTGTTTTTGTTGTTTGTCTGTGTTTTTTAAATCATGCCGTAGTTCATTTTTTATATTTTGGAAAACCTAAAAATAAAGTAAACCAAAACTATTTCTTATAATTTTTTCCTTCCTGGACTGATCCAGCTGTTACTGACTTTGTGAGGACAGAAGGACAGGAGCCCTGATTAGCTCCTCTTGCTCATTCATGCCTGTCGAGAAGTTGTAGCACCTTACATCGTATAGTTAAATGAAAAACAGGGAATTATTTTCTGTCATAAATAGCAGCGCTTTGCATCAACTGAATGCTTGTAAGGTCTCCTCACCAGGCTAAGACTAACAGCAGGGCATGTTATGAAATCTGAGGTTTTCCCCTGGCTTTTAAGAGACAGGGATACAAATCAGAATTTCAGAAAAGTAATACTACAGACAGCAGCAGTTAAGTGCTGGAGTGGATCCCATAAATAAAGCAGTATTCTTAGTTAATAAAACTTCAGTGATGTTGGATCAAACACCTCATGAACGATGAGATTCTGGACAGTGATCGGTAAAAGCTTAGTCAGTGAGGCTGAAAATCATATATCTTATCCACATAAGAGTAAAATAGGGACAAGTGAAAAAAAGCAGGCTGTGATTATTCTGAAGGCCTTGAAAATTTTGTAACTGGTGCTCAGGGAAATCTGGAAAAGGCTATTATTAAATCAGTGTAAAAAGCTGAAGAAACCAGCTGTGCCAGAATGGCTGTGTTTACTTTTACCTAACTTTCTTGGGACAAAGATGATGAGAAATGCCTTGATCTGCAATAAACTGAGGAAAAAGTGGGATTTGTAGTAAACTAGTGTAAGTATATCTTAAAGGTCTTCATGTCGTAAAAAAATTCATTCAGGAAGCACAGAAGAGAGGTATCTTGTGACAGAATGAGAGTTTATGACTATTTGTGCCTGTGTAAGCCTTAAGTAGGCTCAAAATTTAAGTTATTAAGTAGGGTTTGCTTCATCTTTGATCCCTATCAAAATCAAAAGTTTTAGTACTCTGCAAGGATAATTTATGAAACTAGAAAGATAAATGACCTCAGGAAAGAAGTTAAAAACATTAGTGCAGAACGTTAACTGCTATTTCTGAACAACATACTCTCGCGTATGAAAAGCCAAAGTAATGTGGGGATTATAAAAATTGAATGTTGCTTTGATTCCCTGATGAACATTGTAATATTGCAAGAGAAAGCCTCAGAGCTTTGTTCTCAAACAAAACAAAACAAACAAATAAAAACAACCCCAAACTGCTTGAAATTAGTCTAATAATATGGAAAACTATAAGAAGTCAAAGACAAAACCTTGTATACATGACTAGTATTTTTTGTTTATGAACTCCTGCCCTAGTCTACATTAACCCTACCCCCAGAGTCATATAGCCTTCTTGCACAATGACTGGCAGTTGTTTTGAGGTATTTCATGTTTTGAGATTACTCTTACAGTTTACAGTGTGGTTTCTTCCCCTCATGCAACACACTGAGTTATACTGCCTGTCATTTGCTGTCTGTGTTTATTCCCTATATACAAATATTATTATCTTTGCTATTTGCACACAGCTGTGCAGCACAGAAACTGCCTCAGAACTACTGTTAATGTCTTCAGGGTTAGTGGCTTCAAATCATCTATACCTTTGACTAAGCTACCATTTTATGCACACTACCCTATCTAACTGTACTTGAACATTAGAAAATGCTGGCTATGAATTTCAAACTCTATACTTTTAAGTACTGGTTCAGCTTTACTACTAATAAAACATTACCATAAGGATTATTCAGTATTGTGGACAGAAATCACTAATTTATAATTTTAAAAAATGTTCACTAATTTATAATTTTTAAAAATGTTAAACTGAAAATTTACAAGAGAAAACTCAATAAATTCTACAGCTTTGTGAGGGACAACTATGTAGAAGAGTCAAATAGCCTCTGAAAGTAATTTTTAAGTATATGTGGACAGCAGGTCGACTGTTTTGTGAATGACTTCTGTGGATTGTCAACAGTGCATTTACTACTTTGGAAACAAAAGACCGTTCTTACCCCAGGGAACTGACAGCTAAATTCAAATTGAACACCTGATACACACCTAGCTATGTGTGCCAAAATGAGCTGGATATAAAACCTAAATGTTTCCCAGAATACAGTTTGAGATTAATGAGTGGCTCCAGTCACTCATCTCATTGAATCAAGTGATGCAAGACTAGATTTCTGTTTGGATCTTGTAAAATATTTTTTGAACAATGCAAAAATTTGTCTTTAAATCTTTAGATAAGTTAAATATTCAAAATACATTTACATATGCTGTAAAAAACATTTACTTAATGAAATGGAACTATTTATCTTGGAGAAGTTTCATACTTTACACTTCTTAGGACTATTTAAAGCATCATTATTATGAGTATTGAAGACTTTTTTGCTAAACATGATGATAGAACTGGGGGGGAAGAAAAACCAATAGGTACCTAGGAAAAGAAAATGTGTTTTATACAAAAGCCTGATTTATCTTTATTCAGACTCACCAGAACCTACTATAAACGTTAACTTTTCCAGTATTTAAAAGAACATAAGCAATATTTGCAGCTGTCATAGAAGACTGAGCAGTCATACTTTCTAATGACCATTGTGTTGTGACCTAGAATAAAATGAGAGAGAAGTAACACCACAGGTGATCACTTAGTCCAGATTCCTTCCCAGCTTTGCCTAGATCATTCATGCCTGATTTTTGCCTAAAGAAGTGTTTTAGCAATGTGTGTTGACAGAGATATAGAAGGAAAACTGGAAAAGGGAACTTTATCATCAGTCACTGGAGATGAATATTTTAAAAACTCTGTGCTGATTAAGGTATTCTTAAAACTGCCAGAGGAGGGATTGCATAACATCTCTCTATCACAACACTTATTGAACCTTTGCTTAGAAGATTTATTTAACATCTGATTTAAAACCTAGCAGCAAATTAACTTTTTTTTCCTCCATACTTTTCCCCATGTTGGCAAAGTGGACAACCTTTAAGATATCGTTCCTGTTGCTGACTTCAGAATTCCTTCCATTTGTTCTGCATCTTCTTTAGAGGACAGTTGCCAGTGAATCCAGGATGCCAGCTCAGATTGTTTCACTACCAAGCAGAAATATCTGTATTTCATATTCAACACCCTGGCATTACACTGTAGAAGAACACTTGCCCTTTTTTACCTGTGTCCTATTCACTTCATGATCTGCTCTAGTGTCACATTCTTTCTTGCCATACCAGCCATACCAGCTACCCAGCTAGTAATCTTCCGTTTGTGTCAGCTAGTGGATTTCTCTTTCCTAAGTCTAGGTTTGTCTTTTATTTTATATAATTTTAGTGGTTTATGAAGTGTTCATGCTTTTGAAGCCATTTTGAGTTCTGTGCAGGTCTTCAGCAGTGCTTGCAATACTTTTTATCTCAAATTTTTCTGCAAGACATGTGTCACCCTTCTGTCAGATTCAGCTGGAGTGTGGCTAAATATCTAGCAGTTTCTCCTGAAACAAAATGCAAATAGGACCACTAATTCCTACACGGAATCTTGAGAGTGAAATTATATACCCAGATTACATAATATGCAAAAATTAATAGCTAATATATACTCATAAGAGATACTCATGTACTCATAATCAATGAACCTGGACACTGAAAATGAACAGAGTGTTATTTCATAGCATATGGGCATAGGGAGGAGGGAAAGGGAAAGGAATGAAAATGGAATATATCCTTAGGAAGAACAGGTTAATAAAAGAGCATCAAGCGAAAGCACTGTCTCTCACCTTTTTTTTTTTTTTAAGCAAAAAACCCTAGTATCATCCTTTTTGTCTCATCCTGAATGGCCATTAACTTACCCAAAGAACATTAATGTAACTGCATTACACACAGGTCATCGACCAATTCAAGAAAGCTCAACTTTGGCAGATTCAGCTCTTTTTCTCTTGGGCTGTGCGGTCATCTCTACTGAAATACCGGTTTGGTGTTGGGCAGAAAAGGCCCCGGTGAAGTACTTAACGTAGTTTACTCTTCATCTTCACATATGCATCTCTACCTCACCTCCATTTCAATTCTAATTCTAGAATAACTCAGCTCTTTTCCTTTCCTTTTGCTTTACTCCTTCACCTCACTACTGCAAAGTCCAATTACAATCCCTCTGGCACATTTAACATAATTCCCTTCCAGTTACTATCATGCAGGGCCACCTTCCAAGGCAGGGCTGGGATGCTTTTTCTGTTCATCGACACCAGGTACCAGGGAAAATCATGCTCTTTCAGGTTTTAAGCCACAAGTTACAAGAATCCTGCTTGTGCCTTGCCCACATTCTTCATTAAAATATTGAGTTGAGAAAATACCCAGAACCCAGCCTAAGACATGTTCTTTGGAGCCTCAGTCTAAATATCCCTGTAGGCAGATAGTAAAGCATAGTTAGGAGAGCAATCTTTCAGTTAATACATTCCCATTTTACCATGCACTCACCTAAACTATATTTTCCTAATCACACGCTATGACAATGTCAGGGTATTCAAAGGAGTTCCGGAAATGAAATTACAGCTGTTCTCCTTACGTGCTGGATGAGCTGTTTTAGGAAAAGATGGTAGTCTGCTTTAGCAGGAGTTTTACCTGTCAGATCCAAATTGGTTATCTTTTTAATTACTTTACAATCTTCTGGGTTCTTGTAAATTGATCGTGTGGTAAGTTTTTTCCTCAAAATGTCTAGTGAGATCAAAGCTAGCCAGCTGACATTACTCCTTCAAAAGCCTCCCTTCTTGCACTACAGGGATGGAGGGTATGCTTGCCCTTCTCCAGTCCTCTGGGATCTTCCCTGCCATCTTTGAAATCTCAGAGATGATTGTTCATTGCTCTTTCCTTGGCTAGTTCTTTAAATATCCCAAGATGAATTTCATTAGACCCTACTGACTTCAATATATCTACCTTATCTAAATATTGTTTAACCTACCCCTGTTCCATGCTGGTGTATATGCCTATCCTCCTCGATGAAGGTGTCACTAACGGTTAACATTATTAACCGTTTGTGAAAACAGAAGTAAAGAAGATATGTCAGCCTTCCGTTTACCACTGATTATTTTTCTCTCCTTAAAGCATTGGATGGATGCTTTTCTTTGCTTCCCTTCTGCTTGTAACATGCCCCTAGAAACTTTTCTTGCTGTCTTTTATGTATCTTGTGGTTTCAAAATATTTGAAAAACTCTAAATTTAATTTTTTAAAGAAAAATCCACTTCCTTCTGCATAGGTAGAAGGTTGAAGACTTCAGATTAATTCTATTATATGCAGCAAAATTTAGGTTTCAGAGATTATACCTTGACTGTCTTATCTGTGAGATTTCTTGCATCCTGAATGAGGACTGGCTGCATCCAAACTTCATGTGAGGATCAGGTACCAATGTCCACCATTTCCCACCACTGCAGTGTAGGAAATGTCATGATCTCCAACTGGGATGGTCAACTAGTGAACCAGGACTGTGGGACTTACCATGAAATGTTACTGTAGTTTCGACAGAAACAGTGCAAACGCTTGGGGATCATTTCCTCCTAACATACATACACTTAATTCTGAATCAAGTACCTTTGTGATGTTAAGTTTAATTGAATTCTAAAAATATTAATAGTTATTCTTCGTACCTTTGACATGGGGGGTGTGTTCTTTTTCTTCATGCAGATGAAGCCTCGTGCATTTAGCATGTTGTACAAAGTATTTTCATACCTTGTACAGCCAGACAGAATGAATGGCCCTATGGAAATTTTCATTTCTTATTGGCTGTAGGGAAGATTGATGATGATTATCTTAGATTACTTGCTTAGATTATATCTAAAATACATGCTTAGATTACATTTGGGCAGCTAAAGTCAGTTAGGTTAGTCCTGCCCCTAAGCGTAAGATTATAGCTGAGCACACAGTGATTTTTTCCACCTCCCACATTTATGGAGGTGAGCCATCCTGGTATGGCAAATACAGTATACGATATCTCAAAAATTGTTACTCCTTTCAGCCAATGTGCCACAGAATAGGCAAGAGGGAAATTACGTCAGAGAGTCGTATCTGATCAAAAGTCTTCTTTTTATTTCGCTGCTGAAAATCTGAATGGCAGAAGCGTTGGGGGAAATTGTAGGCAATTCGTATTGAATTGGTAAAATGTATTTATACAACTGTGGTGTTTTGGTGTCAGCTGCAGAGAGCACTCCTGGAGTTCCAGGGTTTAGGCATGTTCTGGGAGGACAGACCTGTCTGATGCTGCTGACCTCTGTTAGACATTTTTTCATCAATAATGTTTGCGCTTGATTCATCCTTCTCTCTCATCATCACAATGATAAGATCCGTGACAATGTCTGAATCAAAATTAAAAGTAAGAATTGCCATCTCATGTTCTGTGAGGAACCCCGTATTCTTTCTGCCTGTGCTGCTGTCGAGCTCATCATTCTCTGTCTCTTATCTGCGCAGCTGAGGAGTCCTTCTTGTTTTGCACTTATCCTCTTTAAATTACTTTTTTTTTTTTTTTAATTAATCTTATCAAAAATTGAAGGATATAAACTATTCTATCTTCTCACAGTCTATTTAGGGAAAATACTGAAATGGTGGAAGACAACTAACATGTCAGATCACATACAAACACTTCTTCTGAATAAGCCATTTGACAGGTTCTTAAATCACTATGGCTATTTTCCATCTGTTTATATATTTAAAGGCCAATGATGCCTTTCCAACAAAAACTGCATGACTAATTCATAAATACCAAACCAGTAATCTGTTTTAGGGGATTTGTTTAAATCGCAGTGGTAGAAGTTTATCCAAATTAGCATGTTCTCCCCAGCCCAAACTGGAAACAAATATTTGTGACAACTACATCTGAACTGCAGCAACGTACTATGCAAAGTTCTAGTATGTTTTGCTAAACACATTACCCAACAATATCATCTATTATTGACACATTTTGACTTTGAAATGAGCAATCACGTATTTTGAACACAAAAGCAGAAGTTATTTATATGACTAAGGCCTTTCTGAAAAAAATCCGTAATTAAATTGAGATGATGAATGCATACTGATTGCCAGAGATAAATCCTGCCCATTTTGTTGAGAAATCACTGATTTTTCTTTTCCAGTCTGTGCTGTTACTAGGGATCCAGTTCCTCACATAATCCCTTTCTGTTTTCTAGATTTATATAACACCAGTGTTATAGTTAGCCTGTCCAATAAAGAAGCATTATTTTTAAAATAGGAGACCAGAGTGAAATGCAACGGTAACTACCAGCCCACAATGAATATTTTACTCCTATGACTAGGTATAGAGAAATCTGACATTTATTAGGGCCTTTTGTTCCAGACTCTCGCGGTGCTTTACAAATACAGCACAACTTCGCCAGTGCGACACCACTGAAGCACAGCCACCCCAGAATGGAGTGTAGCAGCTATTTTGCTCCCACTTGACAGCTGTTGGTTATTATGACCTGCTTCTTTTCTACAGTTATTTTTCTGGGAACTATATGAGGGAGAAATCCACCCACCAGGAGATAGGCAGAGGCCATCTGCCATGACTAATTTCACATTTATTCCAGGCAGCAGTTGCACCAAAAATCACAGAAATGAAAACCCAGTTGCTGTTATAGCTTGAGCCAGTTGATGTAAAGTGAAGCAATGTGTTCAGTATCTTTCCATGATATTATCCATGAATGCAGATCTCCATTAAGATCATAAAGATTTTTGAATGCCTTTCCAAATTCAGGCTGAGGTCCTTTGAAACATTCAGATTTTTTAGTCACATAACATGGCGTCCTACTTCCTGGACTAGTTAAGTGTACTTAAGCTTCAAAATCTGATAAGAGTGATTTTTTGTAGTATCCTAACATAGAAGAAATGAAATGGGAACATGTGATCTGTGGTCAGAAAGTATAGATTATTCTATCTTTACGTACCTAATTGAAGTTCCTATCCTATATTAATAAAATAGTTACTTTCAATTTCTGCTGTGGTTAATGGAAAGAGATAGATACTCTACAGGAAAAAATATCAAATATTCTCTGAAGACATCTCTCTCTCTCCCTTTCTTACTTTACTGATTACAGAAGCAGCATAGTGTGACTATGTTCTTAACCTACATTTTAGCTGATGTATGTGCCTATGATCTAAGCCTATGGAGAGCCAGACTGCTTAGCTCAGTGCTCTGTGCTGACTTAAATGGGTTTACAGGGGTCTGCCTATCTGGATGAAAATCTTGTGACCCTCTGAAGGAAATCTTGTTATTTGGAAGAGATTGGGACTTCTTCCATTAACTTCTCTAGACTCAGAATTTTATGTTTTTTCTATAAAAACAGATGGAGAATAGTTCTTGGGTATACTTAAAATAACTGTTCCCCTCAGAAATGCACTTTTGCTGCTGTATGTTGCATAAAGTCTTAGTTTCCTTCTTACTCATGCTAGTTTACCCATCCCTACTTACCATCAAGCTGTAAGAGAAATTTAAAAAATTTCCACGTTGATCTCATTAATTTTTTTAAGTTTCTCTGCTTTGAGGCTGTACATGTCTTTGTATGTAAGAGAAAGTATTTTGAGGATGTGATCTGAATCTTATACAGCAAATTGAAAATTGGTCTACCTGTTATCCAACACGTTACATGAAGTAATACAGTTAGAGCCAAACTATAATCCATTCTAAATGCCATAACTCAGCAGCTCAGATAATACATGACGAAATCAATAAGAACAAGACAAAAATATCTCAGGTTGAAAGGTTCAGAAAAAAATGGATTAGAGAATGGTCATGTTAAGAAAAGAATGAAAGCAAGGAACAAACTTTACCATACTTTTCCCAACTTCAGACCTTCTGTTTCAGTAAAGCTCAGGATAGCAATAAATAAAATAAAAAAAAAAAAATAGAATTAGCACTCTTTTTTTTTTTTTTTTTTTTTAAGCTAATTGAGCCAACCTGTTCTAAGCTACATCTAAACTTCAGGCTTGGAATTTCATTGCCTTAATGCTGCTCCCCAAACCACAAAATTCACTCAGCAACAGGAAGACAATGGGAAACAGGGGGAAACTACATGGAGATGATATTAGGATCAAGTAGATTTATATTCACATCTTTCAGGCTAGGCTTTACATCATTCACCCATGCATTATACAGGTCTTAAAGATAAGAAGTCAGCAACACGTGTCACACAACACTTTGGCTTTCTGCCCTTCTACAGCCAATTTTTATGTAGTTCTACTGTTAGAGTTGAGCCTGGAAGGCACAAGAAGATTGATTCCTACTTGATAAAGCAGCAGCAGGTTTTAGGTACAAATTCTGAGTTAAGATAATTCTAGGAAAGGACTTTTCAAGTGATTTGAGAAGGGTGAGGCTTAGGCTTATCTGGGTTACCAGCACAGATAGAAAACACTAAATGATCTTAATTCCTGCAGCCAGTCCCTGGTATGCTGGAGGAAGCGCATCTTGAAGTTTGTAACATATTTTGTGCCTTCAGTTTCCTTTGCTGACCAGGGGAAACAAATCTGACTCTTAGAGCGGCCTTCGGATTTGTTCAAGAGCACAACTACTTAAGGGAATGCTATGAGAAAGAGAAAGTGTTTCCAAGACAAAACCAGCAACACCTCATCAAAAGCTGCTCAATTTAAAAGTTTAGAATGTGCCAGTGAAAAATAAAGGAAGTGAAGTTAAACAATATTGCCTTTTATGAATTAAAATTATGTTAAATATATATTTCCACTATCCCAAATATCTAAAACAACTATTATTAATAAACTCTTGAAATGAATAACAACAACAACAACAACCAACCTAAAACAGGTCCTAGTTTAACATAAATTGAAAAAAAATTATTAATTTCAGTGAAGCAAAAAATTTTCAAGAGGTTATTAAGCTGATGACCTGACCATGACATTTTAATAGCTCTGAGAACAAGGTCTTTTTTTCTGCATAGACCTTGACTGATCACACTTTCAAACTGCTGCTATCTTGCCTCAATTTTAATAGGAGCATTAACAGGTCTTAGTATTCATAGCAGTGTCTGCCTTTTCTGACAGAGGACTGGGAGATCATTTCTAGATAGAGTAAGATGAGTCTCCCTGATAGCAGCTGTTCTCCTGAAACCAAGACAAAGAATTTAAAATGAGCAAACTTACTTATGAGGTGATACCTATGTTGACTTTAGAGCTTCAGAGGTGCAGAAAGAGGAAGTCTATATCAAGCTTTGTACGATATCTGACAGCGAATTTCTTTTATACATATGAAAAGTGTGGGGGTCCTAAAAGGATTTTATTAACATTAACCCTCAAAGTCTGTTTATAGAATAATAGAAGGAAGCAGTCTTATGGACCCCATAAGCATGAGAAAGAAGATATGGTTGACAGAGGAGGTTCAACTTGCAAGATAAAGCAAATTGCAGCTCCCAAGGACACATTAAATCAAGGTCATTAGATCTAAGAATATTCTTTAATCATCCATTAACTTTCACATTATTCTTCTTCACTATAATAAGAAAGTACTGAGCTGACTAATTGTGCATGCAAGGTGAGCAGCAGTACTAAGAGATATTCCAAACACTTTCTGAGGCATAATTTAAAGAAGGAAAAATTCCCACATAAAATACTTAGAAGGAATTGATCCTAGTCCGAGTTCAACTGCGGTGCAAAGATTACAGGTTTGAGCCTGCAATGAATGTGGGAAATATGGAGAAAAACCACAAATCATTCTTAATAATGCTAATATGTATCTAATACTACTAAGCCCCCCCCCCCCTATTTTGCCCGGGGGGAGAGGGCAAAATTTTCTTTCAGACCAAGCTTTCTTTTAATGCTACAAACAGGAAAAACTGAAAGATGTAAGAAACTACAAACAAAAATAACATAGCAGGTCATTCAATATATGACTGTAAGAAGCAATATCAGAAAATCACTTTAATAAAATATTACATTCTACCTTAAACTAGCCAGATCTTCAAGAAAACTACTCCTCTCAGGAATCTAGTCCAGGACCTCACTTACTTGATGCTTAAGAAACTTTCCAACGTGGAAAAAGTTTCTGTTCTTAGCCAGCATATACCCCTTTTATTTAAATACTTTTTCCCCCCTCTCTTTGATTCCTTTCTCCTTCTTCTAGTTAAATCCTTAGGACTTCGGTTTGTTTAGCGCAGAAAAACTTTTTAAGTCCCCTTGCAATGCTTCTTCATTACCTGGATTATCTGCCCATTTTATTTTGCAACTCTTTCAATTTCAGTTCATTTTTGTTTAACATAGGTGACCAAGACTGTACAAGGTACTGTAGGCAAAACTCTGTAAAAAGTGTTTTGTCCAACAGCACATGGTATCCCACATAAAACATCTTTTTTATAAGCCCACCATATTGTCAGTTTTTAATAGCACAGGAAACTGCTACTCTGTCAGACTTTTCTATTTCTAAGTCACTGCCCATTGATAAATTTCTGGTTAATGGTGGAAAATCTTATTAGTCCCTCTTCATAGGGACTATGTTTCAGTTAAATCCCATCCCATTTCTATTACTGTAGTCCTTAGGATCTTCATATACTTTCTGCATGATATGCTAATTCTCCTTTATATTTATTTGCCTCTTAACTTTGTGTCATAAACAATTTTCATCAAGGTTTTATTTTTGTGCCAAATTCATTAATGAAAACATTAAAGATCCATTGCTGGACCAGTCCTTGAGGAACTCTGCGACTAATCTTCCTTTAGTCTGATAAGTTCCTTTTCAACACTGTTTTAGCAATTTTACTTTCACTCTGCATGTCTTTTACTAAGTCTTATGTTGCCCACCCTAACAAATAATTTCTCACAGAGAATCAGGTCCCTTGTTCTTTTGAGATCCTGACATATTTACAGTATTTATTTTTTCTATAAATCCTATCATTTTAACAAATAAAACTGTAAGTTTAGTCTAGCATGATATACCATCACTAATCTATTGTTGGGTTATATTTTCATTTACCTGCATGCATTTAATTAGGTTTTCCTTTAAAATTTCCTTTCAATCTTTAATTCTATTGGTGAAAAATTTGTCAGTTTGATAGTTGCCTCAATCACTTTTTCACTTCTTGTTTCATAGAGGTACTCTGCTAAATATAGTTCAATGTTGTAATAACATTGCAGTTGACAAAGGAAAATATTCATGCCAAACTTTCAGGTTGAATGACTTCAGAGACTGTGGTTACCTAGTATGCAGCTAGAGTACATTAGGTACCTGAAGTTTTAATTTCACTTTGGCTTGAGCAGTCTAACAACTGGGTTTACCCTCATACCCCACCTCCTTTCCTAAAACAGAGACAAAGGATTTGTTTAGTGTTGGTCACGTTTAGATTACCTTTACCCATGATCCCATATTCACTATACCAATTTTATCTTCTTTCTTTTTTCTCTTCAATTTTGCAAGTGAAGAAACTTTGAGATTTAATTTTCTTAAATGGTCTACCAAATATTTACAGCTAACATTTCTGATCTTTTTTCCATGCTTCCTGATATAGATGTCTTTTTTTTAATAATCAGTTCTTTAAAACACTCTTTACATCCTACAGCTTTTGCAAGTATTTTTTATTTCTCATGGGCTTTATAGACGACTCTTCTTTCTGTAGCCTTCTATGCATTTTCTCCCCTTACTGGTACACATGTATCTTTCACACCCAAAAAAGTCGAAAACAAGTCTCCAGCTGGGCTTTTAAGTCCAATTGACTCTAGTAACTAGGTCCCTTAACATTTCTGAGACAAAATTTCTTAGTTTCAGAATGAGTTTTTGCTTATAGTTCTAAGTTAAACCATAATGGTTGGATACAAAATAACTAGGCGTCCTCATTTTCTTGTCTCAGTTTAAGTATTTAAAGCATATGGAATGAATCCAGGTCTTTGTGCCGATCTGCATTTCTCAAAGAGCTGGTCATTCACCTTCCGTTTAATTTCCCGCCCCTCCCCCAAACCAACCCCCTAGGTATATCGTGAGAACAAATGAATTAAAAAAAAAAAAGACAAAATTTGCCAGACTATGATAATTGTGGCATCCTGAATCCCCAAAATAAAATCGATTTAGGATACAAATCTGTTTCTTAAATTGAAGGCTGTGGTTTGATTTTCATTTTCTTCTAGAGGGTTTGAAAGAGAAAAGGCAATTTGGAACTCTTCTTTCAAACTGAGATCTTAAGTTACTGTATTTTATTAAAGGCTACTTTGTTTCATGTAAGTTAATTTCATCAATTAATCATGTCTAAACATACCCAACTTAGTAAAACACTTTTGATAGAGTTATGATCTATTTAAATAGCATCATCTAAATTTAATTAGATTTTTAACCCTCATTAATTTCTAATTTTCAGGGTTTGGATGCTTTTTCACAGTGCTGACATGTTAGAATCGTACTTATCATCTCATGCTTCCTATGCAGGCTCACAATACAGAACCAAATATATCCTTGTTCTCATGTTGTGCAATGTAGAATTAGTTGAAAAAGACTGAAAAGTTTCTTCCTTGCATTTAGTCTGATTTTCTGTTTGGTTGAGATAATTTTTAGGGGGATATATCTGAATTTTTGCTTATTTATTTTCAATGTTTCTTTTGCACACAAATATCCTCACATTCAAATATTTGAACATAATAAACATTACAGGGAAACACAGACAGTTTTGGAGAAAGAGCCAAAGTATTTAGTATTAAAATGAATTTTTCTGAAAACTGGAGTGTACGTGTAAACAAACACTTTAGCATCTCATCTGCCAGCCTCTTAAATGGTCTGGCCCTTTAGGAGCTGAACAAATCTTTAACAGATACAGTATACTGAGGGAAAGAAATGTGTGAGCAGACAAACTTGGAATGGATAAGAGGCAGTCTCTACGTGATTCATTCAAGTAAATCTTTTATACATACTGTCGGATGGCTGATAAGTGTGGAACAGTTGCGTATTTCTTGTGGTTCTTCTCACAGTTTTGTTTGCTTTTTCAGTTGTTTTAGATTTAGCAGTTATGTATTTTCCTATCTATGTAATGCTTGCATATTTATTTTTTTTTTTCAGAACTTGTGATATAAAGAATTTTAACATGGTTGCATTCAAAACCGTATTTATGGGCAAAGAGGAAGCATCCCTTGCATATAAGTAAAACCAAGAACTTACTGTTAATGTAACTGAAATCTTAATATCTACTCATTATTAGTTCAGGTCAAAATTGTTACAGAAAAGGAAGAATAATGCAGTTAAAATTGTTTTACGCACACGTAGTTGCTAGCCCTTTTCCCGGCGTTACGCTCAACCTTTCCAGGCTGCCCTGGCTGCCGAGGGCTCTGGCTTCATGGCCAGTGGCTGTGGTGACCAGGGTGTCAGCACCTGCCATACCTCTCTGGGAGGAACGTGATGGTGATGTCGATTCTTCCTGCTCTGCAATCCGCTTGGTGTCACTTTCCCATGCCTGCTGGAACCTTTTTACACTTCTGCTCTCTCTTCACCCGTCTGCAGCTCCAGGCAACACCCTAATTTGCTGTATAAGTTACCTTTCACTTGTGTGGGAGATTTCTTTCCTTTCTTTGCTACCCCCAAAATCCCTGTTGTTGAGGTGCAGGTCAGCATTTCTCTAACTGACCGCAGGTGAGTTGTTTACAGCTGCGGGGTCTACAGTTGTTTACAGCTGCGGGGTCTACAGCGTGAAGCTGGGATCCCATCACTTGTCACCCCGTGCCCCTACTCTGCACCGCACCCTACGTCTCTGCTTCTCAAGGCCTCTGAAGCCCTGCCAGCCCTGTATTTCTCTATACTGTTGTAGTGTTAAGAGTCAGAAATACCTCACTCTGCCTAAAATAACTGCTAGTTCCTGTTATGTATGTAAAACTAGCATTGTACCACACAGAGGTAAACAAAAGTAAAAGAAATGAGCCATAGACACCTAGCCAAGTAGAGAAATTACCGTCACAGCTAAAGCAAGTCACAGGTCAAGAAAATTTCAGACGGAGCAAGCCTGACAAACCTCAGTCCTGAGGTCTTCACAGCTTAGTACAATTTTTATGGCCTGTTACCAGCAATGGCAAGACTGTATTTGGGGCTACACGGTCACATCGCATTTCAGTAAGGTATTCGTTAATGTTACTTAGCATCTTGTTTTAACATCCTCAGAAAGCTGAACGTAACGATGGTCACTTCCCCCTTCCATTTCATTATGAAACCACTTAGGTCAACATCAAATCATATTAGATGCAAATACTAGGGTGCTGGCACAAGCCAGTCTAAGTATTAAAAAATAATTCTAATCACATTGACAGATGGCAGCACTTCCCATGCACCTTAGTGGATGGAAGTGAAACAGAAAAAATCAATTTGGCACTCAGACCTATGCATCTACCTATTTAGCATATTACCTTTAACATTTTCCACTGCGTTGCCTCAATCTAATCAACAGGTGGTCATCAAACTGTATCTGGTACAACACACATCTGCAAAGTTCCCGTCCGACTCATGAGTGGACCTGGCTCACCAGAGGTATGACTCTCCCTGACCCGTGTCTGCGCTTCTTGGCTTCTCAGCTGCACTCCCTCTCCAAATTGTTCCACTTCATGGATGAAGATGATACTCTGCACTTGCTGCAGATGGGCTGGGACATATCTGGGTCCACCGGTGGGTAGATAGCTCTCCTATGTTAAGAGCAATTCCTATTTCACCTTTCTAAGGAAAAAAATCTTGTTTCAGACTCCAGTTGAAGACTGGTTTTCTTTCCAAAAGGATTTGAATACCACATAACTGTAGGCTAAAAAATTCTGCCTTAACCGTACAAGCTCACAGAATTAAATATTGCATAAAAACTCTCATGTAATGAAACCAACATTTGGATGCCAGTAGAAGAAACAGAAATGTGAGCAATAAGCACGTGGATTTTCATCTCTCAAGTGCCAAATATTCCCTCCCTTCCTCTGTCTGTCTTTTGTTTATCATCTGTTTGGTGTTTCAGGTTCAGTTTGGTTGTATTGGAATACCGCCCACTGTTCAAGGCTCCACAAGAGGACTTTACTAAATGTTATGGGAGTTTGGAGCATCTGGCTGGTTTGGCTGAAACTCCCTAAAAAGCTTAGTTACTGCAGGAGCTAAAATAAAATGAGAAGCTGAAGCAAAAGATAATGTGAATGAGAAAACTTCTTGGCTTTTGCATAAGCAAAACAAAAATACAGCCATTTTCATACCTTTGCAAGTTTACCAAACAAAATGCTGAAATGTCTCAGCAAATAAGAAACAGTTACTGTATATATCGTCAAAGTCACTCAGAACTACCAATGAAAATATACATTTTTTTAAACCTAAGACTTTGATTGCAAAGCTATCCTTGGTTTGCCCTTTTGTTATAGAAAATATAAAATTTTCTATCCATCTCCTAAGTATTTTTACCTTAATTTTAGGTTTTCAGTTTCTAAAGTTTCAAGTGAGAAGCCTATAAATAAATAGCCATGGTATTGGTAGGTGGCTTCATTTCAACCCCAAAGTGGACTTTTTGCTGCACTGTGGTGATCTCTGTCTATTTACACATCAATATTATCAGTCTGACTGGGGGAGGGCAGATAAGGGCGCCAGAAATTTTCTGCTGTTGTAACACTCTGAACAAAATGTGTCTTTGCTGAGAGAGCTCCTTCCTTCTTTCTGTCCTTTCAGCTGTGTCCTGAAGTGCAGCCCTGTGTGTCTACAGTAAGCCAGGTTACCTCTGAGGTCTGAAAATGTGGAGTTAGTCTGTGACGTAGACTTTAGAGACACAGTCTGTCCTGCTTCTTAGTGGAGAAACAAATAAAATTCATATCGGTCATTGGTGTGAAGATACTGTCCAACTTACAACTCAAAATGAGTTACGGTCCCAAAGAAACAGGTTAATTAAGATTTTTATTCTTTTTTTTTTTTTTTTTTTTTTGCATCAAGTGTGCATTTACCCATTGGTTTAATCCAGATACTCTACAGATCCTGATTTACACCTTAAACCAGGAATTTGAATATATCCCTTCCATAAGATTTATTAATATTAATAGCAACTTTAAATATAGATTTTATCTGATCTCCTTTGAATCTAAACTCTGGATCTCAGTCACTCTATATAACAATACATTTCACTGTTCAGTTAAATGGTGTGAGGGGTTTGACTTGTTCAATAAAGTTGTGAACGGAAAAATTGAGATTGCCTTGCTCTTAAGGTATGTGACTCATGGGACCTCACCTGGAAAAGCTTCTAGGACACGGCAGGACAAGGGACATGGGCGTGGGTACCAGAGAGAAGAGAGACAGAGCTTTCTTCAGGAAATGCAAGAACTTATGCTCCTGAGCTAAGTAGTCCATATTTTATTATAGTATTTATTACAGTGCTTAAAACACTTTTCATGTGTTCTTTTACTTGCCTTTTTTCTAAAGGCAAAAAAAAAAAAAGAAGCCAGATTTGCTATAGCCACTTATTGGAAAGTTTTTTCATGGCCTTGTCACCCTTCTCAGAACCATGTATTTCATATAGACGTATTTCTGATGAGTACTCAGTGCACAATTGCAATGCAAATGAGGCAGTGCTGTTGATTTCTGATAGCATGACAATACTTCATTCTTAACACAACTTTGCTTTTATTTTTCCTACCAATTGCACATTGAGCAGAAGTGCGATTTCTGCATTTTCCCAGATCCCTTTTGAAAAGTGACAGATAGTATAACTTTCTAAAGCACACAAGCCCTTTATTTTTTCCCCTGCTGTGAAAGATACTTAGAATTCATTGATACTAAATCTCATCGTTATCCTCTTATCTTTGCACATCTCTTATGTAGATCTCTAGAATTCCTCAGTTGTCTCTGGCTCCAGACTAATCCAAGTCACGTTCGTTGCTCTGCAAGGGTCTCTGCTTCTCTAATCACTTTCCTTTTAAGGTATTCAATAAATACGCAAAGCAACAAGTCCCTTATTAAAGAACTTACTAACAAACTTCTGGTAACTTTTTGCCTTGGTGAAAATCAATCATTAACCCAACTTTTTATTTTCTGCCTCCTAGGCAAATTTGCTTCCTGCTTTATTACAACTTACAAGGTTCAAGGAGGGTGCAGTAGGTTAGAAGCCTACAAAACTATCAGCTCATTCTCAATTATTCCGGACTTTCTTGTGCAAGAGATTTGTAAAATTGTTTTTTTTCCCTATATAGCTGCAAACAGCCTACATTTTGCTACAGAAACATGCGTGTCACCAGTGGGTGAGCCTCAGGGGGGTCTGGTTTGACTGGCCTCTCAGGAAGCAGAGTGACCAACTCCATAATCAGCTGCCTTCCACACAAATGCGGATAAAGACTGCACTGATGTAGGTCACACACAAAACTCTCCACCTTGGAAACACAGTTTAATTATCAGCAGTGACTTTATGGGCACTTAAAACAATCTCCGAGAAGAAATGTCAAACACTTTAATTAGTGTTTCCTTCAGCCAGGCTATCACCTCCTTAGATCTCTGCTTTTTCCAGCTTTTCCCAGACTTTGCATGCTTTTCTGAAGGAAGTGAAGCCACAACTCAACTAGAACACAGCTTCAACCCTGGGCCGTTGCTTACAGCAAAAGAGCTTTGCCATGTTTTCCATAACTAAAAATTGTGGGAGGTGGGGGTGAACCCAGCCTCTGTTCAAACAGTGGCTCCTGTGCCAACAAAGGAATGTGAAAGGCCCCTAAAAATGTCAATAAACACCAAAAGTGGCTTTAAACATGGCAACATCCTACCAAATAATTTCACCTTTAGATTAATTTCACAGAACGGTTTCTATAAGAAGGAATAGTAAGAGTTTAGTCTAGTCAAATCTTTAACTGATGCAATTTATAGTCACAGCCCTTCTGACGGAGTGAATGAGGAGAAAGGAAAACTCAGAAGTGAGAGTGCTTTATGCAGTCTTTTCTGATTGCTCTGTACATCCAGGCGTCAGTCCTCTGATCTCACCAGCAACCAGATGCTGAAATTGGGCAGCCTGAATTGGATCACAAGCCATTGAAGAATTCCTGTTGTCACATAGCACAATGAAATGAAACGGCAGTATTCCTGGTGATTTTTTTTTTAAGTAAAGGGACATGTTCCTTTACTGCCAGTTGGAAGGAGATTGTATTCGTACAGAGTATATTTACTTCGTCATGTATTCTACTCCCAGTTCTGCATTTGCATCTTGTCCCTTCACCTCCACCCCACCATCAACACCCTCGACATGTTTGGGCACATTTGGATTTTGCACTCGTGCTTTCCAGCTGTCTTCTTCAATGAGGAAAGTCGCATGTAGGGAAGGGACTAATAACACTCCAGTTCTACACCTGCTAGTATAACCTGTATGAAGGTTGGTAATACGGATATAACTCTGCCAGACCTCGCTCTATTTTATCTGCCTGGATGGAGCCTTTCAAAGCTATCTGGCAAACTGTGCACTTTCTTCGGCGGTCATGTCGTGCTCAGTACTGGCAGGTTACTGTGGAAGCCGTGGCTGCTGATCTGTGAAACAGCCTTCTCATTCCCTGGTTAAATCCACATCTGTCATATCAGGTTTTTTAGATGCTCGTACGTATATAGTTACCTATATAGCCAATCTGAGATAACTCATGTCCTTTTGAACATTTGCAAAGAACATACAAACTGTTATTTAGTATTCAGGAAACTTTCGGTGCATTCACTTACAGGGAACACACATAAGAAGTGTCATTCTAACTGTGAACTAGTATTGATTCAAATGAAAAAAACTGAAGGCGATTCATTGCAGGCCTTGGATCAGAAATGACTTTTGCCATACTTCCCTGTATTGCTGGGATCTTGATGGCCAGGCAGCCTCTAAAAGTCTGTGGCTGAGGGTAAGCAGGGCCCACTAAAGCCCAGCCCAGGGTCAGCGGTTTGCCGTGTACCCTCTGTCTCCCTGTGAGCTCTAGAGGCACCACGGAGACTTTTCTGGCCAGATGCTGTCTACAGCACATGTCGGGGGGCTGTGGGAATGGTTATCCAACAGACTATCAAATATATACTCGTGTTGCCGGGAGCAGTAAAGGGAAAGACAGATGGGTCAAATGCCACACGTCTTCTAAACACATAAACCTGTTTAAAACTTATCTAGAACAGTGGGCAGTCTCTGCCGGCATACAAGTGTCAAGAGTGACAAGAATATTCCAGAAACATCTCTTATCCTATCCCTCCTTTCGACATAGTCATCCACCCCATCCTTAGCAGGAGGATGGGGATGCCAAGCTTCCAAACACGACAAACATGTGCTTTGTTTGATAAACAACATTTGTCCAGTCAGGCATTTCTTGCAGAACAATGAGGGACTGAAAAAATTGTGTCATTACTGGAACACCATAAGGTTGTAGCATTCACCATAACCTCACTGCACAATACTTTCCTTGTGACTTAGACATCCATAACCTTCCACAGTCGACTCATGATCCCCACTCTTCTGCCACAGCCCTTAGAGCAGGTGGTACAATGGTAGCATCTAGATACGATCTGAATTCAGATGAGCTGTGGACTTCTACGAACAATAATTTTGACAGAACTGCATTCATTGTGCTTACATGGTCTGACCCTGGTGAGACAAACCTGCTCATATTCTCCACAAGAAGGATCCCCGTCTTCTTATCCTCAGCCTTCCTAAGCCATAGGCTCCCAAGAGGTCAAGCCCTGCGGTCACCCACTTCCAGGAAATTCACTCAACAGTTCTTACCACTTTCTGACAAGTCCTTTGGTTCACAAATCATGCCTCCAGTTTGACAGGGGTCACTGCAACTGCAGACAAAACAGGAAGGAGGACTCCCAGCCAGGGACAGAATAATGAAACAAAACTTAATTGTTTCTTTGTGCAAGGCAGGCTTCAGATACCGACCAAGGTAGAGACTAGTAGCACGACAAAGTCTTGCATTTACCCTCTGGCACTAAGCCAACCTTTCTGTCTCATATGAACCAGTTCTTTCCCTCTCCTAGATGCCTTGGTACAGCTCCACCTCTTGTTTTTCCCTGTGCTGCTCCCAGCAACATGCTCCTCCTTTCAACATCAACAGTACGCTTCTCCCAGCAAAGATACTTGGATGCTATAATTCACACCTCACCTTTCCCTACAGTAGTTAACACGACCTTGGGAGGACGACTTCAGGACTCAAAGGAGCAGGGAAAGAGTGAGATTTGCATGCGTCAGTTTTTATCATTGTAGGGAGTAAATTGTAAAAATTGGATAATTTGGATTATGAGTGTTGTTATTATTAGTGAAACTACGCTAAAAATAATTAATTGATTACACTATCAAGACCTTAACTGGACTAACAATAAATTCTTGGCTTCATTTTGTAGTCCAGCTAAATTGCATGCCATATTTGCTCTGGAGCCCATTCCTGTCGACTGGCTGTTAAAATACAGATTCAACAGCTCGTGGAGGATACAGGCAGCCAAGGCTGCATTCGCAGTACAACAACGAGCTCCTTGCCATTTGCAGATTGCCCCAAGTACACCTACGCTGCGCGAGACACAGAGTGTTCTGAAACGTCCTCACCGTACCCTTGGCAAGGTCCTTCTAGGGCATCCCCGCGTTTTATTTATACTCATCGAACCACTGCATTACCTAACACAGAAACCGTCATTAAACCCTTACACTCAGTACACAGGCTGAACTTGTTGCACCAGCAATTGAGCCAGGGTGAATGCTTCGAGGCTGAAAGAAGAGAAGACAGAGTAGACACGAACACTCTGTATCATTAGAAGGCTAGGCATTGTTTTCACTTTCGGCTTTGAAAGCAGTGATTTGCAGTAATCCAGCTAAACACATTCTCCTAGTCCCAACATAAAGCACAATAAACAATTGCTTTCAAAGGAATTCAAGTTTCAGAAGGGAGAGGAGAAAGAGACTCTACATCATCTACTAATGACTATTGTTATGGATTTTACTTTACTCAGACAATTGGCTGATGGATGGCATTATACAGCTCTTACAATTCTGAAGGGGATTGCAGCAGAGGGCTGTGTCTTAGAATAGCAGTTTATTGTGGAGAAAAGGTCCTGAAAATGGAGACAAAAGGGAGACTTTTAATCAGAGCACTAATGTGGGCTGTCTGTGATGAAGCTCTTATCATTCCACCGCAAGCAGTGTATGGCACTCAAAGACAGATTCTGTACAACGGTAATAGAGGCTTTTAAATCATTATTTGCACTTTAAACATAGGGAGATATTTGATTGCTTGACAAAACATTACTCAGAAAGGAAAATAACTGGGAAGATGAGTTATGACCTTTTTTTATTTTTTTTGGACACTGAAGCCTGCTATTATTTCTTACTAAAGGTAAATTCAGTAGTTCAGGCCCAGTTAATTTAAGTTCTGCCTGCAAAAAGCCTTCTAATTACTGACAGTTTCATTGTTCCAATGACATGGATATACCTCTATAGTGGAAAAAAATAACATGAAAGGGAAGTGACTGTTCTGGTAGGTGGGCTAGTCCCATAATGGACTTCGAATATCAAGACGAAAAAAATGCAGAGCAGCAGGGGTCAGTTCAAGGGAAGCCTATGGTGATACTCAGAGGCGAAGAACCACCTAACAGCTCTGCCTGAAGCATAGGGCTACAAGGTTTTCACTGACACCTTCTGAATTAGATTAAGAAAGAGGCTATTGTAGCTTTAACGCAGAGTGAAATATTTTGTAGCTGCTAAAACAAGATGCCAGGAAATTGTGTTTTGCCATGGCAAGTACTTAGCTGCGGTCTTCTGGTTGCTTTCAGATGGAGGGAAATCTTTTATTGTCATGGCCTTTTTGGCACTCCAAAACAGTACAGAAGTCCAAGGGATTCCAAGCTGGAGTTCACATAATTTGATAGTCGGTGACCTTCACTGAAAGTCATGTTACAGAGTAAGTATTTAAGCAGCTGGTTCTTTTTTTGTTATTATCCCATTAGGGCTTCAAGCTATTCTACACACAGGTGCCAATTTTGACTAGGCAGCACAAAATCTGAATGATGCTTGGGGCTTATTTATTTATTTATTCATTCATTTTATTTCAGTTGAATAGAAAAGAAATGCAATATTTGTTATTAACTGAAGAATTCTGCTTGTATTGTTCTGACAGCTTGCAAAACAATTTCATACAGCTCTTGAATAATCCAGAAGAATACTGAATCCAGTTGAATCCAAGGGTGACACTGACAATTCTGTGCAAAACTGAAAAGGGGTCCAAGTATTTTGCATGTAGTAACATGCCAGTCAGGACTATTATTTCACACAAACGGAAGTGCACAGGGACAACAAAAGTAATATCTAATGCACTGATGTATTAACAAAATTAACTACCCCACAAAATATCCCAAATAACATAGACTTACATACAATAAAGTAAAATATGATTTAATAGGCTTATTTATCCTTCACTAAGAAAGCTGTTACTTTTAGTAACAGTGTTTCTTCTAAAAAAAAAGAGACATGAAAACGAGGATTTAGTTGCATAACTGCTATCTTCCTGATTACTTACAGGCAGAATGTATCAATGTAAAACTATGATATTTGTCCATTCCAAAAATTGAAATAAAAAAAATGCATAAAAGAAAATTGGGGAATCTGAGCTTGACTTCTTTTAAAAATTGTTAATTTTCTTTAAAGAATAATAAACAATGTTTTGTATGAAATTGCCAAGCAATTCTTTTCTAATGCTGGCATCCTGAGAACTGTTGCAAGTAGTAAATACCTGTAAATGCATCAAAGATATTGGAAGTATTCAGAAAGGCAGAGCTTTTGCATAACACTCATTTCCTCTGTATTCACTGTCATAACAATGAAAATGAAACTACTTGAAAACATTGCCACAATATAAGAAATATTCAAATGTTTACACAGAATGTTTCCATTCAGTCTAAACTTGTTTTTAATATTACTCTATTTCAAGAACCAGAGAAAGTCGTTTGAATTTTAATGCAAACAGAACCAATCTATGACTGTATCTAGACTCTCTTTGCCTTTATTTTTTATTTCAGATTTTAAACTTTGAATGATTACTTTGTCTTCCATGTGAAGTGGAAATTTAGATATATTTTTTCCATTTAAATGTTACTTTAAGGGCCATTCCCTCCTGCTAAGATAATAAATCATTTGAGAAGGTGAAGAGCATGATTGAAGCAGTTCTGTGTCATCATATAAATATTCCAAGAAGCAGTGCTGCATATTTATATTAGTATTTAATAGTAAGATCACATGACAAGGATGCACTCACTAGAAAACAAAGTAGAACAGAGAGCTATAGAGTAGTTCACATACAAATCACACACATTCGAATAGTGTTAGCTCTAAGCTTCTAGTATAGTAGAAGATCTGGTTAATTATCTTTCCTAGTCATATAAAATCACAGGATTTCTGTCTCTGAGGCTCACTAGCTTCTTCAGGATTTCCAAGAGGTAGAAAAACCTGGGAAAAATTGCCTTTGACTATGAAGGACGACAAAATAATTTTGTTGGGTGAAAGGTAAAGACTGAACACAGGCAAGTATTGAGCACTGATACCAAAGCATACTGTAATTCTCCCTCCTCATCTTTCAGGTGCCCTTCTGACTGCACTACCACCTTCCGCTCCCATCCCTGACAATTCATGCTTTTTGCCGACGACCATCCAAAACATACCGCTCCCCTGTTACTTCCATCACTCATTCTGTTTGGCCCAATTGTTTACTCTCCACATTCACCGCCAGTGTCATACTCTCGGTTGTCTCTGCTGAGATCGGAATTAACTTTCTCTCCTACTCACCAGGCAGCAGCCAGCGTGCCTCCTATGCCTCCTCTTCCTCTTCCTCCTCCTCTTCTTCTTCTTCTTCTTCTTCTTCCCCCTCCTCCTCCTCTTCTTCTTCTTCTTCTTCCTCCTCCTCCTCCTTCTCTCCCTGCCACACTGCCACCAGCAGCCCTGCCCATCTCACCTTCTCAACACCTTGTTCCCTCCACAGCTGGAACTCTTTTCCTCCCACCTTGAGCTCTTTTTTTTTTTTTTTTTTTTTTTTCTTCTTCCTCTATTCTCAACACCTCAATCCCTAATCCCATTAGTCCTTCTTTTCTTCTTTTTTTCTCTTGCTCCAACTCTGCTATTTTGTTCCATAAAAGTTTACATTTTTTTCTACTAAGTAGGCTGATTTCCTTTTAATTCAATGTATTCTCCACTTTTAGTTAAATCTTCTTTTCTTGGCAGATTTGCCCCTTCTCCCCACAAGTATTATGTTCCAAATCCCACTGTATTTTTTCTAGTTGGGTTTTCATTTCTCTGGTCTGTATTAACAGCCTCAAAAAATGCGTTAAATTCCCTTCAGGTGTTCTTATCTCTCTTACACTCAGACCTTAACCTGGCTCCAAAAATGCTTTGAGACCGCAGAGGTGTTTGTAAAAAAACTGTTAGCTATCTTATTAGTTATGCTGGACTACTAGATTAGAAAAGTAGGTCTTTCTTTTCCCAGTGTGTAACTCTATATTTCTCTACACAGGTGCATTGTATTCATTGAAGTTAATATTTAATAATAATAAAATCAACTTTGTGTTGAGACAATACATGAAAAATTTCTGTTAGTGATTTTTTTTCTCATGGAGAATTAACAGTATGTGAATGCAAGGAGATATAATGTACCATTTATCTCTTTAAACTTTGATTAAATAAAGTGAAAGAAAAGATGTATTTCTGATGGTGCTGAGGATAAAAGTAGAAAGTAACGGGATAAAATTAAGTCAAAGTGGCCTATTAAGGACGTTTCATTGTGCTCTTCATAGGCAAACATTGCAAGCTCGCATTCAACAAATAAGATTTATTTTGCACTGGAACAGGAGATTACTTAATTGACAGCACAATGAGTGATTGATATGAACTGCAGAAATCTCCACCACCTTCCACCCTAAGAGAGAATAATTCGCCTCTGCAAATGTACCCTACATAATAGCAACTACTTCACAACTATAGACTAAGGGTAGCATTTCCAAATACAATGTCCTTCCTATATATAGAATTACTAACTTAAAACTATGGACAAGGTTTTAAAAAAATTTCACTTATTTATGTGGACACTAGTCTCCCTAGGTAAGAAGCAGGAGACACCTGACCTGAATAGTTTAAACCGAGATTGGACAAAGTCATGGTAAACACCGTCAGGGAAAAATAGCAAGAGAAATGACTAAACGTGTGTGCTTGTGTGTATTTGTATGTATGCATGAATGTAAGTATATATGTCCTATTGTAAGTACTTCCACTCATATATATATATTTCCCGTTTACAATTTTGGTGCTATTTCTGAAGCTTTTCAAAACAGATGAAGTCCCAGGTTTTTTGTTTTTTTTTTTTTTTTTTTTTTTTTGGTGAGATGGTAAGATGTAATACAGTTTAACATAATCCTCCTGGCAGACAGAAAACTATCAAAACTTTGTGACTTCTGTCATCTAGTCATAGTAGGGATTTTTGTTATAGAATCTTTCAGAATAACAGGAGAAAAAAAATATATGACAACAGCCTGAGAGGCACTAAAGAAAATGAACTAGTTAAAAGTTCTGCAGAGAAATGAAAGCAGTTATTATCCCAAATTCATTGCTCTTTGTAAATTGTTCACATTATTTTTATAATCTAGATCTTAAAATGTATTTTCTTCCTTTGTTGTTTTTTTGCGGGGAGGGGGGGAGTTGTTTGTTTGTTTTAGTATTGTTTGGGTTTTTTAATTAGCATTTATCACTGTCTGCAACAGTGGCTTGTGCATTAGGCACTTACTACATTTTAAATTCCAGCCACATGCTCTTGCATTCCTAAGTACAAGAGTCTGATGATTCTGCCACTGGGAAATGTTTAGTTTCATTTTAAAAAATAAAATCAATTAGTTGAGCCTTGTACTTAAGGGGAACTTCTGTCAGATCTTTTGACTTGGAGGAATTGGATTGCAAAATGCCTTCCAGCTTTTCATATGACACCTTGACTAGGATTTATATTCTGTTATCTCTCACTAATAATCAACTCAATTTTTACTTAATGAGTATAAATAGTGGAATTTATACTTTTATCACATCTGGCAGCATGTAGGACATTACTGCATCAATTTTATTGAGAAACAGACAGATAAATTTAAAAAGTCTTCAGTTTTGGGGACCTCTTTAAGATCTCATGCAGTGCTTGAAGGCCTTTATTATAGGTTTATCATTAGTGGCTCTTCTCTTCTTTGAAAGACACTCAGGATACATACAAACTATCATAAACCATCTCATTCAACACTGAATTTAGAGAACAAAATTAGACAAACAAAAGCCAAGGAAACACAAACTTTGTATATTCCCTCTCTCCTCTGGCTCTCACAGGATCTTTTGTATTTTCCGAGTTTGTTACTTGATTGTCTTTCTATTCATGTCATGTACAGTGAGGACATAGTACCAGCATTTAACCATGCATTCTGGGCATGCTTGGCTATACTATGGGCTTCAGAAACATAGTGTTCCTCTAGCTAGACTTCCCTGAGCTTTTTTGGAAGGGAAGAGACAGGACAAGTAGTATTACAATTTTTCTTAGGGTATTTATTGTTCTATATTTATATACTAGGTTATCTACTGTTCGGTTTTCTTTATTTTCTTTTCTAAAAGAAAGCAAAATGTTAATAATTGACAATAGTATTTGACTTGGCCACTAGGATGCTTTCTGTCTCCAGGATAGAACGATAGTGACTATGGAAATCACAGCAACAATATGTTATTTTCTTATATTCTTATCTCCACTAATTCTGCCATAGCAGGTAGAATTATGCCCTTACCCATCAAGAATTATGGAATTAAAAATACCTCTATATCAAGTATAAATAATGCCTCTTCTCACCAGTTAGGTAAAAGACTGCACGGTCATACTGCAAGGCTATTAGAAACTGAGGAGATGTATGATCCTCCATATGTTCCTGCAGGCAGGATGACATCATAAAATTGTTACCTGTTTATTGTGGCTCAAGTGACCCAGCATCTAACACTCAGCAAAGTTAAGAGTAGTTGTACTTTACAGAGTGATATTCCCTGCTGCAATGCTCCTCTAATTGTAGGCATGCTAGAGAATGGTATAACTTCCCTGTGTAGCTAATTAAAAGGTGAGGGTTAAGGACAACAACAAAAGGTTTTGTTACTAACTGTTTTGTCTTTGTTGTACATCGGAAGGAGACACTAAAATAAATAATAATAATAATAATAAAAAAACCTGATTATTTTGAAGTTGGGCTTCAGTATACTGTGTCTAGATTTTCATGAAGAAAGGTCTCATTCATGTTCCCTCCTCCCCCTTTACAAAGTTATATGAAAAATCCTTTTACACAGCTTACCAATTAAGATTTCAGCTTTACTGAACTGTAACAGGGCTTAACAGAGCCATGGCACTTTATCATGTTTGGGCAGAAACAACTGTTTGGCTATTTCCAAAGAGTAAGAGAGAGAGTCAAGAGAGTTGGGGTTGTTCAGCCTGGAGAAGAGAAGGCTCCGGGGAGACCTTATTGCAGCCTTCCAGTACCTAAAGGGGGCTTAAAGTTGGGGACAAACATTTTAATAGAGGCTGTACCAATAGGACAAGGGGTAAGGGTTTTAAACTGAAAGAGGGTAGATTTAGATTAGATGTAAGGAAGAAGTTCTTCACTGTGAGGTTGGCGAGACACTGGAAGAGGTTGTCCAGAGAGGTTGTGGCTGCCCCATCCATTGGAAGCGTTCAAGGCCAGGTTGGATGGGGCTTCCAGCAACCTGGTCTAGTGGAAGGTGTCCCTGCCCGTGGCAATGGGGTTGGAGCTAGGTGATCTTTAAGGTCTCTTCCAGCCCAAACTATTCTATGATTCTATGTTTCGAAGAATAAAACCTAGTTACTTCAAACTGATGAGCTCCTGAGGTAGCTTTGTACTGAAGAGAGTCATACAGAGGCTACCTGAGACCTCTCCAGTGAGGGGAATCTCTCAGCTGTCCCACGTCAGAGACCGTCGCCAAGCCTATGGATGTTATGGGCTTTCGCACTACATCTCTGACTAAGGAGGGGGAAAGTCTATCCACCCTGCGCAGAAGGTAACAGATTACCTGTTTCAGCTGTGGCTGCATTGAAGAGAAGGCATGTGTTCTTTATTTGCCCGTATTAGCAACCTTGGGAAAAACAGGGATTCAACCTAAAACCTACTACATATAACCAATATGTTGAGCATGATTCAGGTAAATAAACATAGGTATCTGGTATCACTTGACATGCCCTGTGGTTTCCTGCCTGGTGTCTACCTGATGTCTGTGTTCAAGCAGCACAGACAAATATGGCGAAAGGCATGGGTAATATAATCTAACTCTAATGCTACCTTCAAGTTACATGGAACAAGGTAACAGAAAATCTGAAAAAAGAAGAGTAGAGAGTAAGAGACCATGTTCCTTCTCTTACCTGATCAGAAAGTAACTCCCAAAGCACACCAAGTATGTTTAAAGAGGAGACATTGCTTTATTCTGCGCAGGGTGCAAGGTCGAAGATTCCCAGACATTGAGCACACCTACTGAGGTTTTCAGTCCATGCTTACACACTCCAGTTAAAGCACCACACCTGTCTAATGCGTATGTTCTGCCTAGCTCTTGCATATTCATTACGCTGAGCAAGTTGTTCCCTTGAGCAATCATCCCAGAGTCTTCTACGCCTGCACTGGGGTCTCAAGTATGATGTGTTGTTTTCTTGAGCAATCATCCCAGAGTCTTCTACGCCTGCACTGGGGTCTCTGGTGGTCTTCGGGGGTCGTTTGGGGAAGAACACCCCTACTCTTTTTATCCTCTTATGGGCATGCGTCATCTGAGGGCACCAGGGTCTTTGTTTCTCTTGCCAACCCCTCAATGCAAGGAGCAGGTACGTCCTTGATTAGCAAGTCTGTGACTCTTTAAGCATCCTTTATTATAAGCAGAATCTTAAACTAGATAAACTTTGCCTTGAGTCCACGTAATCTAAACAGTCCTTGAATAGCAAACATCCCACACTTCTCATGTTTTAGTTTTTTTTCTTTAAACTGTCACTGCTGCCTTATTTGTTAATCAGTCTTTTGAAGGCTTGAGGCAACACTCCCATTTTTTGGAGCTTCCAGGATCTCTTCCCTACCTCCCCTCCTTTGCTCAGATTAGACCCACTTCTGCAATTCCCCAAAAAGCAATTCTGGACAGAATGACTAAAATATAATATCAAAACATGTATCAGCTTTTATACTATGTAATATATAAAACATATGATATTATATTCTCTGCAATAAAATACAAAGGGAAGATCAGAAAAACGCAAGCATGACCATAAGAGTTAGTTTTGCTGAGTTGCCCTCTGAAGATACCATCACACTGACTAGCATGAACTTCCTTCAGGATAGGTTGAGTTTGGGGACCATTCATTGTATGGGATGTGGGCTTCATGAAAATTCCTCTGCCTCTCGCTTTCCTCTTGTGGAATGTATATCTTTAAATCATAAAATGTTATTTCATTATCACTGGTTCCTAGCCACATCCTTAGTATTTCTCGTGACATATACACAAACAAACCCAGAAATTCAGCTTTTGTTATTTCCATTCTACATTTGTATTGACTTACTCAGAAAACAAACAAATGCAGCAGGTATATAAAAAATAATTAAATGGCAGAACCCTAGCTGGACTTCAGTCCCAAGGGCTTGGTCCAGTGTCTGAAAATATTTTATTCCACTCCAAACAAGAACTACTGTGCTAATCCCCCTGGAATGCAGCATTTATTACTTACCTGGCAGGTGTGAAGTGTTGCATGCTAAACGGATTATCTCCCCCTCCTTCTCTCCACCTCCTGCTTTGTTCAGGCAAAGCAGAAGAGGAGAGGGAGGAGATAATCCTCTTCAAATGGAGCATTTATTACCTCAGATGCAGGCATGAAGTGCTGCTTGCCCAGGGGAGTTAGCTCGGGAGAGTCTGCTTATACAAGTGTTAAACCCCATTGTAAACAAACTAAAGCTTCATACTAATCTGACCTCTGCTTTCTTGAGAAAGTTCAGGACTTTTTACTGTTCTTTACAATAGTTAGGATTCCCAATATTCGAGTCACATCCTTATTATTGGATTATTAGTATTGGGACTTTTGGATAATAGATACAACCCGTTACAGGGTTTGTAAAGCAAAGCTGTGATTTTTTTTGTCGGTTCTGTTTGGGCTTTTTTTTTTTTTTGCATTCCTTTTTTTTTTTTTTTTTTTTAACTTTCAGATTTGGATCAGCCAAAAAGATCTGTCTAACTGTTGGTAGAGATTTGGGTTGGATGGATCTGCTCCTTTCAAGAGCATCAATTCTTCTTTCTGTTTCACAGCCAACTGCCTTTGTGAGCAATTCTCCACGTTGTGTTTGTGACATTTCTGAGCATATTCCCAACCCTTATCAAGTCCATTTGTTTAGAGGAGCAGGATAAAAACAGATTTGGCCCTAAAGATACAATGTAAAAACTTAACAAAAAAAAAAAAAAAGTGCTTTTTTTCTCTAAAAGAGAGTTTTCTGCAGAGGCCTTATGATTTAGTAGTTTTATAATATATTACACAGCCACATAACAACTGCACTCTAGGCACACAGAGTGAACCTCACCCTTCTTAGAGCATAGCCAAGTTACCAAATCATACATTCAGACAGGCTTCATCAAATTCAGGGCATGCGCTAACCAACAAAAGTTTCTGGCATTCATGGCTATTTAGAAAATGACAGAATTTCCCAACTAGTCCTGTTTTCTACAACATATCAGAAGTTTTAGTTTATTTCATCCAAAGCAGAGAAGAAATGAAAGAGAGAATGAGCCAGGAAATAAACACTGAAGCCCAAGTCTGTCAACAGATGTACTCTTCTAGAAGAGCTTAACTCTTACAGCTGTTTTTCACTCTCCTGCTTTAGGTGAGTTTAAATAATATATGGCTACCCTGCTCTGCCTACAGCTTCTGCTAAAGCAGTTTATTACCCCCAGCCCAGATGCAGCTGATTGCTACAGATCTGCTGGAGGAGTTTTTTCCGTGGTGAGTCCCTCTTTCATTTCAATCAAAATCAGGTGGGTCAGTGCCGGGCCATGGCACTCCGACTCTTCCTAAATCAGCTGCACTTATGCCCCCACTCTGGATCCCACCGTGCCATTCTCTCTGCCCTGGTGTCAGCACTGGTCCTACTCTGCGCTCATTTGGCATCGGTTTGGTTTGACGAAACTTAAAAATATCACAAAATGGTATCACACAAAGGACAGAGAACGCCGGTGTGGCCATTGGGCAAGAGGCAGAAAGGGACCCTCGTGTCTCCAGTTTAAATTGGTCTTTTGTATTTGATTGAAGCCCATTTTGCTGGAACAGGTCAGGGAGCAATCAGGGGAGTCTTGGTCAACAGATTAGCAGTTCAACGATTTCTTGCAGGAACAGAGCACTAAAACAGTGAGGGAAGGGGTTACTGGCTGTAGACGCAGTAATCTCTGGACCTGGGAGAGAAGTGCAGCAAGCTGCCCACAGCCTTGGAGCAGAGAAACAATTATGACAACACCAAAGGCTGTGGTTTGCAATTATAATATTTAAATCTAAACACAGGGAATATAGCAAAAAGTGATTGGTACAAGTATGTGAGAATGTATTCTAATAAAAGCTGTTCCTTGAAGCAAAGAGTTTGATAATTTGGTGGAAGCAACTTTGGGGAACATAATTCTGCCTGTTTCTTTGTAGCCTCATGCAATTTCATTGAGTCCTAAAATTTCCTGCAAGGTATTCAGTGTATCTGTATTGCCAGAAGAATTCTTCAAGGAAAAAGTTATCATTCTGCATGTTCTCATGCAAATTGAGCCGCAGGAGCGGGTTTGCCAATTAGGAAATCAGTACAGAGTCTGATATATACTTAACCTAGACTTCATTACAGAAAGCTTTAAGGACAAAGTCCCAACATGCCTACTCCTATTTTTAACTGTCATTCAGATGTATAAAATGCAAACAGCACAGCGGGTGTTTCCAAAGTAAGAAGAAACAAAGAAAAAGAAAATTGCCACACTGACAATATTTCCTTGTACTTATGCCAACTGGCAATGTAGATGCTTCCTTCGACTGACATTGATTAAATCACTCGCTTGTGCAGAACCTCTGATATTTTGTACTTTCCGTATCTCAGCTGTGCGAAAACTTTTGTCTGTGACTTGCTTCTATTATTCTTTCTTTTGAGAGAATTTCTAATTCATTTGCAGCACGACCAGCTTTTCAGGATTCATGTAGAGGTTCAGTAACTATGTTTGCCTTTATTTTCAGCGGTTGACGACGTGCTGCAGAAGAGAATTGAGGCTAAATATCATGCCTAGTATTGAAGTGCCTAAAACACTCACTTTGTTCCAGGAATGCTGTTACTCTTAGTGCAGTGCAGTCTTTTTAATCAATTCTGAGGAAAAAAACCCAAACAAACAAACAACAAAACTCCAGGGTAATTTAGTGTTTGCACCTATTTATTTTATACAATACAGAATGCTGTCAAGGAAAATATTTATCCCAAGTATGCCTCTTCGAAGAACCAGAACGTTCAAGAAGCTAGCATGGTTAATACAAAAATGGGTTAGGATATATGCAATCACATTCATAATGCTAACACACAGCTATATTTTCTATATAGGGCATTAAACTGTATTTTGTTGAGTCATAGGATCTGCTTAAATGACGAGGTGATTCAGTGATGAGAAGATACTCTGAATTCTGTTCTTTTTTCTTTAATCAAAGGGTTAGGTATTGTACTTGCAAATACTCTGTAACTGAATAGCTAAGGCTCATTATGCTTTCAGTAGATATTTTGTGAATCTAGATACTTCATTAGTGTATTGTTTGCTATTTTTTCCACTCGCTATTCTCCTGCTAATAAATTTGTCAGGCAGTAAAGGAACAGAAATACCATAAGATCAGTTGAACTGAACAGCCAATGTAAACAATCTGTCATCTCTGTATAACACATTCAGAGCATTCAGAAAATGCTTATGAATTCTAAGTGTGTTCACAGCCAATCTGCATGCCTCATAAATGTTTCTCAAATTAATGAAAAACCAACATTTGTCAAATTTCTCTTTGATGAATATTATTCAGTTTGTATTTGTTTCTTCTCCTGCCTGTAAGTTTTTTCTTGCCTGTCAAGAGAAAAGGAAATCACAATAAGATCTGAAACAAATAATTGAAGATGCAAGAAGGATCTTGTTATATAACTGTATTTAACAACAGTGTTGGTAGGTCATTTTGTATTCATTTGCAGGCAACATGTGATGTCTCTATGGACCAAAATAGCTTTTATTTGGTGTTTGAACGATTTGGTATACCAAGTGCCTTCTGAAAAGCGGAGTGACTTAAACTAGTGCTATGCAGACTTTAGTGACTCCTAGGCATACGAGATTTTTTAAGAAATCCAGTATATTTATCAGATTGCTGGCGTGTAGTTTGTGCCGAGCTCATTTTCTTCTAAATAACTTGTCTTTTGTGGGTTTTTGACATAAAAAATTGCCTTAGATAGCAACAAGATAGGTCATCTCTGAGCCTTCTTAATGAGATCACCAACCCAATTTTAGCACCCTGGACACTTACTCCTCTGTTACAATCAGTTTGCAGTATTGTGGCATCTACCATAGTTGCAGAAGATTCTGGTAAAGGAAAGACTTGGGCACGATTGACTGTATGATGTGGTTGGTATATGCTATGGGAAATGGGTGTGAAACAAGATGATGAGAATGCAAAGATCTGAACTGAAGAGGTCTTCCTCCCTGCCCCCCCCCCCCCACCCCCACCTATTTTTCTAGCTTATTGGTACCTATTATCTGTTGAAAAAGAAAAATATGGAGGAGAGACATGGGGAAATAACCTTAATCTATTACCAGAATGAAAATGGTTTCCTTCTGTTCAGTTTAAAAGACTAGCCTGTAATTTGTTTGTGTAGGTGTATTAAAAAAGACTGGCCGATAGAATTCTTTCACCAAAAATACATTAAAAAGCAAATATTCTACAGTATTTTTCAGAAGATTTCCACAGGAAAAAAGTTTCAGGAGATCAGTGTGTTTGGCTTGATTTCTCTGCACCTGACACATTTCTCGTACAAAATATTCAATCAATCCAGCATGCATTTGGTGCTCATTCTATATAGTTTTGCTTATTATTATTATTTCAGCACATAAAAAGCTCCCTCTGTGTTTCATGGCAGAGAGTTTTATTCTGTTTCTAAGTACTTTTATGCATGCTGGAAGTTAGCTAAAGGAAAAGCAAATCCTTAGTCATCCTGGTGCCACAGCAGCATCAGCAATGAAAATGAATGGGCTGCAACTGGACTGCTGCAGCAGAAAGCAGCTGAACAGAACTAGACTGGACACTTTATGGAGGTTGGAGCTTTCATATATTTATACATAAAAGTATCACAGTACAAAATGCACCTAGAGAGATGTAAAATAAAAAAAGTATCTGTTCATGCCCTCAATGACCCATTGGGCAATATGGTTTCTTTACCTCTTTCAGTATATGAAAACACAGTAATTTTTAGTACAGCCATACTCAGCTATCCATCACATTCATGACAAGTGTGACAGTTAGCAATTCAACAGCAGCAAAGCAATTTTTCCTGTAAGAATCAACATAACGGGGCAGGGGGGGGGGGGGGAACGCAGAAGGAGGGGGATTTTTTGCAGAGAGCTGAGAACTACACTCAATCTAAATACACAAGCACACTTTATATGGTTTAAAGAATAGAGAGGCAAAAACAGGGCTGTCAGGATCATCAGACAGAGGAGATGTTGGCCTTTTGGCATCTGGCTTTTTGATGCAGACCACTGTTAGAAGGATCTCAGCTGCTTTTTCTATAAAAACTGAACACTCCATGTAATTTTTTTTTTTTACTTACACATTCTTACAGCCTCTCTCTGCACTGTGACAATCTTCCTCAGATAAATCAAGGCCAATCAAATCAACTAAGGGTGAAGGCCAGAAAAAAGGGCTAAGGTTGGTTATTAGAGCTGAGTATTTAACTATTGGCAATGGAACTCCAGCATGATACCAGAAAAGCAACAGATTTGCTAAACTGAATTATGTTGTTATCTGAAACCAATAAAGGCAAGTGACTGAAGTTAACTTAGAATATTTCTTGGCAAGAATTGTCTGATTTTTATAGTACGTATTAAAGACAGTAGCAACAGTTGCTTTTCAGCTCTGGAATTAGCAGCAGTTGTTTGTCAGCTATGGAATGATATACTTGCGTATCAGGAGAGCTATACGCAAATGTGAAATATATCAAATGTTTCTTATTAAGAAAATAATTATGTAAGGAGGATGCCCTTCAAACATCTTCAGAACTAGGATTCATGAACCATCCCTTTATATCAAAGCCTATTTCCAAAATGAGAAGAAAGGAATGGAGAACAATCCAGAATGGTCCAAATAAAGAGCTGAACAATGGAAATAAAACAGGAAATTCAACTGTATATACCTGTTGACATTTTGCAAGCCAACTCTTGACCATGGAATGCTTTGTTCTGGCCTATGGCACTCACTCCAGAAGATGCACTCTTATATTCATGTAAGAGTGGTAATAGGAACAGGAGACATTTTCCTGCAGCACCTGGAACAGACCGTTATTTATCCTTATTAGCCAGTGCTACCACCCTTGTGAATGGTTCTGACCTTGACAACCAGTATTTACTACTAAGAAGGTTGTCCCACTTTATATCAAACTGTACAAGCTTAGATAGGGAAAAAGTGTTTCTAGGAAGACTAATTTCAAAGGATTAACAGTTAAGAAAACATCATAATTACCTTTCAGTGTACACAAAACAATTGAATCTTTATAGTGGTTCCAGTACTTTTCCCTTTTTTCTTGGTCGTTCTAGTAAAGTAAGAAATACTTGGATTATTACTGATATTCCCAGACCAAGTTTTACCTGAGGAGTTTTCTAGAGGAGTGGGAATATAGCTACCTGTTATCTGGCTGGTATCCTCCATCTGCATAGCATGCTTAGCTAATGCTAAAAGTAAATTTTTTGAGAAAAGTACTGGGTACACTGGCTAATATAAGGTTATTTACTGGGAGATGAATCTCTGGACATAGTGTTTTAATTCTGTAATGAAGAACTGAATGCCACCTAGCACATACACAGGAACAAATCCTGTGAATAGCTGTATATTGTTACAATGTACTATTAGACCCCACACGTATGAATAATCCCAACAGTGCCTTTGTCGTTTCCCAACTAATTGACGAGAGCTCAACCAAATCCTTCTTCAGGAAAGCCACACTTAGAGAATATTTACAAATAAATGGCTGGTTTGGACCCAGCCATTTCCTGTCCTTTCTCCAACTGCTGGTGTTAGGTTTTGATCTGCTGCTGGCAAGGAAGCTTATGCAAAACTCTTCTTAGGAAATGGTGAGACAATGGTGGGGACAGAGAGCACGGGAGAAGCCTGAGCACCTTGTATATGTACATGAATATGCACATCCACAGGTTCACTCTGATCAGAGAGGGCTGCACTGCATGCATCCTTCTTCTGCAGTAGGGCCTGTAACGGTAGGACAAGGGGTAATGGTTTTAAACTAAAGGAGGGTAGATTTAGACTAGATATAAGGAAGAAGTTTTTTACGATGAGGGTGGTGAAGCACTGGCACGGGTTGCCCAGAGAGGCTGTAGATGCCCCATCCCTGGACACACTCAAGGTCAGGCTGGACGGGCTCTGAGCAACCTGGTCGAGTTGAAGATGTCCCTGCTCACTGCAGGGGGGCTGGACTAGATGATCTTTAAAGGTCCCCTCCAACCCAAACCGTTCCATGACTCTACAGTTCGAACAGCTGTAAGAAACAGTGAGGACTATCTGAGCAGGTGAGTCACAAGCCTCTCACAGAGTCACGGTCCACAGAGAGCACTGGTCAACCACTCTTCTGGATAGTGCTATTTACCACTGCATCTGCCATGTGCCAGGACAAGGGAGTAATACCAACTTCATCAGGAAATTCCTTCAGTCTGCCAGGGGAGCTTGTGTGCGTGGCTCCATTTGTCCAGACAGCAACCGCTCTCAAGTCTATTCAGAGCTCCCTGTAACATAGAGTTTATACGCAAGATTTCTTCAGACTTTCAGAGAAGTGATGGAAATAATGCTCAGCTGACTCTTCTGTGTGTCTCCCACAAATGTATGAGCACTGCTTAATGGTGTTTAATTTCACCTCTTTACACAATAGCTAGCCAGAAAGTAGTTCTCTGTTATGCAGAGCTGGAGAATCTTCCATGTCTGCCTTATGTTTGAGTTGATCATACTTCTTCTGATGAGGAATATAAGACCTGAAGATTTAGGCTTTGGCCATGCTATTTATCTAAACAGCCATACCTGCCTGAGAGTAATCCATAATCAGTATGTGAGCTTATATTGTCAAAACTGAAGTGGGAAGTGAACGTTGTTCCTTATTTTTTAATGCTTTTGATCAGTCTTACATTCCTTATAGTATCACTGATTTAAGTAGGTAATAGTGGCCAGCATAACATTAATTAGCTTAGAGGAAATGATGAGCAGCTTTTTCAGCTTCTGGCTTTCCCTTTTCCTTTTTGGTTAAGAGACAACCTTTCTTTCTGTATCCCTGAATGAACATTGTTCAAAAAGAAAAAAAAAAAAAAAAAAAAGAAAAAAAAAGAAAGAAAAAAAACCCCCAAACTTATTTGTTTCTACTTGGAAAAGATTAAAAAGTTTAAGCATTTTGTGAAAATACTTGAGTGCAGAACTGTGACCTTCTGTTCAACTTCATACAGGATAATTGCAGAGAGGAAATATTTATCCGACTACGTGAACTGAATACTTTAGAGGTTTTCTTATCTACTATTTCCCTTCCTCTTTGGCAAAAACAAGTTTTGATGGAAATCAGAAATAGCTCTGCAAAAGAAAGGAAGTGCCAAATTACATGTCAGTCATAAATCAAAGGAATACTAAGCTCATAAATTTTGTACACTTATGTATATAAACTTAGCTGTAGATATGTGCTGTAGTTCGGAAAATGATCCATATCTCAAGTTCTGGAATAACAGAGAAATTAAGGTCAGTAAGTTTTCTCATAACAGTGTCTGCAGTTCCAAATGGTTCTCCAAAATTCTTCAGATTCAGAAGTAAAGAACTAGATTTTCCTGAATTTCTCAAGAAAAAAACAAACAAGCAAGTCCAAGTTTCCTAGTTATCATCTCCCTTTTCTGAAAGAAAATGAAAAACAAACCAAAAGGAAAACCAAAACAACCCCCCGAATTAAACTTAAAAGTGCATACAGAAAGATGTGGTAGATTTAGTTGAAGCCAACATGGGGCTTCCAAGAGAAGAGAGGGTAAAAATTCAATTCCTCCATTAAAAAATTGTAGCGCAGGCAAAGTTAGGTGTTCCTTAGCTTAGATGGTTCTGGCTTCAGGTCTCGTTAAACTGCTCTCCAGTGAGACGTCACAGGTAACCTTAATATTCAATATGAGTGACTATCCCTCATGCCCACAAGCTGAAGAAATGAAAGTGGAACAAACTGCTGAGCAAAGAGATGAATACTTTGTAATAGTTACATCCAAGTTTTCATTTACAAATACCTGATTAACTAAGATCCAAAAGGAAATGTTTATTTTAATGAGTTTGAATGGCAGTTTCCATGAAAACTGGTAACAGCTATCAAGTGGCATCACTGATCATGATAAAGAAACAAAGAATATCTCTACCACATAAAGCAGCGCTTGAGAAGTTGGCCAGAACACTGAAATTCAGCATTCCTGATCTTATAAGAAGTTTCTTTAGAACTTAAAATCAATATAGCTAGTCAAAATACAAGAGATGATTGATTAAGCTGGTCCTAATGTATCTAAAATACGCTAGATGAACCCCACGCTAAAAGTATTTATTTTTCCCTATTGTCCATTAAGGGAGCCTCTGGTGATTTACTGAGCCTGATACATCTGTACCACGGATGTTAAAGCAGGTGAGATGAATGTCACCCTTACTGTTTAATTGCATCCCAGGTACGATGTAGAAGCCTAGAGAACAAGTGGTTTGATTTAATCCTATGTCAGAAAAAGAAAGTCACCTGCTGACTTATAAGCAGCACTCCCCTGAAACATCTATATGTTCTTTCAAGGAGTCTTATTCAAATACTGGCCAAGTCTGACCCTTGCCCATTCATAAAATCTGTCTGATTTATTGCAGTTTCAAAGAGATTTCCCTTTCCCCTATATTCACATTTCGACTTGTCTGGAAAAAATTTCTACAACTTAAAGGCTTGTACAAGATAGTTTATACCACTGTTTAGTGCTGGTCCACAAAAGCTACTGTAGAATTTTCCAAAAATTCCTCCAAAATATCCCTTGCGTTTTTAAAAAAGTTTGTTTTACTTGAGACTTCTCAGATGTTCCTTAAATGTTGTAGGGGATCCAGTCACTGTGAAATCTTCAGCTATATTTTCAGTCAAAATTCAAACCAAGCTATTTCCTAAGCCAGGAAGAAAAGGCAAAACTTGTTTCAAAACAGGCCTTTGAAGATCCGTATGAAAATCTGTGCAGAAATGAGACAACCTCAGGCAGCAAAACAATTAGATCCAAATGGTATTTTTACCATATTACTGTGCTGCTTACAGAGATTATGAAAACTAATGCTCAGTACTATTATTTTTCTGGTTTAGTTGCAGTTTCTATCTCTGTCCTAACATAAAGAGCCCAGGAGAGGACCACTAATGGGGCAGCACAGAAATGGCTTTGAACCAGTTTAGTCTCCATCTCCTTGTGGCCTCTGTTTTTTTTTGACAGAATAGGCCAGAGTAATACCAAGTAATTCCATTAGGCACCCCCTCTAAATTGAATAAAATGAAATTATCACAAGAGGTGGAAATATCACCCTGTTCAAAAATCTACATAATGTTATTATCAGAGGTATATCAGAAGTATTATCAGAGCCCAAAACAAAATAATACAACCATATAAAGGAAAGCCCCTAGGTGATTTTACAGCAGCTTTTGTCTGGTTCTCCTGAAAGCAAAAAAATGTTATATTGCCACAAATCTCAACACTTGTTTGTACTGGTTCAGTTAACTGCTGAACAAAGAGAAAGGTCAAAGATGCCAAGAAAAATCTGATTTTTTTACTAATTTACTGTTAAACCACCATGTAGCCAGATGAACTGATTTTGCTTTACTACATTATCTCCAAAAGAAGGCCCGTAGTCATGCCCCTCTTTGTATAAACTAGTGAATAGTTCTGTCTCTTCTGTGGAGCACTTTGTTCTTATCCCTGCTGTGCCCATGAAATACTAATAGCCCTTTGTGAATAGCCCATGTTAAACATAAAGGTGATTATCAAAGTGTGATATGTGTACTAAGGGGTGCCTGAATTAGTTGAAAATTAGTAAAATTAATGAGCTTTTCTGGAACCCACTGCTGTACCATGCACACATTTGAGATTTTTACTGAGTGGTAGATTTTATACTGAGTCTACGTTATTCTTGTGCTTATCAGTGTATCTTTGTCTGTACACAGAGCTAATACATACACTTTAATTGTTCGTTGTTCCACAGCTTGTTACCTAGTTGTTGTCTAATGCCAGAATGATTGCTGTGAATGTCTTGGATCACCTCTGTATTCTTGTTCATTGGCAAAAGAAACTAAATAAGCACCTTTTGTTCATTCTTCACATTTGATATTGTGGCAGCTACAGCCTCTGTGTTGAGTGGCTCTGTCAATTTTCAGACAGATATAATAAGAACCTGACTAGATAAATAAAGACATACATTTCAGCTGGAGCTAGTCTCTGATCAGGGAATATACTATGAAAATACTTGAAAATCTCCATTTTCTGAAGAAGAAATCAAATGCAGCCTTCAAAGCTGGTGGGCTAAAAAATCCAGGATCAGGAAAACAACAGGCAGAAGATGGAATTTATGAAAACTTAATGAGTATATTTATTTCAAATGATAATGAGTATGGGGAATTAAATTCTGGCTGATAATAATATATCTAGCGGCCTTGGAGCAGTGCTTCATAAATACAAACATGTTCATTATTTCTGAAATTTTTCAGAAAATTGCAAAAGAAATATTTTTGAAACAGTTGCATAGCCCACAACCAGGACACATACATACATGCGCGTCTATTTGCTTTTGACTTTAGTGAGCCTACACAGTGGGGACCACTGATTAATTCTATTCAAGTTAACTCAGTTTTCATCTTATAGTACAAACTCCAGGTTATAGACAGCTGTTGTCATTCTCACTTGGTTGTATCCACTATACAGGGAAAGCTACAGGTACCATATTTATAGAGGGGTTAAAGCATGTTGTAAGTTGCATATCATTAAACTGATAAAAAAGCTTGTCTCTAACACACTGGACAGAATGTTACATGGCAATATAAAGAAGTGTAAGCTGGTGTAAGATCTGTGCTGCCTGGTGCTTACCTTCATGTTGCCCTTGTTCCAAACTCAAGCTTTAATTGAACTGATAGAAGGGGCCTTAACACTTACAGCTTTTAACTGATACTTCAACATACAGAAGATTGAGTAATATTGGTGAACTTTGAACTCTAAAGAGAAGTACATAGCTCATGGAACTTAAATAATTCATTTAGGCCGTCTTTTGAGAAGTTAGTCAAGAAACCAAACTTTTATTAGTTGTGCCTTACTAGTAATGTTTACTCTATTTGTGATTTTCTGAATGTTGCTATATTCAGTGTATGGCAATAGTCAATACATGCAGTAAGAGGATACTCATCGAACTACCTGTGATTCTGGTATTTTGCCTTTTTTTTTTTTTCCTAGGCTTTTGGTTATATCCAACTACGTGTACTTTTTCCACAGCCAGGGCTCACCCATCTGCTCAGCCTATTAATCACAAACATAGGTCCACATTCTGAAACGGCCCCAGAAATGTGGTTCAGACCACTCCTGTGCCCGGGGCTACCTTTCCTCTTCCCAAGACAGGATTTAGACTCATGAATCAGCCCTTAGCCCATTCTTATAGACACTGCAATAAGAAGGACAGTTGGTTTTGGTGCTGCGCACCATTTCTGGAGGGTGTTACAGATGGACATTTTGCTCACCCTTTTTCTGACCTATTGGAAAGTTAGGTTTTGAATCCTTCTAGTAGATGATCTGCAAGAGGTCTGCTTGTCTTTCAAGAGAAGTGATATGTTCTGGAGGTGTATCATGATGTTAGAGTTCCTCTGTTTAAAACCTACTTTTGACATTTGGAAAGATAGTTGCATTTTGCTAGCATACTTCCCAAATTTTCAAATTTTCTATTTGGTTACTAATGAAAATAAATTTAAAGGGTTAGGAAAGCAATTTCTGTCATTTTCCTATAAAATTGCTTTACATTGCATATTGTTACTCAATTATCTGAGGGATCTGTAAAGGTCTGACAGGGAAAATTACATTTATGACTTCACAGGGACTGTTGCTGAGTACTGAGAAGCAGAATAGCAATATATCTATGCTAATAGATATGCAAGTGAAACCATTGTCTAAGCTGTTTCCCCTTAATATCTTGATATTATAAAGCTACTCTGCATTGCTGTTCCCTCCCAGTACCACTGTGGTAAACAGAAAGAAGAGGACAATATTGATTAGTCTGAGTATACAGGGAAGACTAAAAAGAGGAAATGTACCCATCAAATTTTCTGTAACTCCTTGGGAAAGTAGATGGCTGTTATAACCTTGAACGTACCTATTTTCTCTTGAGCCATTATTCTGTGCCTTTGCAGAACTAGACTTTGCAATTGATAGAACCATCTCTTTAAAGATGCAACTTTCATGTTTAGACAAACTGCTGGCGTATTGCAACTCAATAAAGCCTACAAACTTGATTGTCTATCTGATGTAACCATGGAAGCAAGCGAAGAAAAATCACCAGGGCAAAACATTTCACGGAAAAGAGAGATGAGTTCTGTGTTTTCAATTCATCTGTAAAAGCCATTTTAAGGAATTGAGAAACAAAACAGAAAACAACATTGAGCAAACTGCTTACAGAATATTTTTAATATATATTTAATGTAATCATTCTGTAATCAGCTGACATTCCTGCCCCTAATGGGGGTAGGAATATTCTTCCTCCTAGTATTTCTATTGAAGTCTTCCCTGAAGTGGTTGCATTGAAGTCAACTGCAGTTTGACTTAACTAGAAGTGACGAGAGAGTCAGAAAACATCTAACCAGAAAGGCAGGATCTAGGGAACACAAGTCTTTGTTTTGATATCTCTAATTTGGCTGAGGTGTAATAACTAATCAATAACCTTCTGCAAAGATGATTAAAAAAAAAGCTTTTCCAGTAAATGTTCTTCCTCTTTATTTAATCTCATCTTCTTAAATATTTTTCAGTTGAGGTTTTCCAGTAAGTACTGAGGGGAGTGCCTATGCACTGTCACATACTTGGGTTGGATTAAATTGAGTGTTTTGGTTAAATATCAGATAGGTGTATATAATGCTTAGAGTTAGCATGCCACTGAATGAGTCATTGATCAAACACACAGGTATACAGTGCACTCTCAATTTAGGTAAATAAGAAAACTTTGAAGGGAATTAAGATAGTGAGGAGTGTTATAAACAAGTAAATATAAACATAAGTTTTATTTCCTTGTGAATTTCTTTAGACATCTAAACATAGCTGGTGAAGGTCGATAAGCAGGTATGTAGCCTTAAGCTTGAGTGACCTCTTTTATTTCAATCGGGATTTCTCTTCTGCAATCCTGTAAATGCCATTTTCTCAACTTACCTTTCAGCCTAACCATTAAAAAAGATAGGCAGATGTGATGGAAGACTGGGATATCCCAAGTGTGACAGGTGCCCCTGCCCTGGTAAGGACCAAAACCCCTCAAAACCTCTCGACCGTTGAACCACAGCTCTCCTTAGTGACGACTGTCACATACACATTTTGGTTGAAAGGCAAGGCCCTCACCCAATCAAACACTTTGGTCATAAGAAACTTCTCAACTGTTAACCACATATGACCACAGATGAGATTCGACTAGGGTATAAATGGCGTCCCGCCGGGGGAGGCCAGTTGAGTCGGTCCTCATGGGAGCAGCGGGTCTGCAGGTGGGGATGCTGCCCTTAGGTTGGGATGCCACCTAAGGAACTCCTCGAGTTTGAGAGCCCTCACCTTACAGGGTGAGTGATTGCACATTCCGGGTCATCGTTTCTAACACTTAAGCTTCAGTAGGCTGTGTAGTACTATTTCTGTTTGGAATCTTCAACCTATAGTTTACTAATGTTTGTTGGATTGTTAAGCAATGTTGATTAGAAGAGATTTAATTCCTAGTTTATCACCTGTTAAGCAATTTTGTTTAGAATAAATTTCCTTTGAGTTTATCACCTGCTTGATTTTATAAGCCTCCATGACACCAAGGCATCGAAAAGAGAAAGTGCTTACTTTCTGTGTTAATGTGGGCAATGCGTGTTCATTGGAAAAGGCAAACCAGAACATGCAACGCTTGTAGGAGAAATAGACAAAGAGGTTTGTTGAGGCTGGACAACTGCCAAGAAGAAAAGAGTCTGGTGAAGATATAATAGCAAGACTGTTCCATATATAAGTAGCAAATTCCTATAGGAGTCTAATATTTGGGGACTCAATTTCAAAGCCTTTAAGTGGAATGATTGAGGGATAATATGACGAACAACTGATTTATGGGAACTGAAACATACCGGATTACCATATCTGGCTTGACTTGTTTCCATAACTATATACAGAACACACCTTTTTGTTTGTGTACTCCATAAAGTCCTGTTCATGCTCACAGTGGGACCATGGATTTAGCCGATACTGAAAAAGAGACATTATGAGAAGCAAGTATTAAACTAGGTAGATTAGAGAACATAAAGAAATCCTTTTATGAGTATAGGATGCACTTGTAAATGTAGCAAACATATACCACTAGCTACTCCCATAATTTCCATGTGTAATTAGCAACATTTCCAAGTGTGTGCAGATCCCTCTAGAATAAATATGGGATACTTTTTAAAAAAAAAGGAAACATAGGTATATTTTCCTATACCAAACAACATTTGTGTGTATGGATCACATTTCTGTATTGCTTCGCTCCTGGAATGTGCACATTTCCTTTGCACATGGAAATTTTCACAGTTGCAGCTTTCTGTAATTGCTGACTTTGGCTCCAGCATGGAAAGCACTAAAATACAGGCCTAGCTAGCACTATGAAGATACCAAGTATATGTATTCAAAAATGGGATCAAACGGGAAAGCAAGTCATCCTTTTATTAATCTCCTAGATATTCAATGACTGTAATATACATTTCATGATTGTAAGCATTTGATTTACATGACCTTCAAAATAAGCACACTTCTTGCTTCAGAAATGCTACATTTTCTTTTTGAGGTTGACAGGTCCTAGGACAGGTAGCATTTATGTTTGGAATTGCCATCTTAAAAGTCTACAATCAACTTCACAAAATAGCCATGCAGGAACTAGAAACCTGAGCTCTGTTTTTCAGTGATTATAAATGTATTCTTAAATACATGAAGTTTGCTATAGGCTCCAAAGGAAGTTCCGTGATTTGCTTTTCTAAAGAAATTGTTCAATAGACTAGCAAAACTTTAAAAGAAATATTAATCTGTAGAACCTGTGAAATTCAAAGATTAAGAATGTGACTTCATCTTAAAATAAATTCTGTATCTACCCGTGCCTTATCTCTGTAGCCAGAAGACCTCTATACCACAATTTACCAATGAACATTTTCACCCAAAGAATGACAAGTTGTAAGCAGTTCTGAAACTCAAACAGTAACTCATATTCCTCATTAGCTGGCAAACACACTTTAAATTGGATTTTTATGGCCTACACACCAGATTTATAGCTGGACACTGTACAAAATGCTATGTCATTTCTAACTTGGTATTAGTTTATACAAAATATGTGTATCATTATTTTAAAACAGGAGAGAATGTGATATTCAAAAAAGCTGAAAAAGAGGTGTGACATGGATTTGTACTTATGTATGTATGTTTTAAAAAAGAATGCATTTATGTTTAGACAAATAATGATACATACTTACAGGAAGAATGTGTGAGATGTAAGAATTGAAGATTTCTAAAACAATGTCTCAGTTCTCCATTTTTCAGGAATTTGAAAAATAATGGAAATATGTATAAACTGATTTTTACCTTTACCAGTTTAGAAGAAACTCACATGTTAATTGCCAGCTTTTTATTAGAGAAGACTGTAGAAAATAGATAAATGTTCTAGTCAGTAATTATTCTGTAAACAAAGAAATGCCATCTCTTGACCTTTTACAGGAGTTATTTACTTACATTGCCATTGTCTTACTTAAAAAAGCTATATTTGCAGGTAACCACAGGCATTTGCACAATCCATGTAACTTCTGTTTCTGTCAGAGATCTGTGTGAATGAAAAATCTGGAACTGGTTTTAGGAAAAAAACCCTATATTTAAATATAGTTAAAAGGTTCCTCTGTGGTATCTCCAGAGTATCGGGAGAGAGAAAGTAAAATTGTTTTTCAGTCACTCTGGTTTCTTCTTTACCAGGACTATTTTTCCTAGGGCCACATTGCTGCCTCACATCCTGACCCTCACGTAAGAGAGACCAGCTTTACCTGTTGCGACCGTCGGGGACTGAAGATGTCGGCGTGCTTAGGCCACAGGTAGACAGTGCTATGGAGCACAGCCCTGCTGCTGGGTTAAGGCGCAAGATGTGCCTCCTCACCTCTACGCCTCCGACCCTGCCCGCTGGCAGATAAAAAGTCTTGGAGGCAGCAAATCTCGTAACACCTTTCTGCAAACCACATTGGGTCCCTCTGGGAAGAAACCCAGGTGGACTCGTCTACCATAGAAGAGTTAACTGATGCGTTTTGGCAGCTGGCGCAGATTCACAAAATCATGGAATCGTTTAGGTTGGAAAAGACCTTTAAGATCATAGAGTCCAACGGTTAAGCTAACACTGCCAAGCCCACCGCTAAACCATGTCCCTAAGCGCCGCATCTACACGTCTTTTAAATACCTCCAAGGGAGGATGACTCCACCACTTCCCTGGGCAGCCTGCTCCAATGCCTGACAACCCTTCAGTGAAGAAATTATTCCCAATAGCCAATCTAAACCTCCCCCGGTGCAACCGTCATGCAAGCTGTGGGCTCCCAGCGGCTCTCTCGGCTCTCCTTGAGGCTCCCGCGGTTCAGGACCCTCCCCGTGCACCACGCTGGACCGCTCTGCTGCGGATCCTGCCGGCACGGGATCTGCTCGCCCCTGCGAGCTGGACTTTGGGCTGTGCACGTTCAAGGACTCCTTTGTTTAGGCTTGTTTGGAGCCTGGCATGAGGCATGGGGTTGGATACAAAGCAGATAATTTTCAGCTCAGCTGTGGTTTTGATCATATTTCTAGTATATAGACTAGCCTTGGACATCTCATCTTCATCCATTTTCTGCTAGAGCAGAAATGTTTCAGAAGCCGCAGTAATGGCAATGGCAATGCAGTATCTCTGAGTAGCAAGCACATTCAGGCTGCTGGTTAAACCAGTATTAATGGCCCTCTGTTTTGTGAAGTCCTGCAAAGCAGCCAGTATATTCATGGTTTTGAACTTACTAAAATTAAGTCTAGGATAGGATTTAAGAACTCTTTCCTCAGGCAGGTTCAACTGTGTGCTTAGATATACTTCATCTGAAACAACATATCCTTCGTCTATTTAGAGACTTTATAGCTACTATTCAAGAACTGTAATTTATTGACAAAGTGTGGCGATCCATAAATTGAATTTTACAATGATAAAATGTTTGTCTTGAGGTACAACAAAGAAAGTACGTACAAACTTCTAGCCTGTAACCAGTTCTCTGGGTTTTCCTATGAAAGTTTTTGACAGGTACAATATTGAGCCTGTAGTGACACAATTTTGTCAATAAATGCATAATGTTTTAGACAGTTCAAACTTGTTATTCCTTCTTTACCCATCGTATAAAGAGAATTCTTGTTTAGAAATGCATAACTCAGTACGTTCAATTAAAATAACACAGAAAAATTATTTTCTTGTGTCGATACATTGACACTCTGTACTCCTTGGTTATTTAAAGCTTGGTAACAAATTAGAGGATTCAATAACACAAAGACATAGCATTGACAAGTAAAACAAATGCTTTCCACACTGCCACCATTTCAGAACTCTGGCATGCCCACAGGAGCTCCTTTGTCCCCCATTTATTCAAAGACTTGCATATTTCTATATCATGCTGTAAATACCATGATAAATGAGACACATTGAAGGTCAGAAAGAACTTAGTTCCAGGTCTAAGCCTTACTAATGCAACCATGTAGATCTGACTGATTGTTTTTTTCAGGAAACACTGATGTCAAGACTGTCAGCATTTCACAGGAATAAAAATGACAACATACTTTTTTCTGTGATATGTTCCATGTACTAGGTGGAGATTGGGATAGCTTTTTTCTTTTCTTTTTTTTTTTTTTTTTTTTGACATTATCTTGTTATATCCAGAGCTTTCTCTTTCTAGATAGGTCTCCCATAATGCCAGAAATAACTTTCAGGAAGTGTGACACCAGGCTTTACTTGATCTCCATTTTCTTTTCTGATATTTTGTGTCATTGGCAGGACTATCGCTATCCCAGTTTATTTCCACTGTTAAGATACTCAGACCTAAACCTTGTCAGCTGAGTTCTTATCCAATTATCGAGGCTTGAGGGGGTTTTGGAATGTTAGTCATTTATCTAACTGGAGACAGAGCTTCCAAACTGTGAATCTTTGTATAAATTTGAGTCTTACTGAGTTATCTCCAGCTTTGCTGACTGTCAAACTGAGAAAATATTTAGTAAGTTTGAAAGAAAACAGACCTTTTTCTTCATGATGTTAACCTATTTCCCATGACTCTTACCACTAATTGATCTTGTCATGTAAGTAGTATGCTATTATAGTTTCAACAGTATAATTGCATGATGGAACTAGGAGATATTTTTCATGATTTTGAAGAGGAAGCTTCTGATTTCCACCAATTATTTTGGCCAGTTCAGAAACTTATTTCTATTATGCATTGTATTCCTTTTTTCACTACCTGACACTTCAAGTTCTACCTGTTGTCTACTCCTCTATTGTAAAGAGCTGTTGTTTAATACACACAGTTTTATTAATGCCAGTAAATTGCAAATATGAAATGAGTAGTAAAAAATTCATTGCAGATGGTGTACTAGAGCTATCAGTGCAGGTACGGGAAAATGCACTTACTGAAAACATTTGAGTGGGAATATTTGACAGACAAGTATTTTATCCTGTATAGAAGTATCGGAGTGAAAATAAAAAAACCTTGCCATGAAGTTCATAAATACTCAATTTAAATACATCTTTACTCCTCTCTTTCCTTGTTATCAAAAAAGCAGTAACAGTAACACACTATATTGTGTTTAGATCACTTCCAGTATGTCAAATTCATTTTCACGGATGATTTTATTTAGTTGAAGGTTGTTCTGCACCACAGTTGGAGGTGAGAAGGAGAGAGAGACGGTGCAGGATTCTTTCTGGATCTGAATAAGAAAAACCCAACAAATGGCTTAATGAAATAGTTGTTGTAATAAGGTAGAATAAAAAGAGTGATATAGACAACAAGTAAATCTTACATCCCTTCAGATGCAAGGAACATTGCTTTGATGCAGCACTGGACGGACCCCAGATGGACCTTCTCATGGTAAACCTGTCCATGGAGGAATGTCCCTTCTTTTTGGTTATTTGAGCTATTACATGATTTTCTTACAAGAAAACAACTCTATTAATACTGCCAAACAAAACCAAGGCTCACGTGAGAACTTCTTGCTGCACTGTTACTAAGGCAAGGCCTCACAGCTGGCATTAATGCCGGCACCAAGTGGGAGCTGCCGGCAGGTTCCCAGCGCAATGTACAGTTGTCCAGAATCACTGCATCCCACCCCTTCATCCACATACAGCTTACTTTTCCAAAGACATTAGAACTGCAGATTATGGAAATAGCAGAGGTTTCTCAAGCCTTGCGTACAATATTCAGTAGAGCACACGTGGCCTGCTCAAGGTCACCCACTCCTTGAATACAAGGTCTTCTGCAAGGCTTCCAGTATGCTGGTGCAGTCTGTCTACTGTATTGTATCTCAGATCAGCCCAAGGAAAAAAAAAAATTTAAATTACACTGGTTTTACTAGTTGTTTATATGTTACAGGACAAGAGCCAAATTCTTACTACAGATTTACTGTAAATAGAATGAATGTTATGACTAATAAGAGCTGATTTAATTATAATTCTATGAAGGTCAGAGGCTCAATGCTGCAGTTCTTTGTCAGACAACTTCTTACTGAAATTAGTGGTACAAATGAACCTGAAGAACATTAATTAGAAATGATTCAGCATCTTAAAAGGGATACTTCAAGTTTATATTCAAACATAAATCTGAAATTAATAATATTTACGGTATTTAATTTCATTATGGGACTACGGACAACTGAATTTTGTTCATCCTGTGTTATTTCATTTTACTTTGTCCTTCTTCTTGTAAGTCACTTCCAATCTCTTGACTTATTCTCTCTACAGCCATTTTCATGATGCCTTCTATACCTTCTAAGCAGGATGCTCTGCTCAAGCTGCAACTTTGCAATGTTTATTGTTAACAAAGTTTTAGCAGCTTTGAACCAGCCCACCAAATACAAATATTTGAGTGACACCAGTGCAAAAATGTCATATAAGTTTGCTTATAGTGGATGAAATCGGTTGCTGTGTACAACATTGTGGCGTCGTAAAATCACCAAGCCATGTAGTATTAGAAATACTGTCTGATGTATGTGAAAACAAGTCCATGGACAAGCAAATCGGCAAGATAGGGGAAGAGTGATTAAAAACAAAAGACTAAGCTTCCAGATACATTCTTTTCTAAATAAGTCAAGCAAGAAATCTATAGAAATAATGGTTATAGCATTAATGGTTAAGAGTAGCAATAGCTGCCATAGATGTCACCTCCCTCTGCTCCTTCTTCAGTGGCAGAAGGATATGGAGCAGGGAGCTGTGCAAGCAGATAATGGAAATTAACTATCTTGGTTGTGTCCAGTATTGGGGCAGCCAATGACAAAGTGAGCACTGACAAGGCAGGGTAGTTACTGCCTTGGCCTTTAGTAACGTGGGAGTAGCTAGTATGGGCTCAGTTTTGGATTTGTGCTGGAAACCGTGTCGATAACCCCGGGACGTTTCCGTCACGGCTGAGCAGCGCTCACCCAGAGCCAAGGGCTGTTCTGCTTCTCCCCCCACCCCACCAGCGAGGAGCCTGGGGGGGCACAAGGGCTTGGGGGGACACACAGCCGGGACAGCCGACCCCGACCGACCCCAGGGAGATCCCAGACCGTAGGACGTCACGCTCCCCATCTCGAGCTGGGGGAAGGAGAAGGACGGGGGGACGTTGGGAGCGATGGCGTTTGTCTTCCCCAGTCCCCGTTGGGCGTGATGGAGCCCTGCTGTCCTGGGGGTGGCTGAACTCCTTTGCTTTGCTTGGGTGTGCGGCTTTTGCTTTCCCTATTAAGCTGTCTTTATCTCAGCCCACGAGTTTTCTCACTTTTACCCTTCGGATTCTCTCGTCCATCCCAGCAGGGGGGAGAGAGCAAATGGCTGTGTGGAGCTTAGTTGCTGGCTGGGGTTAAACCATGATAGTGAAGAAACTTCATCCTGATGGAAGAAATCGATTAATCTCAAAATACTGAAATAAATCAAGGAAAATGTGATGTTACAAGAAATTATAACTTGTAAGTCTAGCTTATCTTCTTAGTTTCAGTCATGGAAATTTGGAGTATCTCCTCCAAGGATAGTGGAATAACAGTCACTGTGACTGGGAAAGAAATCTGGATTCCTACTCTAGGCCCCAGACTTTGTAAAATCAAAATGCTCAAAAAGCTAGAATGTAGGGAGGAAAAGTCACACAGAGTATTACTAGTTATATGCCTTCTGAACTATTTCTTCAAAGATACCCAGCAATGTGACAACTGCTTTCCTAGGCAAACCTATAATTCTTTCTTTTCTGTGTGTTAGATACCGAAGTGTACATGCAATACTTAAAAGCATTATACTCTGACTATTCAATTATTTCTTCAACTAAATATATTCAATTGACAAATCTATTTTTTTACTCTAGAAACAACTGATTACATACATATTAAAAGCTTGGTATGGAAAGTGAACTGCTGGACTCAATATGAGTAGTGTATATTTTAATCCAAATTCCAGAGATATAAAACTATTAATGATATGATTATAGGAATTCTGAATGATGGGTACTTGATGAAGATGATGTATGCAGATACTTAAAAAAGTAAAGAAAGCACGTGTGTGGGAGGAATGGAAAATGTTCTCCAAAACTTGACAAAAAGTCAACTGACCACTCAGTCTCCAAAACTGGCTAATGTCACAGAATATATAAGGAACACTAGGTGTGTAAAGTACATTATGGTTTTGGCACTGTAAAAATTTCAATTAACCAGTATGTTAGCCTGTCTTTTTCGAGTTAGTGTTTTGATATGCTTCCATGATCCACTATGTATCCTCCAATAATATTATAAAGTATACCGAGAAATTAATAAAGGAAAAGGAGAAAGAAAAAAAAAATAGGAAAATAGATAAGTTAAAATAGCAGATGATGAAGAAGTGGTAAGAGACTACTTTGGTTAAATAAAGAAGTTACATTAGCAAGAGACAGGAAGTAGTAGATGCAAAACATGAAGATATATACGCAGGTTTCAGTTACATTTGATTATTTTTAAGTCAACCGACTTTCTCCTCCCAAGTCTAGGGGAGGTTTGTGACACCAGAAGAGAAGCAAATGCAGTCCAGAGGCAGCTGTAACCCTGTGATTACATTCATGCCTGTAAACTAAGGAGTGCCAGGGTCCATTCTCTTATCCTGAAGCCAACTGGCATGGTCTTGTCAAGTCTATCCTGTTAAACTCCCTTATTCCCTGGAAGAGGCTGGTCTATTGGGGAATAGTCACTGGTTCATGCTAAGCCCCAGATGATGCCTCAACATTTTTTGGAAGAATACTCCTTGGCCCAGGCCAAAACCAGGACATAGTACTGAATCCACGGTACAACAAGACGGCCAGTTGAGCTGTAGGCCCTGGCCTGGGCCCTAGCGCTTTTTAACTTACTTGTATAGATGTAGCTCCTGTCTTTAATTGTGAAATCCTCTGCAAAATAGTTTACCATACTTGAACCTGATTTAGCCTGTGGCTAATTTTCATTTTAGAATAATTTCTTTAATTTCTGCCTTGTTCAAATGTTCCTGAAAAGTTGCTCGATATCTGGAATTAACCACGTACATGTCTGACATGTTTGACACCCTGAAATGCAGACTCGTACCTCAGTTTTCTATTTTTATTGACATTCTAAGAAGACAGAAAATGATTTATAAATAATAGGGGAACTGTGAAGAATAACATTAACTATGAAAATAGTTGTAACAAACGTAGTTAAAAAGGAGTGAGAAAAGGCTAAGTGACTTAAAATCAAAATGTATTTAAACATAGATAATATTTTAGCAGAGGTACAAGTTTAAATCCTGACAATGCAGATAATTGATTGCATGCTTCTTTCTTGCCTGTAATTTGCAGATGCTTTCTCTAGAAAACTTGTATTCTCTTGGGTTTTTTTTTGTTTTGAAGTCGCCAACCAAAAGTATATTCAGACTTCATACATAAAAAGATATCAATATCAGAAACAGACCCAGAACAAAAGATCATTAAGGTCCAGCACACAGCTTTCAGCAAGATTGTTTTTACTCCTGGTATGTTTTGATATTTATCTTCAATACCAACCAAGCTTTTTGTTTAACCGAAAACACACCACTAAAATTGAAACCACCAATATGCTTAATTTCTCATGTTGCACAAACTACTAATAATACAGAAAGCCATAGTAAGCCATTATTATTGTTGCTTTTGTTTTTATTATTGATACATGTATTGGTATTTTAGTAAGTATGAGGGAATCTCCAACAAACAATGCATTATTTAATTCCTTGAGTGCTGAAAAGTTGTTTGGAAACAAATTCCTGAAGGTGAATTGCGTATGAGCTCTGTATTCTCCATGCACAGGCTGTGATCCCGGGACCACAATAAAATGCACCTCCATCGGCAGCCCACAGAAGGGAAGGAGACTCCGAGTGTTGCAAAGTTCCAGCCAGGGTGATTTTGAGTAGCAGGATTTGACCTGCTCTTGGGCAGGTAGGAAAACAGACTGATCCTGTTCTAGCAGCAGGTCTTTCTGAGTCTCATTATCTTCAAAGAGGTAAGGGAAAGTAGAGCCAGGGCAAAAGGTACTAACTGCATCCGCCTTTGCTACCAGGCTCTCACTATAAACACACAAACACACATCGCACACATTACACGAAATGTTTTTTGAAAATCAAGGGACTTTCAAGTTCTTAAAGAAAGAATTTGTAATGAGACATTTTAAAAGAAAGAGTGGGAAGTTTTAAAAGGAGTATAACAAAAACGAAGAATCATGCAGTTAATTCTGATTCTGATATAAGGAAGGTTCAAAGAAAAACTTTTTTTTTTTTTTTTAATGGAAATCCTTTTGCTGTCATGCAGGCTTCACAATTTTCTTTTTTTTTATATCAGAGGAAAGTGAGACTGGACTGAGATTTTGGAGCACAATGGGGAAGATGTGCATCATTTGTGCAACGTCGGCTGCTGGAGGTTGTATGTAAACTTGATCAGCCTATCTATCTAACCTACTCCATGCGTATTTCTCAGTTCGCTGGCATTTTCCCAGTGGGGTCTTCTTGCTTCTCCTCCCTCTTTCTCCTCTGGATAGTACAGCATACTGAATATTTGCAGCTACTTTATGAATAAGGTTCAAATATCCATCGGTTTAATCACTTAATAAGGATCTTTCTAAACCTTAAAATGCAACTGAATGACAATGCTGCCATACAAATCACAAGGCTGTCCATGCAGCTGGATAACTGCCCACTACCAGCACAAAGTCCGTAAGCAAGTATTTTTCACCATTTCAGTTTTTCATCACAGCTGATCGTTGCCTGTGCACTGTTTCCTCTAGAATACTCACCTCTTCTGCAAAGTAAGTCTGCGACCACTGTCCATAAGCGTGTATAGAAGACAAATTGAGCTGCAGCAGTTCATAGGTTGTGGCAGCATCAGTAAAGGTTGTTAGATGTCCACAAAACAGGCAAGAATTCCTTCATCCAACCTGTATAAGATTTCTTTTAGAAGTCCTTTTATGTAAAGCCTTGCTTTTGTAGAAGGTAAATAGCATTACTCCCTTAGTCATTCAGAGTGTTGTTTCTTCTAAGAAATTTTCACCTAAAGAAAATTGCAGAAGGAAAACCAGAAATATTTCAAGTATTTTTTGTTATTTAAAATACAAATTTCCATTAGTAAGTCTGTGTTTCCATTTAACAGACATTTCCATTGTAAGCAAAAGTTTATATATAGTAGAAAGTAGGTTGGCATATTTTAATGATTGTATTTATTTCAATATGACACTATTATGCAACATACCAATTTAAATGTCTCCTGTGTATGTATGTTAGAATTCAGACCATTTCACACCTGTGCTTTAATGAAAAATAGTATCTGATTTTTACATCCTAAGCATTTCAAAATTGCAATGTGACCTTTCCCACAATGCAATTTCTGTAAAACAATCACTTTGTAAAGCACCTTGTTACTGAATCCTTAGAGAAAGCATCTCCATCTAAATGCTAGTAAAAGGATACTGTATTTCCTTTGCCAAGACATTTGGTACTTAGGAATAATGTTAATTTCATTGTAGACCAAGAAAACATTCAATTAAAGCACTACTAAATAATGAAATGAAAACCAAGTAATAGCTATTAGATGTTTTTCAAAGTTATAAATTACAGAGGGTTTCTATTGAAATTGGTACTGGACTAAAGGTATATTTCACATCATGCTAAGCTTTTTAACATGGTTTTAACCACAACAACATTAATAATTTCTTCAAGAGACTGAAGGAAACAGAGAAATGGGCTTTTATAAAGAAAATTAAAAACACAATTTATTGACAACTTAGTGCTAAATTCAAATGACTTGAAATATTTATTCAGTATATTGAAATACTTATTCAATTAATATTTAAATTTAAGAAAAAAATGTTAATACCTTTCAGACTTGAGCTTTTGTGGAATCACAAAACACTGTATTGTCCTTACCTATAAACCCTTTTCCTCAGTGCCAGACCTGAATCTTTGTCAACTATTTCGCCCTCTGAATTTTAATCTTGGATGGAGAATACATCTTTAAAATTTCACATTTTTCCCCTCATCTTCTATTTTCCTCCAGCTTTAAATGAACATACAAAATTATGATTTGAATAGATTATTTTCATGTACATTTTTAAATGAATAAATATTATTCAACTTCTGGCTTAGTTAGTGTATTAAAACCACACAGCACATTAGGAGGTGTGTTGTTTTTGTGTTATAATCAAATCCCAAAAGTTTTGTGAGGCAAAAAGAACAGCTGTTATGCAAAAGGGGGAAAGGGAAAACCCAACAATTTCACAACATTCAATTATTACCTAAGGATGCTAACATGGAGGAAATGACACAATCATGTTTATTGCTATGTTCTGGAAACAAATTTCAATATTTAGAATATGTATTGATTAATATTCTAGGATGAGCTATGGAAATTACATGCTTTTATCTGAGAAACCAATGAGAAGTCATTTTCATCTTAAGCAGCTGTAGAAGTTGACTGAATGGCACCATTAACATTCTTAAAAATAAGACCAACATCACACATAAGAATTCTTGCAGTTTTAGCTTTGTAGATCTAAAAATGAATCACATAATAAAGTTGTGGTCATTTTTGATGCTAATATTCACTGTGTTATCGATCTTGTTTCTTTGCTTAGTGACAAAAATTCCCTTGATCCTTGGAGAGGAAATATGTATTCAAATTGGACTGTACTCAGATTAAAATTACTATTCTTCTATGGCAAACATGACTTTTCGGTATGTTTCTGTGCAAGAAAAAGCTGTCTTTCAATTCCCTCTTTAGGGATTTGGGTCTGCTATTAATATAGCTAAAACCAGTGTTTGGCGCCATGCATCTGTGACTATGACTGAATAGAAGAAATTCTCACAATGTAATCACTCCTCACCCTTTGCTCTCTAACTCCTGACAAGTTGACTCATAAGGGTTATTCTTTGGGACACCATCTCCACAAGGTTTCCGTCCTGGTTGGACCCCAGCTGCAGCTAAGCACCGCACAGCCGCTCGCTCACTCCTCCCCACTGGGATGGGGGAGAGAATCCGAAGGGTAAAACTGAGAAAACTCGTGGGCTGAGACAAAGGCAGTTGAATAAGTAAAGCAAAAGCCGCGCACGCGAGCAAAGCAGAGCAAGGAATCCATTCCGGCTCCCCCTGGGCAGGCGGGAGTTCAGCCACCCCCAGGACAGCAGGGCTCCATCACGCCCAACGGGGACTGGGGAAGACAAACGCCATCGCTCCCAACGTCCCCCCGTCCTTCTCCTTCCCCCAGCTCGAGATGGGGAGCGTGACGTCCTACAGTCTGGGATCTCCCTGGGGTCGGTCGGGGTCGGCTGTCCCGGCTGTGTGTCCCCCCAACCCCGTGTGCCCCCCCAGGCTCCTCGCTGGTGGGGTGGGGGGAGAAGCAGAACAGCCCTTGGCTCTGGGTGAGCGCTGCTCAGCGGTGACAGAAACGTCCCGGGGTTATCGACACGGTTTCCAGCACAAATCCAAAACTGAGCCCCATACCAGATACTATGAGGAAAATTAACTGTATCCCCAAAACAAGCACAGTTTTTTTAATAATAATCTTTCTGAACATTCACTCTTCCATTCTTACACCATCACCTGGACTGGTTCATTAAGATCTGAAGGAAACTAGTAACACACTGGCTCAAATAAAGGACAAAAGTGCCATTTTCCATTATGGCCCAACAATAGCCACTGCTGGGCCTGGGACCAGAGCACAATGTCATTTACTGATTTCCTTCTAAATTCTGGGTGAGTTTAAAGGATGTCACATATTTCTTATGGTGCTCCCCGTTTTAGATACTGGAAATTATCTCACCACATGGCAAAAGCTGTCATAGAAAGCCTTTAAGTTACACGGATCAGAAACCTTACTTGTTTGAGGCCCAAGAGAAGATAGTTCAGCATTTGTTATAACCCTCCCCAGCAGAAATTAATAGATTAGGCAGAACTGGGTTTAGCTCTAGAAATCTTGTTTGCTTCCTTGTTGTTTCTGTCAAGATCTCCCTCTTCTGTGGGTGGGAAGAGGGTGTAAGCCATACACTGCAGTTTACAGAAGGTTTTCACTGTGAATCTAATACAGCAGCAATCCTCCCACCATGATCCTTACTTCAGAGAGCTGGATTGCACTTTCAGACTGCTGTCTGCCTCTTGCTAAGTAGATAAAGATCTTTTAAACTTATTTGGGACCTGTTCTTTTTGATAAAGTGCTGTAGGATTAACTTTCCTGAAAATTCACTACCTTGCTGAGGCAACCTCACAAGGAGCATACGAAACTGCAGAAGTGCAATGCTCCTTTTGGAGTATTTTTTTTTTATTTTAAATATTTTTTGTATTTTTGATTTGGAGACCAATACAAGGAAGGTCTTTGAAGATACAGCATACACAGCCCTATGGCATCTCCTTAGCCATGCAATAAGTAAAAGGCCTCATATGTGGAGTAGGGAGACGTATGAACTCTGCTGCTGCTACAGGCAATAGTTTAACTCCAACAAAAATATACACAAACTGCCCACCTTGGGTGCTTTTGCCTCTGACACAAAGACAAAAACCACAGCACAGCTTCTAGGTACTACAGGGGAAATATATGATACATTCTGGAAAACACTGCTTTTGGAATAAGAAGTGAGGGACTCAGGGTTTCTTAACTTGTATTTCTTGTTCTACATTGTCATCTATATATATTTTTTGGTATAAATAATTAAATTAGTGCATGTAACCCTTTGTATTCTGAGAAATAATAGCTACAGTCCAATGAACTGACTGCCAGAGAGTTGCGTTATAGTGTTCTTCAAAAAAGAAGAGTGGCAATAATTACTTTGGAGAAGCCCTGGATAGCTAATAAAGGAGTTGACTTGATAATTACTGCTCCTGTGTCTATGTTAGAACAGGGCTGTCCTTTCTCTACAGCTTTTAGGTATAATGATATTGTGACATACTTATGATATGTCATTTCTATGATGAATATTTTCCTGCTCTAAATGGTACACTGGAGACAGTTAATTGTAAGTGTCACCAATTACACATTTTGCACAACTTGAGGGAGGGACCGAAGGCTGTTTATTCATGTCTCTGAACTGAATGGTAAACAGCTGCCTTGGTTGTATAATTAGTTCCGTGTGGGAGATACTGTCTGTTTGGGAACTCAGTGAGACTTGCTGAGGTTCTCCTCCAGAAAACTTTTTAGAGGGTTATGCTGTAATGAAATGGATGCAAGTTTCATGCTTAAAGAAGGTTTCACCACATAGTCAGAACGGCAATGGAATAATATGCAATGTCCATTTTACCAAGGTTATTTCAGATTAATCGGACATCTATCTTTTAAGACAATTGACCAAAATAAGCAAAGCAAAAGCATTTAATCCAGAGTCTCTGAAGGGAAGTAGGCATGCGACTTCTCCATATAGTGAAGGAGGAGATCACAGGTATGTCTTAAGGAAGGAGAATGTCTGACCCAAACTCCCAAAATGGGATTATCTGATATCTTGCCTTTCTTATTGATGTAGTCACTTCACTTCTTAACTAAACCCTATGTGAAACTGCTTCATGGCCTACAGTTTCTTCTCAGACTTTGATACCAAACTAACTCCTGTGGATGAGGACACCAGTGGAGGGTAGTAACCCCCTTTTGCATAATAACCTGGTGTTTGTAGACCTGGCCCAGGAGGTAGGTCCTGGTCAAGAGATCATTTATGCCATCTACGCTCATATCACTGTAAGGAAGTCAGTAACAGCAGCTTCTGGAGCCTTTGGCTCCTCCCCTTCCAGTTATCTCACTATACTGGTTTGGGGGGTTTGGGTTTGGTTTGTTTTCTCTGGACATCTGAAGGCAGCACTCCTGGAAATTCACAGTAGCAAGGCTGAAGGCAGTAAGCATGGTGAAAAATTTAGATGCTAACATTAGAGGTGCACAAAACCAGGCGGGGAGCGGCTTTCTGAGCTGCGTTATTAAGAACTGGGTACCTGCATCTCACCTGCTAAGACGTTTATGCTTCAGAGTCCTTGTCACAGTTTTTCTTAAATTTCAGCTAGCTTTTATTCATGTACTGTGAATAACTCTTACTCCAAACTGTTGTAACACCTAGTTTCTACTGAAGGCTAGTTCTGCCCCATTTGCATTGCTGTTATGTTTGCATGAAGGAAAATATTGTTCCGTGATTGCATAAGGTACGAATTTCAGTGTATAACATATCCCTTATGTCACTCCAGAGAACAGATACTGTCTTCCTAGTAAGCAACGAGAACTTTATTCATTGCTGGTAAATGGTTCGTTTCCAGCTCCAGTCAAATATTGAGGCAGTAAGCAAGTTTCAGTCCTATTCAGTGAGACATTGGTTTGTAGTCAAGTAGAAACTAGTCCTAGCTGAGTCCACACGGCAGCTAGGGCTGTTTCAAAGGCAGCTGTATATAACAGACATTGACCATTCGGCAAACGGCACAGAAGTTCCAAACTGAGTTGAATGCATAGAATAATTTCTCGGGTTGGAAAGTAGCAGAAAGCTCCTAAGGGGGTCATTTTCCACCACACAAATTGAAAGAAGGGCAGGTAAGTTATGATTCTGTTTATGGAAACCAAGTTAAAGAATGGCTCTTGTCTGAAGGCCTGGAATTGAGACGGCAGGTTATGTCAATCATCTTGGGAATTAGCTGATTTTGCTACCAGAATGGATCTGATTACCTTCAATTCGGGTGAGAGTAGGTGTAGCTATAAGGTGCAAAATGATTTCTTTTTTTTAAATCTCTTTCCCTTTCCTAAACTTCTATTTTGAGCATACAAAGGTCATTTTACCTTTAACCAGGAGTTTTTCTAGGAACTCAAAATTATTTCAGGTTGTCTGCATTTCCTTAGGGATACAATTTCTCAGGCAAAGATGAATTTCTTAAAGGAGTATATCTCTTTGAACTAAACACTCGGCAGAAAGTGGGGGTCCCTGGTGGGGGCACCTGCCACAGAGCTGGAGAGGCCTTTCTGGGGCTAGTAACATGACTAGAAAGGGAATGCTCACATTCGCAGATAGCTGTTTGGTTGACATCCAGTGAGACAGTGTGAGACCTGAAAGGTTTCCTTAGAGCTGTGGTATTCCTTTTATTAACTTGGACCTTATGTCACAAAGACAGTGTAAAAACTGTAAATCAGGATTTGTAACATGTATTTTCTTGTATTATTCTGATTTCGTATTTGAATTGTTCCCTTTGTATTGTGTCTGGTTTGCATATTTTGTTTTCACTATCAAAACCCCTCTTTTACTTCGAATAGAATGATTTACATTACTTGATTTTATTCATTTTATTTTCTAGCATATTATAAAAATCTAAAATGAGGTCTATTGTTTATTTCACACTGTTAGTCTAGAATAAAGGGTGATACTTAATGCTTACACTATCTGCTTATCAAAGCCAGTATAACTGTAATGGATTTCTATGGTGCTAATCCAGTTTGCATGTGCTGAGGATCTGGCACCTTTTTTACCATGTTCTTGCTGACAGTAATTAAGCTGTGAGCCAAAATACTGATCCTAGCACAACTGTTAAAGCCCCTGGGGAGTGATTCTAGAAACATGCCAATCTCCATGCAGTCCTATAAAATCACCTATATATGTGTACTGGTTTGGGCTGGGATACAGTTAATTTTCTTCATAGTAGTTTGTATGGCGCTTATTTTTAATTGTGACCAAAACCGTGTCGATAACCCCGGGACGTTTCCGTCACCGCTGAGCAGCGCTCACCCAGAGCCAAGGGCTGTTCTGCTTCTCCCCCCACCCCACCAGCGAGGAGCCTGGGGGGGCACAAGGGCTTGGGGGGACACACAGCCGGGACAGCCGACCCCGACCGACCCGAGGGAGATCCCAGACCGTAGGACGTCACGCTCCCCATCTCGAGCTGGGGGAAGGAGAAGGACGGGGGGACGTTGGGAGCGATGGCGTTTGTCTTCCCCAGTCCCCGTTGGGCGTGATGGAGCCCTGCTGTCCTGGGGGTGGCTCAACTCCTGCCTGCCCAGGGGGAGCCGGAATGGGTTCCTTGCTCTGCTTTGCTCGCGTGCGCGGCTTTTGCTTTACCTATTCAACTGTCTTTATCTCAATCCATGATTTTTCTCAGTTTTACACTTTGGATTCTCTCCCCCATCCCAGTGGGGAGGAGTGAGCAAGCGGCTTCGTAGTGCTTAGCTGCCTACTGGGGTTAAACCGTGACAATATATTGACATTGCCTTGAGTGTATCATGCTCTCGCTCATTTTTTGTTTATATAGACTTTGCAGGAATCTAGAAGCTTACCCAACACAGCAGGAAAAATGAATAAAAAGTTTTCCAAACAATATGAGAGGAAGCAAGGTATTTCTAAAAAGCAAAATACAGATTTGTGTAGAGATAGCTTTGAATGGCATAACACTGCTAACCGAACGAAATAGCAAAAACGCTTTTTGCAATGTTCTGCTGTGGCTTATTTATCCTACTTGTTTACGAGTTCATTAAGTAATATGGGTCTCCCATTTTAAAGCAAGTATGTTCAAAGCTAGTTGGAGTCTAGCGATGCAGCCTTGCATCATATCAGGCCCCAAAGGCTTGCAAATGCACTTGTCCATGACAGTTATTTGTGAATGAAGCAAGTAATTTAACGTGAGGGAAATTACATATTCGCAAGCTTCAGCTGACTTTTTTCACTAGGAAAGTTAGTGCTTAGAAATGTTAGACTGCTCTGATTTTTCTAAATGGTGGTACTGCTGTAAATTAAGAAAAAATCTTGTAACAAGATGCGATTTTAGTGACTTTCTTTTCCATAATCAGGGCATGAGGTAGTAGTGGTATTTGAGGCTGGGGAGAGGACATTTACTGCTATGCTTATATTTACAGTGATATCTTTTTAAAATTTCTCAGTTATAATCCCTGATTCAATGATGTTACATTGCATAAAAATTTATATGCTATATAAATTCTATTTCTCTACTCTCTTTCATATTCTCCTTTGAAATGCTACCACATAGCCCTTTGCACATGGTATACCCGGTGTTACTATAATTACTTTTCATGTTGTCAGCAAGATGAGCAGATCAGAGTCAATGTTTTCTGTCTTCCTCATACTGGACACTGGAGTTGCTTTCTGGGTTCAGGTGGAAAACATACTGCACTGAATGTAGAGTTGCCATGAGAAAATTGCTTTTCTTTTGACTTCATTGCTATTTTTCTACCCTCATAATTTGGGAACAAAAAAAAAAAAATGTGATTCTGAGCTATATTTTTCTCCTTCTTTGATGATATTCTTCAATCAAGGCTATGGCTAAATGCCAATATATAGCCCACAGTACATTGACATACTAGCTAGGTTTCTCTTAATTTTCTTTTAATCAAGCAACATCTATTTCTGTCCTCTTCTGACCTACTTTCTATCAGTTACTGCAGCTGTATCAAAGAAGTCACCTTTCCTTTTCTTTATATTGTCCTGGTAAAAATAATGTTTTTTTCTTTATTGTGAATGTGGATAGAATATAACTGATCCTGTTTCCTTGCTCTTGGAGAAATATTGACTTCATTTTGGTCTTCATGTCATTACTGGCTGGTAATATCGAAAGAAACCACCTAACTGAAGAATCCCCAACAGACTGACTTCAAAAGGATTTCTAAAAGAATAAAGATGAAAGACTGACACTGAATATAGTTATATTAAAAGCAAAAACATGCCCCCTTCTACTTCCGAAAAATGAACTAAAAGAAGCAAAGAAAGCCCTAAACCAAACGCCATTTCTTATTCTGTGGACTAATTTTCTACTAGTAATACTATTTTGAAAGATCATCAGCAGAATTTCTTAAAAGCTTTTTTTTACATTAAGCACAGATGACAACTAGAAAGATGATAATCAGAGTTGGAAGGATCCCACACCCGTAAGTTAGTCGTGCCCTGTCCTGACCTGACATAATCTAAAACAGCAACAACTTTTCTTCACTCCAAATATTGTGGCACTAAGGCTCACAGAACATGAACAGCAACTGCCTAACTTGTAAATCAGATAGATAGACAAGACGAAAGGGATCTTTGCAATACAAAAGGTTAACATAATCTGCTGGTCCAATATTTATTTCCCAGCTCAATAAAATTCAACTTAGAATTCTACTTCTGTTCACAGCGTTAAGCATAAGAATTAAAAGTAACGTTCACCTTGAACTTCCACATTAAAATTTCATATCATAAAATAGATGCAAACAGAATGTGTAGAGTTTCAGATATATTTGGTTACAAGTCTTTCCTTCAGAGGTCCTTTTCTAGAACTTTGTAACAATTTGTTTTCTTGTTCTGCCCTTTCTGGCCTTGTGAGTAGATAAGTGAATAAGTAATTTGAGAGGACAAATAGGCACACTAACTGTGAAAATATCTTAGAAGTTTGCAAAGAAAGTTAGAAAAAAGAGAAAACATGTAGTGTTAAATGAGCTACTAACAAATATGGGATATAGAGATTAGAGCATATAGCCTCAAATTTAACAAAATTTTTCAGATACTATGCATGAATCTTAGCATTCTTTTCCTGCTATAATACTGACAGACTATTTCATTTCTAATAATATTGCAGTCTGTTATGAACTGCTCACTTGTCTTTACATCTTCTAACTTGATAAATATTAGAAAACAGGAAAGGCTCAGTTTTGGCCTCCTTATTCTTCATTTTAATCAGAGAACTATTGGTAGAACAAGCTTCTAGTAAATTTGAACAAAACACCTTACCTGCAACATCAATATTGTATCGATCTCTGGCACACATACAAAAAACATGACTGTTACTATTATTGTTTTTCTCTATTTTCCTTTATTGTTTGATAGCAAGATATTATGTTTTTGAAGATGAAACAGAACTTTAAAGGTCATATGTAGAGCTACATTTTATCAAAGTACAGAAATACTTGAAGACTATAAGAATTCTGTCCTCTTTCTTAAAATAGTCCAATATAATTTGTGTTTAAAAATTATTTTTCTGTATTCTTTTTATCTTTGCACATGTTAAAATGACACCAACCATATAAAGTCTCAGTGGATATTGAAAGATGGTTAACTGGTACGAAAGAAAAGGAGGCAGCAGAAAAAACCCCAACAAAACCCAAACGAAAAATGCAAAATTTCTCTGAGTTTTTGTATATGGGATAACAAATATTTTAATTGCAATAATTGGACATCTATGACTGTCATTCCCATTTAAAGCCTAGACAAAACAGGGAATCAATAAAGCCGTTGTGTATGATTGTACTGTCCTAAGATTTTTTACTCTGTGTAGTTTTCCCTACAAAGAAAATGCAGGCCCAGACCCTACTTAAGTAGTGTGGGTCTTATCTTGACACAAAGAACAATCATAAAATGTATGCTTCTCTTCCCAGATTAAAATGGGGAGTATAATTTACATTAGCTAATTAAAGCTTTCTTCTAGATTCATTTGAGTTTACATCAGCCAAATAAAATTCTGACACTTAATTTTAAGATACACACAGAGATCCTTTCCATAGTCATCAAAAAGAGATGCGAATCTTCAGGCAATTATCCATACCATCATAAGGCAGATGTCACATGGAGATGTCCTTCCAGTAATCTTGGAATGTATAGTTTAGGTTAGACACCTGGTTTTTAGAAGAATAGATTAGGTGAGACAAATGCTAACCATCAAAAACCTCATTCAGCAAATCTACTTTTATATTTAATTACACATTTAAGGATTTCACTACAGAAGAAACAAGGTGAAAAAAAAAGAAAAAAGGAGCAGTGGAAGCCAGGAGATGACATCATCTTTGTACTTGCATTATTCACAATTTATTTGGCACAATACTTACCTGCAGCTCCTATTAACATCTGAACCACTTTGGTATCCTGGTGAGGATGGAGAAGTATGTGAGACTTGTGGAACAGACTAATGAGAAATCTCAAAACCATGAATGACTTTTTTTTCTCCTAGCTGCCATCCAATTATCTCCATCTCTTTACCATTATTTCTCTAACAACTTTATTGATACTGGAAGTATTTTTAGACACTAAATAAAACATGTAAAACTTTTGCTTGATATTCAAAAGTTTAAATGAATTAAAATTAGCCACAATTGAAAAATTGTTGAAAGAGTAAAACATACTCCTGTGAACAGCAAAATGAATGAAGTTGTGTTTCCTGTTTTGCAACTTGAGAAAAGTTTCTTTCTAATAAAGTAAAAACTCTAACTAATGCCCTTCTTGCATTTGGAGTTTTGGTAACTTCTGTGTGTTCATCTAATGAGAGACATAAATACACTAAGCTTTTCCATCCGCAGGTCATGGGTAATTTCTCTTTCTTTTCATCAGGGCATTTGTTTTCACATAGTTTGTGTTACCACGCAGTGCCTTTGGGATAATAACCCTATGGCAAAGCATGAATAAAATTGCCTATGGACTAGATAACAATAGACTGAAATAGTTAGATGGACTCCGTTGTTAAATGGAATCCTGTTAAAATTGCTCTGACTGTATCAGGGCTTAGTGTTCACAGCTACTGACCTTCACGCGATCATTCACTATGGTTGAATATTGATTTTAGAGGCTACTACCTTCAAAAATTCAAGGAAAATGAACCGAGTTTGATACATCAAGGTGGGAGGCTGAAGTAGGAAAAAAAGAAAACCTTCATATATTAGTTGTGGGTATGGCTGCATCATAAATCAGGGTACGGAAAAAGAGGGTAAATGCAGCTGCAACTATATCATATTTTATCTAAGGCACAGTATCCAGTGCATTGTTTCAGCTCTTTTATGTTCTCCGACCCCTTTAAATCCATTTGCTCATACTGCCCATCAGGCTGCATGAATGTTATTGTGGAGCAAACCTCAAAGCACATCCTAACAAAAGCTGGTTCACGCAGAATTCACATTTCCAATAGTAACACCCCAATACTGTAAAGAAATATCAAAGCTAGGATGCAGCAGTCCTTGGCAATTTTCCAGAACATTTGCTAGCCCTACTGCACTCCATGATTGACAGGAGGCCTGCAGCCAAAAACCCCCAAAAGATTAATAATAGAACATGCACAAGAATCAAATGAGTGACATAAATTATTAAAAGAAGATGTTAGTGAAGTCCTTACACCATGACAAATTCTAAAACTTGACTACAAGTTAATTAAAGCATCATCACTTTTTCTGAACATTGAAAAATGTGCTTGTTAGAAAAGAGGCTAAAAGTAGATGCATCATCAGAAGAATGAGGTTTTTTTTCATGTGGGGTGGAATTTTAGGCATATGATTTGCATCTTCACAAAGTAGCTACATCTTGTCATCTCATGGTCTAATTATGTTCTGTTTTCTCTTAAGTAGTTATCTTTGTACTACTCTTACTGTAGGTGTCCTGCCAGTATGTGTTACTTTGTAAGCAGTTCTTTTAAATTAGAACAAAGCTGAATCTGAAGAATTCCTCTCTAGAAAGGTAATTGTACTACATGGAAAGGAGTGGAGGAGGAAAAGGAGGACAAATAAAATGGCATGGCTTGATCTTTTCGTGAGAACGTTTTCCCATCAGCTGTCTGTGGAAATATAATTTCCATTTTGCCTTAAAAATCAGTCAGACAACATTGCTTAACACATATTCTTCCTTGTCAAACATTTCACTGATGCTTCATTCTGTAGACAGCTTAATAAAAGGTATTTCACCCTTAGCATGTTGCTGAAGGTGTGTGTCATTTTCTTTCCCTTTCAGATGACATTTGTGGAAGCAAGAGGTCCAGATACCTTATAAGTAGCATCACTATTAGTATTGTTAACTCCTTTCTTGCTGCCTACCTTGCAGCACAGAGAAAAAGGAAATCGTGCACAATGTTTTCTCTTGTGAAGATCGGTTGTGATAGCTGAACAGGTCTTAACAGTCAGTGATATTTAAAAAACACAGAAGTTGCAGATTTTCCTCCCCCCTTCTGAGGGTAGCTCAAAGGGCCCCAAGACTCCAATATACAGGAAGAACTCGAACTAACAAGAGTTGTCGTGTTCCTTTACATATGATTTTCTCAACTACCATACGTAAAGTGAACTGTATATGCATATTGTTTTATAGGCAATTTTGATAAACTACATATTTCCAGTCACCTTTCAAAACTAATAGAGTGTTTGGAAGCTCAGAAGAAGATGCTTCATTAAGGTTATCCAAGGAAGGGCCTTTTCACTGCTAAGGGGATAAATAATGACTAAAGGGGGAAGCAAAAAGAAAAAAAACAACCCCAAAACCACAGAAACACAAACATGATAGATGAAGGATAATGGAGATGATACCAAAGACCAAATGTCCCCAGTCACTAGCTGAGGAGCCATTAAGAAACTCCAGGCACAGCTCTGGAGAAGGTCGACCTTGACTTTGCAACTGATAAGAAGAGGGAAAGAGGAAGAAGATGAGGATTTGGGATATTTGAGGTGTGGGCTCCCTAGGCCTGTGGTGTCCACAAGTGGAGGGAGCAGGTTCTCAGTGCTAGACACTGGAGCAGGTGAGGGTCTTGACCAGCCCCTGTGGTGGGGATGGGGCACGTCCCAGTGTCAGCTGCTGGGAGGAACTGGGATGAGCGAGGGGCTCTGCGCTGGTGGCTGGAGAGGGACCATGGGTCACAGCCCGTGTGCCGGGTGCTGGCGGGGGCGTGAGCGTCTGTGTCTCCCCCAAACCTCGTGTGCGTCGGAGGGTGGCTGTAGTTCACTCAAAAACCTCAAGTTGGACCAAGGATGAGTAGGATGCCCTGTCTCTAGCAGGGCTATCGGCTCTGTGCTGGTATTTTGAGGGAGACCTGCCATTATGCCTATGAGATGAGTGTGTGTTTGCTAGCAAGCACCAAGGTGGACCAGCAGGCAAGTAGGGGACCCATGGGGCGGGTAAGAGACCCAGGATCTGGGCAGGTATGGTGGGCAGGCGGAAGGGCCACGCCGGTACTTGGAGGATCCATGAATGTGGTTGTCAATCTAGAGAGTGTCATGTGTGTGCCTTCACCAGTGACCTTCAGCCCGCAGCAGCCGAAGAGGAGGAAGGGCTGCTGTGCTTATGTTTTATGTCAGTCCTGTACGTGGGTGCTGTTGAAGGCAGCACCCTGCCTGTGGCCGGCTATGTAGCTGGCACCATCGGTGCCCTCTTGAACCCGTAAATAGGAAAGCAGCCACCACATCCCTTGGCCTGCAGTGGAGAACCCAGGTGCCCCAGGCTGGGCTTCAGTGGCCAGGCAGGAGAATCCCCCAGCCCCAGAGCTGCTGGAGGAAGCAGCCCTCGTCACTAAACACTAACGTGCTGCCAAAGGATGCTTAAAGTTATTCTATTTTTTGTCTTCCAGCAGCAAAAGATATCATGGTTCTCTATCTTTAAAAACTAATTATGTGTTTAATACTTTGTGTACAATTCCTGGGCATTTTTATTATTCTGACTCCTTCATAGATTCTTGGATATTTAATTTTACCACTTCTGAAGATTCTCGTCCCTTCATTCCTGCAATATACAATAAGATGCTCTTTTGTATACTTTAGCAACATTACTCCTTTTTTCCCTCATAATCTTCCCTGCTTCCATTATGACTTTCCAGTCTGGGCTCCTGCTCTACCTTAAGCATAAATTATTATTCTCTTCCTCCCAAGATCTTGCCTTAATTTCCACGAAATGGTATTTTCTTGGTTCCCCTAACTTTTTAACAGTTAATTAGGAAGGTATATTGTAGGCCTCTTCCTTCACAAATACTACTCCAATCAACTGTATTATCTTTTCCTTTGCCCTTTCCCTTTCCCCTGGGATCCTTATAGAAGTTGTGTAAAATAGAGTTTTTTGCAGTGCAGCTCCATTAAGTATGTGGAGGAGACCTCCATGTATGCTTAAAAGCCTGCGGCTCATGCTTCTGGAAGTAAATCCAGCTCCCTGCTAAACAATGATGATGGAGAAATGCACTGAAGAAGAATTTATAACGATTTCCTCCCTTCAAGGTCTGACCACAAGTGAAAATGAGTTGGACCAATTACAGTAGCATAATAATAGCAATGCAATTCTCTGTGTTTCAGGCAATTGACAAAACCAAAAAAGCTTAGAAAGTCAAAAGAAGATGAAAATTGCTACTCGTCCTGTATGATAACTAACTAGACAGCAGTTGTTTTTGAGAAAATATTCCCTGTAACTTACTTATAACAAATTTGTACTTCTATCTATAAATTAATGGGCATAACATAACTGTTAATGGAAAGTACCATTATGTGGATTTCATTTAAATGGAAAGTGAATTATTCTACGTATTACATGTACTATAACTCTCTATATGTATAGGAAATTATTCAGATACATAAAATAGCAAGAACCAGCCAGTAATGGATATAACATAAAATGAAAATGCATAGGATGCAGAATGCACAAGGATGGAAGCAATAGGTTTAGATTTACAAGAATTTTTAAACAGCAAATAAAAAGAAGATATGAAAAGACCATGAAAAAATATTCAGTAGCACTGACAAAGTCCCTGGGTTTTGTAGAAATTACTCTTTAAAGCCTTTGAAAAGTCAAGGTTTAAAAAAAAAAAAAAAAGGAATCCATCCCACTTCTATGACAAAAACCTCAAAGATATTGACAAGCAGAATCAAAACATGGAAGTCTGATTCTTGTTTCTGTTTCTTTTTTTTTTCTTACAGATTCCATACTAGTCTCCTTATATCTTTATTGATGTACAATAAAAAGTCTGCGTTCAAAAAATACATTTGAACTGCAGTCTTTGTATTTTCATATGTGGCCATGGTATTTTTATTGTTACCTGCTTGATTTGATTTCATGATTCTCATCTTCCATTTGCAAAATCTCCTAAACTCTCAGCAGCATGCTTTGAAAAACAAAAGCAAGAAAGTGATGAAAAAGAGCTAATGATAGGAACGATGTGGCATTTTAGGGGGAAGGCTCAGTCAAACTGTCATATTTTCATTGTCATTGTTTAGATGTCAGTAGCGCCCCGAGTGCCAAGGATACTTGCAGTCCAGCCTATTCTCACAGGAACTTAAAATTGGAATAGTCAAAAGACAGGATAAAGCGATCTGAATCCGAAAATAAAAAGGTAGGTTTTCTTACTGTGCCAATATAGGCATCTTGGATGCATCTGTGCGTAGGCATCTCGGATGACATGAACATCTCTAAATGTAGCACATTGCCCCTACACTCATCCAGGGAATGAGTCCTGGCCCCCAGGCCAAGTAATGTAGCGTGGCCAGGGCTCCCGCTGCTTGGAGCTACCTCTGCCTCAAATGGAATTGTGCCTTAATAATACAAGGCACCTTTCTCAGGTCTTCTCTAGCTCCCATGTGGTGCTCACCCCCCCAATTACTGTTACTTTGTGCACACGCACAAAATAACTATTATTGTGTGCTTTTTCTAGTTCAAAGTGTTGTAATAATACATTATGAATTTGCTGAATCCAAGTTACAGAATGGGTTGCCTCAATTCCAACCAGTCTGTTACAGTCAGACTCTTGTTATAGCCAAAAGGAGCACATTGTGCATGCAAAGGAGGAATTTATCGTTAGTCTAAGTAAAGTCTTAACAATCTAAGCAAATAATTGCTGTTAGACCAGTTATCGTTATGCTAACACTTACGTTTTATACAGGTAAGGTGATGTATCTGCTCTAGAATTCATCCTGCTATTACAGTCACCCACTGCCCCTCTGGCACTTAAAATCAATGGCTTCAGTCTGGGAGGGAGGGCTATGGCAAACCTTTGGTGTCCTAGGTCCTTCATAGGGATGAGGATGATGTTGTGTTGATGGTTTCTTCCTCCCCACTCTAGGATCTGCCTTACATCATTTTTGCTGACACGCTTTACACTTTATTTATAGGCTTGCAAGTGCACAGTACATCCAAATTCACATCCACGTTCACTGTATATAATGTTGTGCACATGCTGTATACTTGTTCTGTGCTCTCTGTTACCTCCAAAACGGGCTTTACGCAGGTCCCGATGTTGCACTCTTCTCATGACTGGTTAATTGGACATTGGTGAGTAGTTCATAGCCCAGGAGCCACCTGATTTCAGTGGAATTACATAGGGTTATTTTTGTTCCTATTTTTATTTTACACATTTGGCTGTGTTCAATTTTTCTCCCTTGATAGACAACTTTAAAAATGCTTACCAGAGAATGTAGAAGTGTGCAGAGTAACATTTAAATGACTTAACCCATTTCCTCTTCAGTAGCCTCAATTTTTGAGTGAAGTCCATCTCAAAATTAAAGGTGTTCAATGGCAACCCTCAGTTGTCTGAAAGCTATATTAACTCATTGGAGCAACCTATTTTGGCAGATGTGCTCATCCAGAAAATAGATAACATAAAATTCAATGACTTTTTCCCACAGCATCAGGCAAATTTAAGCCACTCATAACATCAATTTACAGAGAAGTGGCAGACTTATAAATTACTTTAGCTTTATAGGTAACGTGAAGCAAACATATTGTGGAAGGTATTTGGAAAGGCATTTATGGGTCCTGTAAAAATGCTATAATAAAGTTCTAAACTGTTTATTCCGGGGTGCTTTGTCAACGCTGATAGGTGCTCCTAACTCTTGAGTCAACTTTCAAACACCATTCACTAGTATCAATGGATTTCTCAGCTTTCTGGATTCTTTTTGTGCAGTCTTAATTTTTTGTTTAGCTGATATTAAAAGTTTTTTTAATTTTTAATTTTAAAAATTAGGTTAAGATGACTCTGTTATTAGCTACAGCAAAACTTTAAAAAATCATATTTTTAGAAATCCATGAATTGACTATGTAAAAATCTTTACATTCTATGGGCTGTTTGCTACAGAATTAGACAAAATAATAATTAGTGCATATCCAGAACAGTCAATACATTGCTGAATATAAATATGAGCAAAAAAGCCCATCAACCCCTTTTTTTTGGTGACATCTTTCCCTGTAACCAGCGGCATTGTAGCCTGTTGACGTATTCTGTGAGCACTGCATGGGTCCTCGCCTTGCAGAGCTGCTGCTCACCCTTCACTGTGACCGTACCTTCACTGTTTAATCTTCAGCCTCATTCAGGAATGCAACTCGGTTTTTCAGAGTTGTTACACAAGCTTCTTGCTTCAGGAAAATGCAGTAAATTGCAATCGGAATACTGTGTATGAGACAACAACCAGAACTCAGGAGGTCTTATGTCAGCTCCCATTATAATTGAAGTATCACAAGCTTCCTTAGCATTGCATTAGCCTTCATCCTTTCTCATGAAGTGACGGATTCGGTGAAGGTTCTTGGTACTAGTGTGTGCTAAAGAATATATATTTGGGGTTTTAGTATGCTCTTACCTAAATATAACTACTAACGATAGAACGTTCCTAAACACCAACTCCTAAAAGGACTGGTTTGATAATCCATAAAAAATACCGTAAAAAACAAAAGACAGAAAGTTTTGATGATAATTTTTTTCCCTGAAGCCCATAGCTACTATAGAGCTATAGAATACCTTTGTGAAAGCCTTGATTTAACAATGATGTCACTTGTTGAAAATATATTGCACAGCTAGATACCTTAGTGTAATCTTCACTGATTGAAATACGTATTTCGTTTAGAAAATCTTGACCATCTCTGGGTGTTTGTTTCTGTCCTTGTACTGCTCTTTGGGTTGATACGGGAGTCTGGGGGGATGTACTGTAACTCACTGAAGCCACCTTGTTTCTTTGGAGTTAGTTCACTAGTAGTATATAGCCATTCTACTTCATTTATTTCAGAATTAGATAACTAAACTTTCCATGATATGATTTATTTACGAAAACCGGCACTCTGAATCTCTCCTTATGTCCCGTTTTGAATTGTGAGTCTAAATCATGTTGAAAGTTGGTGGGACAAAAGAATTTTTCCATTCCACAAATTCAGAAGTAAAACCACATACCATAACAACCACTGCTGTCTAAATAGAAGCTTATGAAGATTAGTGAAGTCTTTCCATTATTTCCATTTTAACCTGATGTCACAATCGCCACATCAGCATAAACTCTAGAGTATTGTATGTTACAATAACAATTGTTTCCAAGGAACTTTGCAGAAATACCATTTAACAATATGGCACTTCAGTACAGATCAAAAAGTAAAGCCAGAAAAAGCTTGTCTCATGATAGGAACATAAGAACATCAATAGCAATAGGAAAGCAAAGGTCTGTCTGCTTGATATTCTGTCTGTACTGTAAGCAAATGTCAAGGGAAGCATGCGAATGGGGTCAGGGTATGTGATACTTTCCCTAATACTCTTCCAGGCTCCACTATATTTGCCATAGGATTCCTGAGGTGGACATGCTTTGTGTAATGTATGTTTCACTTTTTAAAGAAGCAAAGACTTCTTGTTGAACTTCACAGAATCAGTTGAAGTATTTGGCCGGATCACTACCATTGCTGTTGTGCGAATGGAGGGGTAATAGTTGATTTCACTTCTCAGCTTTTGAAAATCTCTACCTATGATTTTTAATTTCCTGTAGAATTTTAAATTGAAAATTGCCTCCAAACAAGATGTTTTCTATAATTATTTTCTGCCTGAGGCTTAACTGGTAAAAACCTGAAATATTTAATGAATTATTAGTAAGGCTTTTATGAATAAATAAAGCCTACAATATTTGGTCTGTATTTTATGAATGGGAATGGTGAAGACAGGGTGGTATAGTAAAAATTCACCTCTGTGTTCAGTTGGTACTCTCTGCAAATCCTAGGTGGCAGCTTATAGCAATTGCAGTAGAGTAAATGAGAAAATCAATGTAGGTTCTGTTGAAATACTTAATTAGCTCACCTGTATCCCTTTGGCCTACCTTTGATAAATCCCCTCCTAACTGTTTTTGTCTCTTCCTCCTCAAAAGCTTTGTCAAAGTCTTGGGCTCTAAAAGAACCTTGCTCTTACCGAATGCTAAGTTGTCACCCTTTATATTAGTTTAGCTTGTTTTTTTAAATTTCATTTATGCTTCCAGGCTCCCTTACAAACGCCTTTTGCTTTACCAAATTCAGTGCATATATTAATGAGGTGGTAGTGTTCTGGAAGTAGATAGGGATGTAAAACATGAAAGTGTCTATAATTGTACAGGCTTAAAAAAAGAAAAACAAATAGAGTGCCTGGATTCTGTAACTCAGAAGTGCAGAAGAACTTTCTGGAAAGAGTGGTCATGACACATGAGCAGGCTGAGCACCTAGCGGGGTCAAGGAAATGAATGCTGGACAGCTATCTGTCATTCACTCTAATGGCCCCAAATTACTATATTAGAGGCTAAGGGCTCTTCTCATTTTCGTTCTGCAGTTCCATAAGTCTAACCAATTCTCAAGCTGACCTGACCTACCCAAGTCTACCTCACCAGTTTACCAGAAACTGTGCAGAAAATACCAGCTATTTGTGGTCTTTATGATGGCAATATTCCTACGGGTATTACCAGCCTGTCCATTCTCTGAAGTCCTGTTGTGAAAAAGACTTAAATTGGGAATCGAGGCTGGGCTTTCTTTAGCAGGACATGTGAAGTAGGATAAGATTTGTAAGGCATCTCTAAATAAAACTTCTCCACCTTTTGGAATAAAGCACACAGGTATGAAAGGAAAGATGAATAATTTAAGGCAGATATATCTTAAAGATGAAATGACTTCCTTTAAAAGCCTCTTTGGGTTATTACAGCTGGAAATCTCATCCATCATCAAAACGAAGAGTGAGGCTGTAAAAGTAAGTACCCAAATCCAAGGAAAGAGAAGAAACACTTCTCAATGGAGACATGTAGTTTTTTAACAGTGTGCAAAAAATCATGATGGAAACTGTTTTGTTTCTACCCCCGTTGAACAGCTTTTACCCATCCTCTCTTTCCACTTTGATCAACGTGATTACTCTTCTTCAGTGATGCATTTGAAGAGTGCAACATAGTAAAAATTGCTGTAATAGTTTGATACCCAAAACCATGAAAAAACCCCGTGTGGCCTCTAAACACATATTATGAAGTTACTTTACTTATGTAGTGTCTATTTTTTGAACAATTTTAGAGAAATATAAACTTTGTTTTGTTGTTTAAATATGTATACTAGTTAAGTGATACAGAAAAAACCAGACTTATTTGAACGATAACAAAGGAAGCAGTATTTACAGTACTGAATTTCAAGTATTTGTAGTATAAATACTGTCTATTGTAGGTCTGTACTGTAGACAGAAAGCTGCCTCTTGTAGATAGCTGTGCACTGTTGACAGAAAATTAATATCTTCATTGTAGATCCATAAAAAAGCTATTTGTATAACTTTACTGTTTATTCACCATCTTAAAAATGTTCCCTCTCTGGAAAAGTCAGTCCTTAATGACATGAAAAACAGTAAAGTAGGAGTATCTGTATGCTTAATAACATAAAAGCAAGAGGATATACATTTTTCCAGTGAATATATTAAGACTGTGGAGTTCATTGTCCAGGATGGTGTTGAGAGACATGAAATGAAAAAAAATTAAAAGGAATATTAAAAGTTTATAATGACTGCTAGTCATAACACATAATATCATACATGTTTCAGACTTTAAATTAAACCTAAGTTGGATTAGGACAAAAATTCATGGGGACATATTTTGCCATAGTGCCCTACTGGCTGTGGATAGTGATGGGAGACGTTTTTTTGAACATTTTCTATTGCTCCTTGAAGGAGACAAGATATTGAATTAAACAGAGTGTGGGTAATCAGGCACAAAACCATTTACTGAAGGAGGTTTGAATTTGAAATTGATACACTAAGTTAGATGGTGAAGAGTTCTGCACAATGACACACTCTCAGGTGATGCTAGTAAGCTAGAGTGAAGTCCCACCAGATCTCAGCTCATGTAAGTGTTCCCACAGGCCTTCCCAACTATAGGAGCTTTTGTTGTGCTGGAGAACAGATTCATTGTGCTGAGCTTGGTACAAAAAAAAAAAAAAATAAAAATTTCTTCTTTTCATGGCTCCAGAGAGATAAATAACATAAATTTTCCTGGCATGTGTTGTGTCAGAGAGAGAAAACCTGAAATACACTAACAACTCTCTTGTATGTGAAAAGTATTGCTAGATCACTCCACCAATTAAATTCCATAAAAAAAATTCGTATTTAACACAATTCTGTTCATAAAGTCCATTAACATTATGAGACAAGAATAGAAACACACATCCAGCCAGGTCTCACAGCCACTAATGTTTAATTAGCTGTTTATTAGATAATCCATCTTTTATGGGACGTTCCCAATATTTAGATTTGACAGGCTATTATTCTAATGGTTAGTAGATTACTTTGGCTATTAAGTTGTTTTAGAATTAAATTTAGGACCTATCACTAATGGGTTTATATGATAAAATGGGCAAGATATGCATGTTTAAAGACAAGCTAGAATGAAAGATTTCTCATTACTTGCAGTACACTTCAGATAAGAACGTTGGAAAACAAGTTTATGCTGGTTTCTATAAGCATGTGATAAAAGAGGAAATCAAGTATGTCATGTTTGACACTTTTAACATTTCTGAGAAATTTTGTTGGAAAATGTATTACACTCTTACTATGTAGGGTATTGTTGTATTAATGGAATTAACATCACTTTTCAGAAAAGGAAAAAGAAAAAGGGATTTAGGCAACATTTCAAGGTGTGTGTGTTCCAAGTAATTAGATGCCAGTTCTCCTGACTGTTATTTTCCTGCTCTTCCCACTACACTGTACCGCATCCTGTTCTGTTACTATGAACAGTGTTAATCACTACATACATTTTTCAGTAGAGATGAGAATAACCTGTCGCTGTCATATGACGTGGCATCTAAGAATATGTCCAAATATGAATTTATTAACAAAAAAATAATATATTTTAATAAAGGGAACAAAATGTCTGTGTAGCCCAACGGGTGAGCAGGATGGAAATATGTCAGTTTCTGTTGTTAATGGAAAATAAAAGAATGTTTTGGGCTACCACTTCTGGCTTCTTTTGGCCACCTGTGATTCCCATTCTACAGTCATGCAAAACTCTATAAATCGATGATAGCCTTCAAGTGGTTACAACATGATCTAAGTCAGATCATCTAGGTCAGATCATTTGCTGGCAAAGCTTTTTTAACGAATGCATTACTGCTCATGTTGCAACAAATAAACCAAAGAACAAGGACATCCAATTTAAAAAGTATATTAAAGAATGTCTCTGGTTTTCCAGTCCACAAGCGAAGAAGCTACATCCTAATGAAGATCAAATGAAACTTAAAATGTCTTTTCTGCATGTTCTTGAAACAAATTTCTTTCTGTTTCTTGAGACTGTTTCCCATTCTTTTCCCTAGCTCTGTGTCTCCTAGGCTAAAGGAAAGTCACAGTAACCCAATTAGCTATTAACAAGACCAGTACTGTAAGTGACTGCATTTTGTAGTCAACTAATTATGACAATGTTAAGCATCACAAACAAAAGAACACACTAACATTGTCCTTGGAAATGGGAAAAAAAGGCAAAACATGGAATTCATTATCTTTCTCCTGGGGCAAGCAATGTTAATGTATCTGTCAATCATTTTAAAACTATGACCACTGTACAGTCTCCCTAGGCAAATTTTTAATTTATATGCAATTATATTACAGATGTACTTCCCATATCTTACATAAATAAGTTGCTAATATCTCCCAAGATTTTTAACAAATTGCAGAAAGACTCTTTTATTAATAATTCTGTTATAATTTAATGGTTCTGCCTGTCATCAGGTCATAGTTTTTGCTGTATTCCCTTAGGGAACCAACGCTGTACAAATTCTAAGTAAATTAGTTTAAATGAAAACAAATTAACAGGGAATCATGCAAACTGACCTTTACCTGTTAGTTGTAATGCAAGATTGTTAGCTGTAAGTCATTAAATACTGCAGAATAAATGATTAATTTAAGCTTTATTCTTTATTCACATTAATGTGAAGTAAATTTTAATTCATCAAGATATCCTGAGTGGATTTCCTTGTATAAGTATTATGAGTGGAAAGGAGACATATGAAAGTCAAGGAGTGGAAGAGGAGATGTACTAGAAGGAGTGGAAGAGATATAGGGCAGAATGAAACTGCCATAGGCAGCTTTGCACAGGCATGTATGATCTTTAGGGGACACGAATACACACATCTAAAGCTTCTATCTGCAGAAAATCAGTGATTCTGTTACAATAATAACACGTTGGATTAGCTAGTTACTACTACTGTCGGGCACTTTGTGACTACTCTGTCAAAGATGGCATGCCCTAAAAATCACAGGCTAGAAATTCTGGCATACCCTAAAAATTCTGAGTAAATTTCTGACTTTGAAAATGTTCCTAGAAGATGCAGGTCCTAGATGTGGCAGACAGACAATGTGGCCAAATGCTTTGCTGTTTAACTGCCATCCAGTGAATTGTGCTTCTGGATGACAATAAGTTATCAGTGGTACGTGAAAAATACAGGAAGATTTTTAGATACTGGATATATGTCTTTTTGAAAAGAAAACAGCTCTGTCGTGTGCCAATAGTAAAGCATGTTTATAATATGGAGAATTGAAAAGCACAGAGATATTTAAGTAATAAAAAAAGTAAGCCATGTTCACTACAGCTTATTAATGTTTTATATCAATGACGTTGTGAGATTCCTGGTGTGGAAGACATGAGTCTGGACTCCAACAAGTGGCATGAGCTGGGGTTTGGCTGGAAAGCGGGGTGGAAGCTCAGCAGTTTTGGATGGAAGTTTCAGGCACAGCTAAACAAGTGGGGTCACCTTTTTATGTTCTGTCTTACTGTGCAAAGTGGACAAGATCTTCTCTCTTTCTGCTTAGATGAGTTATAAAAACTACTGGTTCTATGGTACAGTAGCTTTTGGTGTTTTGTGCTTGCATAGTGCTCTGCAAAGTCAGAGATCTGATTATGAAGAAGGTCCACAGGTACTATGATAAATAGCAAACAAACAGTAATAGTAGAAAGAATGATGATAATATAGTATCAAAAAGGTATTTTCTTCTAGGATTTAGGAGAGAGTGTAACTTTATATCTGTCAGTAGAGAAGACTGTTTGTCATAACAAATAACTCTGTTGTAAAGAAAATTTGCCTTTGTGCCAGGTAAATTTTCTTGTGTGCTACTCGATGTGTTGTTGTAATCTATTAGGCTGGCAATTCTGAGTAAATTTATGATGCTCCTGAGAGAATTGATTCGTTGTTCAAACACACTTAACACTTCCTTTTCTGTGATTTTGGGATTACAAGATGTTCCCCAAAATGTGGTAGGGCATATCTCTTAAAAAATAAGGCAAAGAAAGACGACACTTATTTTATTTTTTTTTTAGCCTATGCATTTCTTCTGCCAGTATAGTCAGGATATATTTTTCTCTTAGTCTAAATGTCCGTACTACTGACATTTAAAATGTTTTTTCTAGTGAGACTTCCATGACATTTTTCATCTTCACCTGATCGTGACTTTTCTATTTATATCTGGTACAGCCTTTTTTACATTTGATTCATACTCATAGACTCCAAAGATCTCTTAAGTAAGATCTCTGCTCATTACAATACACAGCTTTCAGTAGAGCACACATTATTGTGTGCTATTCCTGAAAAATGAGTGCTGACTAACCTGGTCTTATTTGCATGTCTGACTATTTCTCCACGTAAAATTCTAACTACAGTTTTTCAGAGTCACTGAGAAAACCTACCTTTCATTTCCTGTACAGTACTCAGCACATCAGACTCAAGGTCCAAAGAAATTCATTTACCGGATTAGACCAAAAGAGAGTGGCTATTTAAATTCTCTTCTGCTTCATAATTGAGAAGTTTTGAATTCATCCCATCCCAAGACATAAGCATACTTCCCTATGTGCTCTTTTAGTTGATGACAATGGATAGGCATTTCAAAGTCAAAAGCTTTAGAAATGTCTTGTGTATGTCCAGACCACAATTGTGTCTATGCAGCCTCTTCAGCTGTGCTTCTTTGGACAAAGAAGTACTCTAGATATTCTTTATGCACATTCATCCACACACATATGCACGTGACATCTACACAGTGTATGTATAAAGGATACCTTACAAAAACCTTGGCTTGCAAAAGTAGGTCTGGATAACTGGTGTTTAGTCATGATAAGATTGAAAGCTGATCTCTCAAATGCAGCAAGTACCTGAGCCTGTCTTGTCCATTATGAAGTTTGTGCTGAGGATAATTTGGACAGTCTGACGGTTGCCTATTCTTAGTCCTTCTAGGATTCATTTAACTGACAGCATTTGTAGTGGAAAAGATGGGTCCAGGAGTTTGCTGACTGACATGTCAGCTGCCACCCCTCACATATTATTGGTCACTTACACTCATCATCAGGTTTCAGCTGCTATGATGAAAAAACCAGAGATATGAAGGTCTATCATAGTTCTGCCTCTGCCTTACTTAACTTTACAAAGTCATGGGACTAAGTAATTGAAAGTTTACTGTGGAGTACTTTTTATGTGCTTCAAGTAAGAGGAAAACATAATTTCATAGTTCCTGAGACTCTATAAGAACCAAACAGAAGAGATTCCTCCAAACACCTGAATACTTTCATGTCGGGCAGATGAAGTCACCACCTGATTTATATCAGCCTAAGACACTGCAGTGAGATATTTACCAAGATGATTTAGCAACCTATGAGAGAGAACACTTACTTTTTCCTCCTCTGATTATTGTCTACAAGATGTTTTCGTAAGATGGACTGTATTAACTTTTGTGCTAACTTTCTCTTTCTTCTAACAGCTCTAACCTCAGCGCTACTGCTCCTGGATTGCATAATGTCAAACAAGTCCAATACAAGTAAAAGTCCATCATTAGCATTTCATCTTCACCAACATACTTAGAACTGGTCTAAAGTAATGCTAGATGACAGTAGGAAGATGTTGAAAGTAAAATTAAAAAGAGTTGGGGTATACAGCTGGTGTTCAGAGTCTTCAAAATCAGAGAATGTGATTTTATCTGACCCCTTATTCTCTTTCCTTGCTAGGAAAGAAATTATTCCCCTCAGAAAATGAAGAACTGTATCTGCAGCGTTGCTATTTCTTTAGTTATAGTGATCTCTCCAAATGATGCAGTCTATACTTGTGTGAGTTAAATTCATTATAATTAAGCTAAATGCCCTTGCTTTCTAAACTCCTTATTTTCCAACTGGCATGCTCGTATACTCCCGTAAAATCTATTTATTGTTATTGTAGAAGCCTAAATACAGTCTGAACAAATAACTGAATATCTGTCCCAGTGTTTCCGACAACCTGCCAGACTAAGGTTTAATTAATTTCGCGTGATTCACAGCAGCCTTTTTCCACTTGAACTCCTAAGCTGGCAAGACAGCTTTCTCAAATACTGGCAGTGAGCACCAGGGTGCAGGGAGGGCTGGTGGATGCCCATGGGCTGGGTTTTGGGAGTTGCAGGAGATGCTCACGGGGCAGGCAGGGACTGATGGCTGCAGACTGAGTTGAAATGGGTTCCTGAGCTATCGGCAGGACTGGGAGAAGGCTCGAGGAAGGCTCCAGGGGAGGGTGGGCCACAAAGGTCTAAACAAAATGTCTGATTTACTCAACTAATGTTGTCCCAGAGTGGCTAGAATACTGACCCCCAAAATGGAAGAATTAGTGTCGTTCTCATTTCTGGCAGCAGAGATTTTAGACTTATTTCCTAAAAGTACTAGACTGCATTGTGTTTTCAAGTGCAGACTCTCTTACTGATGTAATGCCAACCGTAGTACCCGCTACCATAGATGACGTCTTCTGTCAATGGTTCTCTTTAGTATTACATGATTTTTCCCCTTATCAAAGGCGTACAGTGAATTCACCCTAAATTTGTCAACAGTTCTGGGAACAAAACCAGTAATTTTCATGGATTCCATTCTTCCTTAGAAAGTTCACTGAGTCTTAATTCTATTCTTTTGTTTCTTAGCAATGGAGTACAATAGAGAAGTATCTTGTATTCAGGTGTCGTAATCAAGGTTCAGTACATTTGGCTCCAGAAGGCTCAGAAACCTCGGAACTATTTTTAGGTTCTCACTTCAAATGAATGGAAGGCAGTGGAAATAACCTTGCTGACAGCAATGATCCATGAATCTTCTTCTAAAAGGAAAGGTAAGGTTTTATTTTTCTTCTTATTTTTTTCTTAGATGCATAAATAGGTTAAGCATAGCTGAATTATTCATAAATTAATGAGTAAACAATCAATTATATAATGGGATAAATAATGGACATTTTCTGAATGTTTTTATGCCTGATATGTACATGATGAGTATGTTGCTTAGTAAAAAATTCAAGAGGAAATTTGAGCCATTTTCAAAGCTTATTAAAGCACTCTATAAACAGCCTGAATCTTCACTATGTTCTGTCAATTCTTTCTTTGTTTTCTTTATTTTTTACAGACAACTTCACTTAGTAACTGAAAACAGTAAAAGAAACATGCCCAAAGTAAAGGAAAATGTTATAGTTAATTTCCTTTACAATAGTACAATTTTCACATTAACACTATGAACTTATACAGGAGAATAACTATTGTCTCAATCTGAATTCATATCTACTGGTATAAAACTGCATTAGTACTCTTTTCTGTAATGACTACATTGACTCTTGGTGGGGAAAAATTCATCTTTTTCTATTTTTATCAATCTAAAGCTTTAACAAGTTTATGTCAGAAGAATGTAAATGAATGTCAGACAATAAGGGGTTGTGGAAAATAAAAAGACAGTTTTATGGCAGCTTTCATTTTCTTTCAACCATTCATTATATTTTCACATCTCTGTTATTTCATAGAATCACAGAATCATGGAATAGTTTGTGTTGGAAGGGACCATAAAGATCACCTAGCTCCAACCCCATTGCCACGGGCAGGGACACCTTCCACTAGACCAGGTTGCTGGAAGCCCCATCCAACCTGGCCTTGAACACTGCCAGGGATGGGGCAGCCACAGCCTCTCTGGGCAACCTGTTCCAGTGCCTCACCACCCTCACAGTGAGGAACTTCTTCCTTACACCTAATCTATATCTACCCTCTTTCAGTTTAAAGCCATCATCCCTTGTCCTATCATTACAGGCCCTGGCAAAAAGTTTATCTCCATCTTTCTTATAAGCCCCCTTTAAGTGTTGAAAGGTCACCATAATGTGTCCCCAGAGCCTTCTCTTCTCCAGGCTGAAAACCCCCAACTCTCTCAGTCTCTCTCTACAGGAGAGGTGTTCCATCCCTCTGTTTATTTTTGTGGCTCTCCTCTGGACCTGCTCTAACAGGTCCATGTATTTCTTGTGCTGGGGACCCAAGAGCTGGATGTATTTTTTGATGTAGCCCAGGATATGACCGGCTTTTTGGGCTGCAAAAGCACGTTGCCGGGTCGTATCTAATTTTCCATATACCAATACCCCCAAGTCCTTCTCTGCAGTACTGCTCTCAATCCACTCATCACCCAGTCTGTACAGATACTGGTGACTGTCCTGACCCAAGTACAGGACCTTGCACTTGGCCTTGTTGAACTTTATGAGGTTCCCACTCCTTATGCCTGTCAAGGTCCCTCGGGATGGCATCCCTTCCCTCTTGCGAATCAGCTGCTCTACTCAGCTTGGTGTCATCCATGAACTTGCTGTATCTATGTCATTAATAAAGATATTGTACAGTACCAGTCCCAGTATGGACCCCTAAGGGACACCACATGTTACTGATCTCTATTAGGACATAGAGTCGTTGACTGCAACTCTTTGGATGTGGCCATCCAGCCAATTCCTTATCCATCAAATAGTCCATCCATCAGAGGTATTTCTCTCCAATTTAGAGACGAGGATGTTGTGTGGGACTGTGTCAAAGGCCTTACAGAAGTCAAGGTAAATGACATCACTTGCTAATCCCTTATCAACTAATGCAGTCACTACATCATAGTAAAGCATGATTTGCCCTTAGTGAAGTCATGTTAGCTGTCTCTAATGACCTCCCTGTCATTCATATGCCTTTACATAGCTACCAGGAAGATCTATTCCATGATTTTACTGAGGGGAGGCTGACTGATTGGTAAGTCCCAGGGTCCTCCTTTTTACCCTATTTAAAAATATCCGTGATGTTTCCCTTTTCCAGTCACTGTGGACTTTGCCTGACTACCGTGACTTTTAAAATATGATGGAAAATGGCTTAGTGACTACATCTGCCAGTTCCCTCAGGACCCTGGGATGCATGTCATCAAGTCCCATGAATTTGTATACGTTCAGGTTCCTCAGATAGTCTCAAACTTGATCTTCTCTTATTATGGCTGGGTCTTCATTCCCCCCTAGTCCCTGCCTTGGGATACAAGACATGTGGAAAAAGCAATTGCCAGTGAAAACTGGGACAAAAAAGTTGTGGAGTACCTCAGCTTTTTTTTCCATGTCAGCTGTCAACAGATTCCTCGTCACCAAGTCAGCCAATTTGCCAGAGAAGATTCTCCTTCCTCTTCTAGACAGATGGATCCCACCTCTCCCCAATAATCTGTATTTGTTGAAGAACATCCCATGACCACAGAAGCCAAAGCCCTGACAATGACACCAGGTGTTGATCTGCATGATGTGTTGACTTCTGCCCACACGCCTGGCTCTGACTGGCAAGACAGAAAAGAAGATCACTTGTGCCCTTGTCCCCTTCACTTGTGCCCCCAGGATCCTTTTTGATCTTGTCCAGGTTATGCAGTACTGTGTCATTGGTGCCCACTTGGAGAAGAAGTAGGGAATACTAGTCTGTGCTTCTTACCAGTTGTGGCAGTCTCCCTGTGACATCCTGGATCTTGGCTCCCTGCAACCAGCAAACTCCCTTCCCTTGACTGTATATCTGGCCAGCAGAAGGGTCCCTCGGTGGCTCCCAGCAGAAAGTCACCCACGACTAGCACTCACTGCTTCCTTTTGCACCTTTGGTTCCTTCCCGTGAGTCTTGCTCGTTGGCTTAATCCAGTGCCAAGACTTCGTATCTGTTGCTGGTTGGTACAAAATGGGTTGAAGTGATACCCTGTCGCCACCAGTTACTGGTGACCACGGTGCCTCATTCTCCAAGGTGCTGTCCGTTCGCTGTTGACACTTTTTGTCTGGTAGTCCTTGGAGGTCAGTGCCACAGGGCCCTAATAGTTCTTCTTGCAATGCCTCGAATACTACTCCAGTTCCTGTTCCCTCTCCCTAATAGAGCACAACCTGCTGAGTTCCTCCTGCAGCTCCCCCACGCCCTGCCTGGGTGACCCCACCAGAGCACACCTTGCACTGGTGGAGCTTCCACCCTCCTCCACCCAGGAGCGTGGGCCATAGACTTTACGGCCCTCCACCATGACAAGCAGCTTCCCTGATTGGGATCTCTGTCTGGGTGGCCACCTCCACTTGTCCCAGGCTAGCCTGGTTGGGTAGACGGTTACCTTGCCTGGTCCCTGCCACTGTGCTTCTGACATCTCAAAACACTGCAGAACAAGCCCTTTGAATTCCCTGATGACCTCAAGCTGCTGGGTAGGCTTGCACAGCCAACAGAGAGCTGAGGTGACCCTGGGGGCAGGAGCCGAAGCCTGCGGGTGAGCAGGGCAGGCAGCAACCTGACCAGTGGCAGAGAGCACTGCCCTTCTCGCTTGCCTCCTCCACGAACTGCCACGCCGCTCCCCTCAGGCTTTACTCCCAGTTTGCTCGCCCCGGTCGCAGCACTCCCTACTAACTATGCAGCTTCCAGTGGCAACTGGCTGCAGGGGACCACTGGCACCACCCAAGTGCCACCCATCCCTCTCACAAGACCCACTGCCCGCTGTCTGGTCCCTCCCTACACACAGCCCAAGGGTGCTGGGGGGCCAGAAACCTCCCCGGACGCTCCCCAGGGACCTCCCAAGCCTTGGACTCTTCTCAGCACGTGGCAACTGCTGCCGCTTCTGCCGCTGCCACTGCTAGCGTCGGCTTCCCCACACGATAACCTGTGTATTTCACAGGGTATGAACATTCGTGAATCTGATAGGCTCCCTATGCTGAAATCCATTTCTTCTATTTTGGCATCAGTCGTGGGGATGCTTGAAAACGTCTGTTATGACTCGTTTCTGACCTGACAACAGCCTCTTACTGGAAGCCTGAAGTCATGATGATTCTTACGAGTCTCTGTCCCAGGTACCGAGTCACAAATGGTAAGGGGACTCTTTTCACCAGGAAAAAACTATTTTATAAAAATTCTTAGATTTTATCAACAGTTTTTGCCCCAGTAACATGTAGGGACCCAAACCATGAACTGTGTTGAACAAACATGAAATAGACTGAGTAAGCACAGAAAAGAAAGACAGTCTGTAGTGTCTGAAACTGGAGTATATTTTTGCCCACTTCTCAGGGCTGAGAGTAATGCCTTTTAATGTGGTTCGTTTGATTGTGACGGAGACTTGACTCTGACCTGTGCCCCCAGGGCAACCATTAGGCAGACACTAAATCCCAGCCAACATAAGTTTGGCTACTTGGGCTCTGCAGTTTGGTTCTCTATGCTTTAGCATTAATTCATTTCTTGTAATTAAGTTATTTTTGAATGAAGGTTGGAGAGGGAGTGCTAATGTGTATTTTGTATGTACTGAAGCATCTGAATCAACATGAAAATGAGGTCACATCTGGGTTCTGACACAAATAATGAGTTTGTTTTATTTGACAGTCTTTCTGGCTCTTTTCCGTGTTCTGGCCTTATTATGAGTTGTGTAATATTTTGTGACTGCATTTTTTAACAAAAGCGGGTGCAAAGTGTATGAATCTGCTCGATAGAAAAAAATTTACCATTTCTGACCAACAGATGGAAGCTGTTGATTAAAATAGAGTCACTTTTCAATGTTAATTGGACTGAGATCACACTGTATAATAGACTTCGGCTTTAAAAAGGCTTCATACTGAAGTAGATTTTGGACACTGCATTTTTCATTACTGTGTAATTGAACCTATAAATTACTGCCTCAAAATGCACAACAGTTCCCAAAAGAGCATCATAAATTTTGTATCTTATAATCAAAACTTGTGAGGATGAAACAGGTACTTGTCACATTTTTCTAAAACTTTCTTTGATTCTTTTCTCATTTTCCTCATGGAGGAATCAGGAGATGGAATCAGCAGAGGATATTTAGCTCGCAGGTACTTTCATATCCTGCCACTGTGCACGTCTATCTGAGTTTTCATTTGGTTAAGCTATAGTTATGCTCACCTCTTTAGGAAAATGTTCCGAAGAACCACTTTTAATGAGAAATGACTGATTGTGGAAATCATTAACTAAGGTTATGAAAAAATATGTCCATGATAGTATAATGGAAACATGTCAAAGGTCTCTGTATCTGAAAAGAAAAATTTTGGGGGTGCTGAGGGAGCTATAGGATCCAGCTGCTAACCTGTTGCTTCTTTTTTTTTTTTTTCTGGAGGGAAATCTTGTATCCTATCTTTGTAACATAGAAAATTATGCTCAGGTTTAAAGTTTAAAGAAGTTTAAATGCTGTAGATGAAAAATTAACATATGATAATTCATTTGCTAGTTCTGCATGGAAAAATTCTCTAAGTGAACTCCATTATACCTTCTTCCCTTTCAGATTATACCATCCTTAGAGGATGCAAAGGACTGAACATCAGCTTGTAGCCTAGCATAATTTTATTAAGGAATATTGTTATGAAATTCTGCCCTCAACTAACCTGGAACAATGCTGGTTTTGCTGTAATTACACTTTCACTTTCTTTCCACTGACACCTAGCAGATAGGAGAAATTATTTTTTTAAGGTGGTTCTCTTGAACATCTGGACAACTGAATGACTTGGCCTACAAAACCTGTTTACACATGAAAAGCAATCTAAAAGGTATTCTCATAGATGTTGGGACATAATCCTACTTCTAGATATTTAACTGTGAAACACAGAGAGAATCTTAGGGAAAATTTAAAATGAGGATGCCTGAAAACTTAAATGAAACTCCTTGCTTACGGCATGTTAGTCAGAACTTCAACTAATGTAATTGGTTTAATTCTACTGCACTTAATGGACCTATGTTGATTTATACCATCTCTGTAGAACAAAGTCTTAAGAAACGAAGAGATTTATTCTGAATGTGAGGGTTGATAAAGTAGCTGAAATGTTCTACACCATGACAAATATTTTTGGTACCCAAAAATAAAGAATTATATAATATAATATATATATAATTAAAGAATTATTATAATAAGAATTATATATATTATATATTATATATATGTTTCAGCTACAAGTCTAAAAAAACTGTGTCCAACCATGAATATCACTGCAATGGTTCTAATTTTTTTTTCCTAAACCATACCATGAAAATCAGCAAATTTGAGTATAAGGGAAAAATCAATTAAAACCAAATATTTTACTGCACAAAATAATTAATCATAACTATTATTAAATGTTAATTGATTATTTCAATCAGAGAAATGTGAATATTTTTTCTATTTTAACTTAACTGTAAATATTTACAAATTGCAATTTGGTGAAAGATTACCATATTTTTCTCACCCACAGTATTGTGCTTCATGTCATATCAAAACATGTTAAATTATATTCTACTGAGATCCCAGAGAAATGAAAAAAAAAATAAAATAATAATCTGGCAATGGAATTACCATAGTAATCTTTTCAATAGTTTTTATGTAGAGCTTCTTATCTCAAAAAGAACGTCATCGAGAGAGCAAGTTAGCCGAGAGGACTGCAAAGCTGAATGGTTCTAAGGTGAAACCAGAAATGAGATGAGGTACTTATCAGATAAAAGATACCTACATTTCTGCTTATAAATGTTTTGCACATCATTTCAAGTATAAATTTATAAAATAATAATTTAGGGCCTGATTTTTAAGAGTGATCAATCTTTTTGTGGACACACTATGCAAAGGTACTTTGGCATCTTGCAAAACCTTTAAACATTTGAACAGAAGTACAGGAAAAGTCCCAGATCACAATTTTTAGCTGATCTGAGAGATGAGCAACCAGGATTCAGAAACCTTTTCTAATTACTTTTTTATGTCTATAAAGAACAGTTTGATGTGGAGAAACACCACCAGTGGAATAACTAATGGCATGATAAGCTCACTCAAATGGATTGTGGAACATGGAGATTCTGAATTAGAGAGTACAAATCCGTGTTCTTTGTTCTTGTGCATTCTGGAGGAATATCGGAACCATTGCCTTGTCCACTTTTGACCAAAATCTAGCCTGAAAACTTATCCAGAGGTTTATTTATCTGTATGTATACTTTTATATGTATATGTAAGCATACTTCCACACAAATATCCATTTTGTTCAATCAAAAAAACCCCTTCCATGAATCCTGCCCTGTTTTCTGAACTAAAATCACCATTAAATCTAGGAAATCTTCTGAAGAAGAAATAAAGGAATGGGCTCTGGATCTTTGGACGTACTCATCCTTCCATTCTTCTTGTTTCTAGCCCTGGGCTCTTTGTAACTTGAACAATACCTGTCGGGTACATGCTTGTTTCCAGGCAGTTTACGCTGATTAAGGTTTGAATGTGTTAAAGCAACCTCTTCCACCAGTACTCTGGAGACCTAAATTGTTAATGCAGAAAAAAATCAATAATGAAAGTAGTCTGAAATAAGCAGCATAATTGTATTTCATATGAAATTTGATTTACATCTTTGATGAAAGAAGAATTTGAGAGGTTTAAATTAGTCATGGATTTTTGTGTGTGTGGAAAATTACATCAAATATTTAAATTGACTGCCAACACCTGGGGCTAAATCTCCAGAAGGACAGAAGTGTCATAGTACTTAGCAATACAGCAAGTATTTAAGCTAGATACGGAGCACTTTATAAAATGTTTGGGGACAGCCACATAAAGGAACTAACAGCAAACATAGTATTGAACGAATAGCCGCTAACATAGATTGTAAAAAATGCCAAGTGGAGGACTTTGGCTCAGCCTCTGACACTCTTGTGGCTGTAGATGACTCATTTTACAGAGCAGAGAGGGAAACACCGTCTTGAAGAGAGAGGGGAAGTTCCCGGTTAAAAGGAGATGTATCCCCAGCACAATAGGTCAGTGCACTAGACTTACTGCAAATGTGAAGCTGAGTTAGGCTGCGTGCTCAGAACAGTCTCACTTAATTACATGCCCTGAGCGCACCAGCGAGCTACGTCTTCAGATGTAAAGTGCAGTTGCCCTGCGAATAACTTCACACAGATTGAGGAGAAATCGTCATCTCTAATCAAGACACAAAGATCCAAACTCTATCCTTTCTTTAGACACGTGTGTTTCAATAGCTTCATGTTAAGGAGCAAGGCAAGGAGACAGAGGAGAAATGGGGATAACCGCTTCTTCTGGCTGTAAAGGTTTGAAATCACGTCTCTTCTGTGAATACTTTCATTACTGTACTCTGAGGTATTCTGAATACCTTCCTGAAGAGAGCTACACATTGCATGCAATAGTTCAACGTTCATTAGACCAGAGAATATGAACACGACTTTAGACTGCATTTAAGAAAATCACTTGGGAATACTCTGGTTCTACATCTGACCCATGCTCCATTAAATACTTCAGATAAAATACAGGCCTTTGGTATCAGGAATGAGAGTCAGATTTACCTCTCTTAGGCAAGTGCTCTGTTTACTAGGCTAAAACAATGCATGCTCATTCTTCGGCCTGTTGAATAAATATACATATACTACCCTGGTTTATCGAAAAAGAGTAAGCTTAAATTGCTTCAGGTGGAGTAAGGAACTGAAAGGAGGTGCCCTGAACCCTAAATCAAGGTCCTAGCCCTTGAGGTGCTGGTTAGTTCAACTTCCTGCTTCCTAAAAAATGACTACCCCTTTTTTGGTTTTGAATAAAAAAGGCATCATTTAAACCTAACAGAAAGACGCTAAAAAGGGTGTGAAAACACATTCTTTTTCTTAGTCTTTCTTAGTTCCTAGCTGAAGGTACTGAGCTGTAGAATGGCTTTTGTGGCTCCCATTCCCCAGACTCTTTGTGTATTTCATAAAGAAGCTACTGCTTAATTTGGTTCCTGTAAAAGTTAAGTGCTGTAGAACTTAGTGATGTGATGTCTCCATTGCCTTTATAAACCTAAAAGTAAAATGGACCTACATGTAGGCAATTAGAGTATCCTAACCCAGCCGTATCTATGGAGTGACTGAACCAGATGGGAGACATTCTCCAGTTCCTCTCAAAAAGGAAATTAATTCCAGGCTCCCACATCCTACATAAAGGTTTATCTACTCAGGTTTGGGGGTATATGGGACTTACTGCCTTTTGCTGTTGTGCTCTGTTGAAGATCTAATCATTTCTTATTCGAATCTCTGCATATTTAAAAAATCAACCCGCGGTTTTTTTAACAGTGATGGAGGATTAATTCTAAAGTTATGGAAAAGGAAAGTAGACAACCTTTCACATATTTATGTTCAACATAAATAAATTACTAAACCAGCCACATAATAGGCAATTGTGATCTAATTGCCTACCAATTCAGTGAAATAAAAAAATATAAAGTACTAGCAGAAAAATTTAAAAAATTAATTGTGTCACATATACTTGTAATTATAAACTTTTAAATTGTAAAAGCTTTGGTGGAGGAAAATTGAAGGTATGGGAAAGCTGAAAATAAAAGGGAATCTTTAGTGCTTCAAAGAACTCTTTAAACTGGATTAAAAGTTGACAGAAGTGAAGAGAGCATGACTCTTGAAAATACTGGGATTTCTTGTGTGTTTCATTATGGAGCTGAGCAGGCAGAAGCGAGATCAATTATTTCAATAAACTTTGGATCAGGGTATAGATAATTTTAAAATAAATTATTTGAATGAATTACTCCTGAAATATTTATTTATCTTTTATTCCTTTTCTGGAGTGGGTAAGAGAACTTAATATGTATGGTTTCTTTAAAGTTTTGGGATAATATATTCGTGAATAATTTTTCCATTATTCACATTCCTCTACCAGTACAGCTTGAAATTTATCATACTGACTGCATAAAGTACTTCTGCACAACTTATCTGACTTCAAGAGTTAGTAAATGAATGACTTAGACTTCTTTGGAAGAAAATAATCCTGAAGTACATTGGATTTCTACTGTGCTTTTGAAAGGAAAAAAAATGGAATGGCTTTTTTCATGAGTGAAAATGACAGCATATGGGAGAGTAAGACTTTACAGAGCAACAATGAAAAGAATATCCTACAGAATACTTTTTAAAAGGAAAATATAAAATAAGGCTTTTTCAACTTACGGATCTCATTATTCTACTATAATAAAGTGTTTTTATGGTAAGAAAAGGAAGAGCATGTGGGCTATGAGTCAAGATTGGCTCTGTGCAAGAGAAACTGGCTATATCCTCCCAAGCTAAGCTGAATGAAGGTTAGAGCTACATCAGTAGAAAAGATTTTGAAAAATTGTTAGTTTTAATAAGCAAGATTGTGATTGGAATATGAGTTGAAATACCCAGAATGATTCTTTCTGTTTCTCTTATCTTTTTTTTTAATTTTTTTTTATTCTAGCTTTTCAAACCAATCAAGAAACTGGGGTGTTTAATTATAAAAAAATGATTAGCAACCACACAAAGCTCATAAACCCAAATCAATAAGTCTTTGTAATGATCATTCAGTCACTATAAACCAAGATCATGAAAGCTTTCAGTATTGCGAGTCTGGAGAAAAAGTGTTATTCATTGGACTGAAATAGTTTCTGATAACAGTTTCAAACGTGGATCCTTAATAAATAGTTCACAAAATAATAACAAAAGAGAAATGCAGAGATGAGGTAATTAATTTTGCTTTTTGTCTTCATAAGGGTCTGCCACTTGATATGATACAAGTTTTGCACTATCTGTTTTTTCACTCACCACAAGGAATGATAATAAAATCATACTCCTGGTGTAATCAGGGCTTGCCTATTGCTCTTCCTAAAAAAGTATTGGCAGCTTTTGGAGAAGCACGTACCCTGACCTGTCAAGTCTTGTGCTCTAAGTAGGAAAATCACACATTTATCTATTTGCTTTGTATTTTCTACCTTCTTTAGGCAGTTCTACAGTGTCTCTCATATTTCAGGCTACTTCTTCTTGGTATAAAACCTCAGCTACGGAGGGGTTGCAGTGTTGCCTATGGATCCTGTGACCCCTGTATGCACACACCCTGCTGAACTTCATTCCCTCCCTTTGGCCTCATTAGGTGAATGGTGTGTAGAATATCATGCATTGATATTCTCGTGTTTTTAGTGATCTGTTCTTAAACAACACTCTATTGCACTATGTTTATGCTCCTGCATGCTGCTGGAAATTACCAATGAGGTTCCTTCTACTAATTTTTTAGATTCAAGATTGTGCCTATAAAAGTTTTGGCCCTCTTTCCGTCTGTTCTGATGAGGTTTGAATCCTGTCCTTTTTCTTCTTCGCAGGTTCTGGTTTGGGGCATGGTACATCACTTTCCTAGCCAGTCGCTTTCCATTTATGCTTTATCTCCTCACACTAGGCCAATATGCTGCATGGAGGTGTCGTGTTGGGGTGTGTTATGATATATGTGTAACCAAATGTGACATAGCGCAATGCTAAAGGGCAGCTAGAATTACTCCCATTTCCAGACCAGGAAATTGTTGTCACTGTGAATATCCATTCACAGAGGATGCTTCTGACCTGACCTGTAATAAATGCCCACTCTCATGTTTATTCCTGTCTCACATAAGGATAAAGAAACCAGAGAAAAATGGAGTCACGTAAGTATCACCCTCAGATTATTATTCTCCTCCCTATGATTCTGTATGGTACTACTCTTTCTACACTTCATATTGATCAGAATCTTCCAGCTTAGAAGGAAGTGAACCAAAAATCATATTACTGATGTTTTGCAAATTCCCAAGTGTAAATAGCTACAATTAAGCACAAAGAAGGAGGAACCAATACAGAAGTCCGGACCCAAATGACTTGAGTCATGATCCACTGAAGACATCCTGTGGAATTTTAAGGAAGTTACATGGGATGGACTTCATTTTACCTAAACGATGTGTCCATCTCAATCCCTTCTACCTTCAGAGGAAAGAGTCACATGTTTATGGTGCTTCTCACACTGACCACCTCTGGAAGTATCTCCTTCCTCTCTGGTTGGCATAGAGAAAACCTAGATGACCTGCTGAGAATATGTGCCTCAGATTCAACTGTTCCATTTCAGCTGCCTTAATGTGAAGAAACTACCTTGTGTCTTTATGCCTCAGTTACCCGTCTTTTCAATGGGTATAATAGTTATTCTTGGGTCCAGAGGGTGTTACCAGAGCATAACTGTGGCATTCTAAATTTCAAAGGTAATAAGATAATTATCTGTAACAGATGATCAATAAGCATGTTAGCATGAAAAAAAACAGGAGTGCTGAGATATTTTCTAGATGAGTTAGGAGCTGTAAAAAACCCAAATCTTCTTAGTCAGAAGGAGGTATATGAATGCATGTAGGTGCTTTTTCATTCTGCTCATCAATAAGATTGTTAGGGGATTAATTATAGTAATTAAACCACGTTTCTTTTTGTTTTATCAAATCTAATAGGGGCATTTTTAACTGTATGCACCCAGAGAGTACTCTGACAGACGCCTGGCAAAAAAAAAAAAAAGAAGAGAAACATTCATTGCTATTCACCTGGCAGAGATATAAGAAAGACCACTCTGGTTTTTCTCTCTGAGCCTGCACAAAGAACAGTCTTTCTTCCTACCACTAAAATTCCTACATAAATTCACATCTTTGCATGGGGTGCTAGTAACAGAGAGAATCCTCCTTGCTGGCTGTCAGCATGTGCACTTGAACCCCTCCTCCAAGTGGTTAGATGACACATGGGCAGGAACTGTCAATCTGGTGAACTCACGATTCCACTAGAGTTTGTAAGGATAAAACACCGCAGAGAATTGGTTGAAGGCATTCCTATGATTCTTGTTGCATGCAGGACCATATGGACCAGGCAGCATGAACACGTCTTTCCAAAATAGACCTGGAAAGCACGTACTGCTGTTATCTGTGTGCTACCTACGTTGTGGATAAGTGATGGAAGAGATACTTTTATAGTGCATTTTACAGTGCTTACATAAGCAGTAAGTTCACTAAAAAAAGTATGTTCCCTGAATCACAAGCAGAGGAATAAAAGCATATGTAGCAGATGCCATGATTTCCAAAGAGCCAGCATTATTTCATGGCTGTCTGATGAAAACCCTGCCGTAAAAGAAACTCTTTCCCAGTTTGTCAGCACATTTATTTGAATAATGGAGACATTAGAGTGAAGAGTAATTTATTGGTTGAGATATGCTTAAAGGCATAATGGAATGTCTTTTGTGTTTTAACAGGAATATGTGTATATATGCTAAAAGGAAGTCATATTGGAATAGTTTGGTAACATTATCTTCTACCTTTACAAGACTTTATTAAAAATCATCTCGGAAAGAGTTTCTCTTTGCCTGTAACATTGGAAACAAAAGTCACACATTGTCCTGTCTGGGACTATGTCCGATTGCTCCAAAAGTTCCACTTTGAAACCTCTAGGCAAGTAAACTCCTAACTGAAAAGCTTGGCATTATTCAAAGAGACACTTAGGGCATTCTTACTTACAATGTTAAAGCATCTGTCAGGAAAGGCGCTGTCATTTGCCACCTGATCTAATTATTTCTGACAACAGATGTGAGCTAACTACAAAAACTCAACATCTTTAATACGCTGATCAAATTTCATTAACAAAGCATGAATACTAACAAGATTATAAAATACAGTGCAGTTTATGCTCAACTTATAAGTAAAAGTGTGATTACATTTAATAGGTGAAAGGGCAGGTTAATTGGAGGTAAGAGTTACATTGTCACTCATCAGTGTATTTAAAGTTTAATTACCATGAATGCATGACACCAGCTGTTTATTAACAGTCCATAATTGTATAGCAGCTATGGTAGTTAGTACTCCTAAAATAATAAAAAAACCCCTACATTGTAAGGACTATCCTGATCAATTTGCTTTTCTGTTTCTTCAGATTAATTCAAACTTGAATTTAGAATACAGGTCAAAAAGAGCTTTACTATAGGCTTTATCGAATGTTTCTTAAGGACAGAGAATCTCAGACAGGCAAAACGGATATTCTTCTAAACTGTTCCAGACTATAATACCGGAGTTGGTTGAGGAAAAAGAATAAATGCCCAGAAATGCAAATATGTTTATTCTTTACCTATACATAGTATGCTTAGCTCTATTTTATTATATCAAGCTTTCACTTCTCCAAGCATGAGCATGCACTACAAACCCTTCAGTTTAAAAAATAAATAAATAATTCACCTCTCTTTTTGTAAATCCTTAAAATTACAGCACTGAGAAAACGTTTTTGCAGCAGACATATTTGATATATAGCCAAGGTATAGTATTTATTGACATCACCTCTGATTGATAAAATCTAATATACGCTTCTGGTTCTAGGCAAAATTCTATGAAAAAATCTTACATTACATGCATCCTTTATAAAAATACTAATTTGTTTGTTTGTTTGTTTTGTTCCAAGTGTTTGACTATAGTTTAAATGCTTAAGAATTAAATCCTTTTTAAGAGAAGAACCAGTATGTTTCACTCAGTTATTAAAATGTTACTACAGGGTATAAAGAGATTCGCTAGACTTTTAAAACATTTTTATGATATATGCTTCTATATTTCTATACCTTTGAACTTAATTATCATGTACAATATACACTATTACAACTTTCATTATAAACTGCCTTAACAGCTAACAGTGTAATAAATACTTGTTGTGGTTTAACCCCAGTGGCAATAAGCCCCATGCTGCTCACTCCCCGCCGGTGGGATGGTAGAGCATTGGAAGAGTAAAAACGGAGAAAACTCGTGGGCTGTGACGACGACAGTTGAATAGGTAAAGCAAAAGCCGCGCACGCGAGCAAAGCAGAGCAAGGAACCCATTCCGGCTCCCCCTGGGCAGGCAGGAGTTCAGCCACCCCCAGGACAGCAGGGCTCCATCACGCCCAACGGGGACTGGGGAAGACAAACGCCATCGCTCCCAACGTCCCCCCGTCCTTCTCCTTCCCCCAGCTCGAGATGGGGAGCGTGACGTCCTACGGTCTGGGATCTCCCTCGGGTCGGTCGGGGTCGGCTGTCCCGGCTGTGTGTCCCCCCAAGCCCTTGTGCCCCCCCAGGCTCCTCGCTGGTGGGGTGGGGGGAGAAGCAGAACAGCCCTTGGCTCTGGGTGAGCGCTGCTCAGCCGTGACGGAAACCTCCCGGGGTTATCGACACGGTTTCCAGCACAAATCCAAAACACAGCCCCGTACCAGATACTATGAGGAAAATTAACTCTATGCCAGCCAAACCCAGCACAATACTGTAGATTAACTAAGAATAGCTCTTGTGTCAACTTTTGCAATATTCTCAAAGTTCTATCGATCAGTGATGCCACAGAGCTGGTCTATACTTGATCAATCACTTTAAGTTAGTGTATCCACCAAAACTGTGTCTCCAAAAATTAACTCTCTTTGAGAATATAATAATGGTTTTGTGAGAACAATTGCATATATAATACATACATTTGGCCAAAACCTAATAAAATACCTACTGTGTCATTTTAAAAATTTCTTTTAAGGAACTACATCCAGGAAGTGCCAAGTACCAAACTGTGGGAATCTGGCAGGCCCTCTAGAATATCTTAAGGTTTTATAATAAAAATAATGTGCCTCCTTAACATTATAAGTAAGGCTTGTTTGGTGCCCTTTGCTTCATGTTTCTGTGCCTTAAACTTTTTAGAATAAAGTCTGAATATTTAAAAGTGGGAATATACAAGCAGAAATCCATGATGGAATCAATGTTTTTGAGTGTATACGTGGTCATTAAGGCATCTTATTTGTGCTGCATAAGTTGCAGGCATAAATGATAACCAAGCAAATGTATCTGCTCAGCCGCGAGTGCATAACTTCAAAATCCGATCCCAATCACTCTTTAGCAAAAGTGCTGATTTCTCACAACTTCCTAGTCAGTAAATTGAAAGAACACAAGTTGCAACAAATATAAAGAATGATGACAGCTGCAGAAGCCTATTCTGTATCAGGATTGCTTCTGGCAGACTTCCAGTCAAATATAAAATATTTTATCACTGTTTTGGTGGAATTAATTTAGAGAAGTATTTTTCTTAATTCTGTGTTAATCTCTGTGATGAATACAGTGATAATTTATTACTGAAAAATGTGAGCTAAAAGTGGTAATTTAACTCCCTTGGATTTTGTGACGTTTAGGAACATGACTAATAAATTTTCTAAATAAAGCCATCAAGGATATGATACAAAACAATACAGTATAAGAATAAGCAAGTACTTTTGAGGATACCAGCAGTGTAGGTCAACAAAGGAGTCTAAGTGACCAGTTCTGTCCAACAGCCCTGCAACAAAGGTGCAACATTTGGGTCTACCCTAACCTTGGTAGTTCAAATGCAATGGCAACTTGAAAATTTCATGTCTCTAAAGTCTTTTTTGTCTTGTTGCTTTTTATTACACTGTTTAGTGACTGAGTATACTGTTACTAAAGGGAATATTTACCTTATCAAGCTTGAATGAATGTGGAAACTACAGTATAGCTGTTTTCCATCAATTTATTCTTGAATGTGGACTATCAGTATCAAAAATGATAATCCTAACCTCAGTGTGCAACGCAGTGTTGAAATGAAACTGCCAATATCATATGTCTTTAGAAAGAAAAAAGTGTCAGATCTCAGTATCAAACAAAATACCTTTTTTTTCCAAGAGAAATGAAAACATATTCCTCATTTGTTTGTATCCAGTTGGAATATTGAACTCTTAGCATGATTTTTAATACTCCTATTTTACTACAGTTGTTACAGTTTGATTTCCTGTTTACCAACCATCATCTGATTTCAGGCCACACAACCATCAGATCTTCCTTTCTAGTAAAATAGTAATCCTGTCCTGTATATGTACTGAATGGGACTCATCCTTTCATAAGGATGGGACTCCTACTACTCTTATATCTCTGTTTGCAGCCTTCTTGACTTCAGCTCTATTCTTATGTTGGTCCTCTTGTCCTTAGTCTTGTGTTCACAGGAATACCATGCCACCTAACCATCTCTTCTTTGCTACAGGCAGGAATCAGCATCTTGTGGTGAGAAAAGCAGCTGCAAGAGAAGATGGAATCCTTACTCTCAGTGATAAGTTCAGAGCAAGGAACAGGCAATAAATTAATCTGTTTCCTACATTCAGCTATCTGCTTACTACTTTTAAAAACCAAAGTCAAAGTGCAAGAACACCGATCCCTTCAGCAAAGCCACCTAAATTAATTTCCATTTCCTAGATTAGTGAGTAACAATATAAACTCTCCTTGAAAATTAATCTAGTTGCTAAGGATTGAAAGAGCTGCTGCTTGTTCCTCTAGATATTCTGGAAGTGTCTCTTCTACAGCACCTCATTTTTCAATCGTGCAGTCCACAGCAAAACAGTGAGGGAGTTCATCAACATTGTTAAGAAACGTCATTCTTTTTATACATAGATGTTTTGCCTTTGGTCTTCATATAAGACTTGTATTTCCTTCATGAACTTTTTTCTGCCATTCTCTTTTCTATTTTTATTTTTAAAATATTTTAAAAATTTTTACTTTCCCTAATATACCTAAAATGTACTGTTTTCCTAAAACTGTGTAGACCTTATCAGGTCTTCATTGTTCTTCAATATCCTTCTTTCTTTTTGCCTAAGTACACTCAATATGTCAACCTCTGTTTCTGGGTGTGAAGTCCAATGTCAGTTGAATTTTTTTTCTGGTCGACTCAGGAAAGTCTTTCATTTCTTTCAAAGTCCAGTCTAATATTAGCTGCAGGTAGCACAGGACAGGATGGGCATGTTTAGGAGAGTTTACTTGCACTGACCTTAGGAATCAGAAGTTGAAGGAGCCTTTTAATTCTTCTAAATATACTTGGTTTTGTTTTCATTTCTCTGTTTCTTACTGAAGTACTAAAGTAATGGTGTTTTCTTAAAAGGGAAGAGTTCAGTAACTTCCTCTTATGCTAAATACAGACCTTTCACTCTCATAGTCTGGTTCTCGCTGACAGAAGCTCATACATCTCATCCAAACCGCACGCAGATATCCTTTGAAAAGGTCTTCGCTCTTTTTGTCAGAGAGAGTCTTGGTTGACTCTCCACACAGTTTAAAATCATCCAGATAGAGGTATCTCAAAAAACCAGTTTGCACAGTGAAGTTGAGACTTTTATTTCCTCAGACGATGACTAATGCTGAGTCACAAATGATTAAAAGCAGACATGAAAAAAGAGCTCTTTTAGAACATTCCTTGATAGTTAAAGGCAGTACCCTGGCTTGAAAAATAATGATATCTGAATAGTGAGATCTCTCTTACACATAGTCACAGAGGTATTTATGAAATAATTTGCCTTGCAATTCCTTGTTGTTCCTTATTCCCTCTATATCAATATGAAAATGGAATCAGATCAAAGGTCATCTTGTTGTTTATGCGTAGTGTTGTAAACTGTCTTTTTTTATTTTTTTTTTCCCAGGAACGAATAGTTGATACAATAAACTTGCGAATCAGTCACAGGATTTTTCATTTCTTTTTTTTTAACACATCAAATATCCATGCATTGTTGGTCATAGATCTCGCCTGACTGAAGCGAGCTGTTTCCATATTCTTGGGATACTTGTAGTAGGTTGGCAAATTAATAACAAGATAACAAGTTGAGTCTGCATCTACTCTTCTGTTGAGCTGTATATATGCAGCAGTGACATCTCCTTGTAAAATTGTCTGAAAATGTTTTGCCAGGCACTAGCATGGAAGATATTCAAACTAGAACCAGTGGAATACACTTATGCTTGATGCTAGCAAGATTTTTGTTTTCTTGAAAGTGCTTTTGACCTCCTCCATTATAAAGTATTCTGTTATTGAGTATGATGTACAACATAAGCATCTTTAGTGACTCCTTGTTGCTGTAGTTAACTGGTATATCTGTTTCTATTGACATTCCAGAGATGTCTTGAAATGACAATATTTGATTAAAAATTAAGTGTTTTTTTTTTTGTTTGTTTTCCGTTATCAGACCTCTCCATTTGAATGTTAGCTATTTGCTTGTATCAGTGATGTCATACAGTGGTAATTGGTGTGGAGCTTGATTGGCTTCCTTTATGTTTTGAATTCTTATTATTCATGATTATTGGTATTTATTATTCTTGATATTAATCATAATGTTTTCAAAACATTGGCCAGCTGGATCAGGCTAGTGAAACTATGAATATCACGTAGGTAACAATAGCAAAGTGTTTCAGTGAAGATCTAAGGAGTATGTCAAATGTGAATCAA